>NC_064925.1:408845124-409163988 GCF_023897955.1 Schistocerca gregaria
TGTTCTCATTTCTGAAAACGTCTCATCACTTTCGTCTTTCTTTGATTTACTCTCAATTCATATACTGTACTCATTAGGTAGTTCATACCGCTCATCATATCATGTTATTCCTCTTCACTTTCACTCAGGATAGGAAAGTCATCAGCGAATCTTATCATTGATATCCTTTCACCTTGAATTTAAATTCCACTCCTGCACCTTTCCTTTATTTCCTTCGTTGTTTCTTCAGTGTACAGATTGAACAGTAGGGCGGAAAGACTACATCCTGTCCTACTCCCTTTTAATCTGAGCGCTTTGTTCTTAGTCACTCACTCCTATTATTCACTTTTGGCATTTGTACATATGTTACCCGTCTCGCTCAATAGCTCACCCATATTGTACTCCGTCTTTTGAGCAACCAGCATTATTTTACATTGTGGAAGGCTTTTTCCAGGTAGACAAATTCTATGAACATGTCTTGGTTTTTTTCTTTAGTCTTGCTTTCGTTATCAACCGCAGCCTCAGAATGCCTCTCTGGTGTTTTTAATTTTTCTAAAGCCAAATTGATCATCATCTAGTACATCCCCAATTTTCTTTTCCGTTCTTCTGTATTCTGTTCTTGTCACCAATATGGATGCAAGAACTGTTAATCTGATTGTGCGATAATTCTCGCACTTGTCAGCTCTTGCAGTCTTCGGAATTGTGTAGAGGATATTTTTCTGAAAGTCAATTGGTATCTCGCCAGACTCTACTACACACAACGTGAATAGTCATTTTGTTGGCACTTCACCCATGATTTTAAAAATTCTAATGGAATGCTATCTATCTCTTCTGCCTTATTTGATCGTAAGTCTTCCAAAGCTCTTTTAAATTCTAATTCAAGTAACAGACCCAATATCTCTTCTAAATCTACTCCCGTTTCTTCTTCGATAACATCAGACATATCTTCCCCCTCATTGAGGCCTTCAGTGTACTCTTTCCACCTAACTGCTCTCTCCTCTCCATTTAACAATGGAATTGCCGGTGCACTCTTAATGTTATCACCGTTTACTGTCAGCGAAGGTTGTTTTGACTATCCGGTATGCTGAGTCAGTCCTCCTGACAATAATTTCATTTTCTATTTCTTCACGTTGTTAATGCAGCCGTTCTGTCTTAGCTTATCTGCACTACTAATTTATTTCATTCCTCAGCCAATTGTATCTGCCTTCCCTTGAACGCTTTTATAGCTTCTTCTTTCATCGATCAGCTGAAGTATTTCTTTCTTATCCATCGTTTCTTCGCAGTTACCGTCTTTCTACCTATGTTTTTCTTTAGAATTTCTGTGATTGCCCTTTTTAGAGATGTCAAAATGGTTCAAATGGCTCTGAGCACTATGGGACTTAACATCTGTGGTCATCAGTCCCCTAGAACTTAGAACTACTTAAACCTAACTAACCTAAGGACAGCACACACATCCATGCCCGAGGCAGGATTCGAACCTGCGACCGTAGCAGTAGCGCGGCTCCGGACTGCGCGCCTAAAACCGCGAGACCACCGCGGCCGGCTTAGAGATGTCAATTCCTCTTCATCTGTACTACCTACTGAGCTATTATTTATTGCTGCATCTACAGCCTTGGAGAACTTAAAGTGTATCTCGTCATTCCATAGTAATTCTGTATCCCACTTTCCTGCGTGTTGCTTCTTCCTGACTAATCTCCTGAACTTCAACCTACCCTGCATCTCTACTACATTGTTATCAGAGTCTATTTATGCTCCTGGGTACGCCTTACAATCCAGTATGTGATTTCGGAAACTCTGTCAAACCATAAAGTTATCTAACCGAAATCTTCCCGTATCATCCTACCTTTTCCGAGTGTACCTAGTGATTCTTGAACAGAGTATTCTCTATCACTTGCTGAAATTTGTTACACAACTCAATTAGGATTTCTACATTCACGTTACTTTTCAAAGCCCATATTCTCCTGTAGCCTTTTCTTCTACTCCTTCGCTAACAACTGCATTCCAGTCCCTACAACTATTAAGTTTTCATTTCCATTTATGTTTTGTATTACCCATTCAATATCCTCATACAGTTCCTCTATCTCTTCATCTTCAGTTTGCGACGTTGGCATGTATATCCGAACTAACGTTCTCCGTGTTGGTTTGCAGTCGATTCTGATAAGAACTAGTATATTACATTAACAGATCCTCTGCCTTACCTTCCTATTTATAACGGATCGTACACCCGTTGTACCATTACATGCTGTTATTGGTATTACCCTATACTCATCTGACCAGAAATCCATTTCTTTTTGCAATATCACTCCACTGACCCTTACTATATCTTGATTGAGCCTTTGCGTTTCTCATCTTAGACTTTCTTCCTTCCCTACTGCGAACAAGCATCTGACATTCCACACTCGACTCGTAGAACGTTATCCTTTAATTGAGTATTCAGTCTTTTTCTCATGGTCACATACCGCTGACAGTCCTCTCCTGGAGATCCAAGAGGGGAATCTTTTGCCAATGAAGAAATAATCATGACACCTTTTCAGTTACAGGCCTCATGTCCTCTGGATATGAGTTATGTGTTTTGATTGAGTGATTTCCATTGCCTTTTGCATCCGCATGCCATAGACCATTGCTGATTCTTCCGCATTTAGGGGCAGTTTCCCACCCCAAGGACAAGTGGGGAGATGAATCTCTGTGCGCACCTCCGCCCTCTTCATTAAGGACGTTGGCAGAATGAGGGTGACTTCTTACCCCGGAAGTCTTCCTCTGCCAATATTTATTATTAATTAAAATTTAAACCGTTGAGGGTTTCACAGACGGAACCGAGAACGTTTCGATTATTACGCAAGGACGCTACACCTAGAGTACGGGGACGTTATTACCTAGTGTATAAAGTTGGTTCCGTGAAGTCGAATGTCTACGGCCTTCACCATTCGCCAGTTGTCTAGACTATTCTCCACTTTTGTCCCTGCTTCAGGCAGTGGTTGGTGACAGTACTGAGCCTTTTTGTCCAGTCAATTTAAGTGTTTGTGTTCACCATGCTACCATACTGCCCTAGGGGTTCGATTGCCGAAACAATTAACAGTAATTTGAAATCTGCCCTGATCATGTTTGACGCAGAATCTCTGCACTAGTGGAATTTTTCTGTTTCGAGGTTCAACTCAGCCTTTAATTCGGGTCATCACGAGGTACGTAAGGCAGCATCCACCTCCTTGACGTGGAGTGACCGTCTGAATTCTCCACTGTCTTCTTTACGGTCTGTGAACGATCTTTCGCCGGACAAAGTCACACCTGAGGTCATACAGCAGCAATGGAAGACAGCCAGGAAGAATACTGGGCTCGCATACTGGAGGTCGGCACAGCGCTATAATATGTGTCCCCATGTATGCAGGGGGAAGGTTGGTGTTCATTTTTATATTTCCAGTTTTTGCGGCCATGGTTAGGGCGACGTAGCCATATTTTTTAAGTTCGTCTCTCTCTTTGTGGGACCATGCGAGAACGTCGAGATGCTCAACCATATGAACCCCTTGGTACACAATATCGTCACTCGCAAAGAGACCAAGTAGGAAGTTCCTCAAATTAAAAGGAAATTGAGGGTGTTCTATTAAAACATACTAAACTCTATCTGGCGGATGTAGACCTGATCAATACAAGGACGTTGGTTTGACCAAAATACCACTCTCGGACTAATAGAGTTTAATATAGCAGGGCTGAAAGGCGGTAGACCGCGCACACCCTCAACTGCTGTTTCTTCCTTCCTTATCAATCTGCAATTGCCTCACCACGTGCTTGTCAAAACGCCTGGCACGGAAAACTGTCAAAAATTCCGCATGGCTATCGCGATCGAGAGATCGATCCGAGCCTGCGTAAATCATACATGATTTTGAAGGGTATCTGTACTTGATGGGTCTGGGGATCGGTGCTTCAGTTGAACGTATCCATTAAAATGAGGTATATGTTAACATGGGCGGCTGGTCCCGGCGAAAGTTCGAGTCCTCTCAGGGGCATGGGTGTGTGTGTGTTTGTCCTTATGATAATTTATTTTAAGTAGTGTGCAAGATTAGGGACTGATGACCTTAGCAGTTAAGTCCAATAAGATTTCACACACATTTGGAATATTTTTTTGTTAACATGGAGTGTGGGGAGTCGGTATCTGGAAAGCCTCAAATGTTTAAATGAAATGGTTGCTGGACCTGTTCATTTATGACAGTTGAATAAATATTAAATAAATAACTCGGGCATATTTATGTGTTGCACAACCGATAGCAGTAGGACGTAAAAATGGAAGTTTTGCGAGAGAATACGTAACCACGTGCTCTGGTATAAATATCGCACTTATTGAAGACACAACGGAATAAAGTAATAAACTAAACGACTGCTGTTGTTCATAACGCTCTCGGATGAGTTACCAAATTACATTTACAACTGCGTTTTTCTGACCCGACCACGAATTATCGTTAATTATTAAGTATGGAAAGGTCAGAGAAATCTTTAAATGGCCACATTCAGGCACATATACGCATATAATAGAGATTCAGCAGAATTATAAGAAAAAAGAAAAATTTCACCTGTGTGCACGTGGTTGGCAAACGGTTGTCTACTTGGCTTGAGTGCACGAAGCAAGTGAAGAAGAATTCGTCGATAACAATAAACTGTTAATAGTTACACCACAGAAGAAGTTCTGAAACAAATTTGGACCTTTTACCCCGAGAATCAGTAACTGTGACATGTAACGTTTCTCACAATATGTGAACTCGCGGTCGTAACCAACAAAAATTCTACATAAAATGAGTGGTGAAGTTCAGAATAGCTAAGCAAATTGGAGTGGATACATTACTGTGAGAGGTGATGTGCCAACTTAAAGTTCTCAGATCCGTACTTAAAACGTTCTGAGATACGTAGGAACTACATTCGAAACTGAAATTGGAATTAGTGAAGCTTGAAAAATTAGTTCAGTTATGCTGTACTCAAGAAACTAAACAACGAATTAATATCAAACTGAACAGAGAAGATAAATCACAAGTCCACATGTTCGAACAAGGGTTGAGCAGAACAACAGCTTGCATGCGTGGCTAAGTTCAATTATTCATAATGTTCCAGAACGAGGAAGAAAAATTCCGTATACCACTCAACGAGCAATGAGCAACGAGAGCAAGACGTTAATATAGACTGGAGCTGAAATCTACAATAATAAGATAAAAATGAACTATGAATACGCAGACTCACACTTATTAGCCCGTGTCGCGTCTGCCCGAACACTGCTGAGCGAACTATTTTGGAAGCCAATCGTCCCGTTCGCCCAGAAGTGTACAGAGGTCTCCCTGCTTTGTGGTGACAGACTATACAAGAGCTTCGTCCAAGGCCAAGAGAAGCCTGTTTTCTACCTGGTACGTACTTCATGGTTGGCTATTCTGCCACTATAGCCGACTACTTTTACACCTACAGATCTAGATACTGAAATTTATCTTGTAAACTCTCATTAATGCTTTTCATTCATCAGACGAAAGGAGGAAAGGATGTATAAACTGACATATAGAACATAGATCTATTGAATAAGCACGTGGGGCTCCGATTACCAAAAGCTTAGCAAAATGTGAAGTGAAATAAAAACAACTTACCTTGTCGACACTATAGACACACTCAGCTGCTCAGTGTTTTTATGTAGTTTACAGATTGCGCCCAGAATTGAGGTGAAAGACACCCTTCAATTCGATATGTTTAATGCAGGAAGATAAAAACAACAATGGTACTAGACCCCTATTGCCTCCACGGAAATTGCGTTCATTGTGCTGTTTCGCTTCCTATGCTTCTAGTAATAGCAACCGGTACCATCAAGAATTGGTAGAAGACTATTTACTGAGTACTTATTAAACACGCTTTCCATAGGCTCTACCGACTCAGAGATTCATTGTCTTTCACCCGCCAGAGCTTCGAATTGGACGGTTAGATGTGGTACAGTTTCGTCTTCCTCACCACGTAGTCCACATTTAGCGGCTTTATCCTCTGTGTCATCGCGTGCTGATGTTTTACGAAGTTCAATGGCCAGTCATGAGTTCTACTACGAACCTGATTTGTTTCCTGTCAAGTTCATTAATATAGAACTTCTTTTGAAATATGGATCTGCCAACACTCGCTTTCCAGTTTCTGATTTTGGATAGTAGTCCAATGTTCTACGAGCTGACTCCTAATTCAGCTACATAGTGATGATTGTATTATCATCTTCGGTTGCCGGCCAGAGTGGCACAGCGGTTCTAGGCGCTACAGTCTGGAACCCGGTAACCGCTACGGTCGCAGGTTCGAATCCTGCCTCGGGTGTGGATGTGTGTGGTGTCCTTAGGTTAGTTAGGTTAAAGTAGTTCTGAGTTCTAATGGAAATTATGACCTTAGAAGTTAAGTCCCATAGTGCTCAGAGTCATTTGAATCATCTTCGGTTATGCAAGTACCGCTCCAAAAATCTATTCATCACCCCTGTCCTGGCCATTCTGAGTAAATGAGTAACAGTCGCTCTATATTTTTGTTTCTGCATGAAATTTAGCCTTACTTTACCTCCCACTCTACAAAAATTATGTACGTATTAACAAAACAATGTCCTTACAATCTGTTATCCACCTTAAACTCGCGTGCTAACCTAATCTGAACTGAACCATAACTGTTATGAATACAACCTCTCTTTATATTAAATGTCCAGCTGCAGTAAAACAACATGCTCCTAATCAAAATCTCCACTTACAACGCGTCTTGTGACAACACTGGTGCAGATTTCTCGAAAGCACAACAGCAAACGGCAAGCAGGCAGCAGCTAATCTAGATTTCTGTTACAAAATGAAATTTCCAAACAATATTCAGACTGTTGCGTATCTCATGGTACAATGCGAATAACGATTTACAAAGTGTACAATGACGAGAGACAATTTCTATAAAAATATAACAGCTTAATCAATTGCGATCTTGATGCATGAGTCAGGGAAGTGGGGTAGTCATTCTTTCAGCTCTGGGCAAGTAAACAAAATTAACTAGCTACGAATAATTATTTCTACAAATTACGTGAGCAGTGCTGCAGTCTATTCTCAAACTTATTTTCTTAAAAAAACTATTATGAAAAATCCAAAAATTCCTTTCACTTTTCAGTGAGTACATCATATTTGTTAGCGCTGTCCTCCTGTTGCAGCTAAGCGGTCCAATCTCTGTACCTTACCGAGCTCCCCAGCAACCACTTTCTGCTTCATTCCGTCATACTGTAACCCCATCTCTTGTCGTATGTTTTATTACAGTAGTGAATATCCAGAACATATTCCTAGGGATATAGAATCTAATTCTTACCACAGCCCCTTTTAGTGCTCATAAGAGTGCTTTTTGCCTCGTAACGTTTATTACTTTTATAATTTCGCATCCCTCTACTTCTAGAGTTTCATCGATATACTTGACATTCCAGCATACGATGTATGTAATGGATTTGGTTCCTCATAAATGGTGCTACATCAGATTTCTTGGGCCTCACACTTAGATACTGTTTACTGCACCAGTTTTCAGAAGTGTTTAGTAAACTTTCTGCTGTTGCGTCCAGGAAAAGATGGTCGCGGAGTTCGTAAATTCTTGCAATTTTATTCGTACCGCATCCATGTGGTAGAAGCCAGCCCTACCGATGGGCTAATTAAGTAAGCCACAGGATGGTATTGTTGACTTTATGACAAAACAGATGTAACTGGGTTCAGGAACCATTGAACAGTATAGAAGGAGCTAGAAAAAGTTAACGGGACAAGTAATGCGAAAAAAATCTACTCTTCGTCCTCCTCTTGGTCTACATAGGAGGCAAGGCTATAAGTGTACAAATAATCGAACTGCACTGACTAGCAAAAGATGCAGACCTGATCTGTGCAACGATGTTGTCAACACTAACATTGGATTGTTGATGTCTGGAAATTGTATCGAGCGAAAGGACGTGCACCGCTATGGAGACAACCTCATGAATCCATGGACCCTGCATGTCAGTAGCGGACTGTTCAAGCTGGTGGAAGCTGTAACCTCTGTAATAGTGTACGGCGTGTGCAGTTGTAGTGATATGGAACCACTGGTATGTCTAGATACAAGTCTGACAGGTGACACGTACGTAGGCATCCCGTCTGATCGCTTGCATCCCTCCATGTCAATTGTGAATCCCGCCAAACTTGGGCAATTCTAGCAGCACAATGTGGCACCCCACACGTCCAGAATTGCTATAGAGTAGCTACAGGAATACTCTTCTGAGTTTAAACACTTCCGCCGGCACGAAATTCCCCAGACATGAACATTTTTTAGCATATCAGGGATGCCTTGCAACGTGCTATTCAGAACAGATCTCCATCCCCTCTTACTGTTACTAATTTACGATACATATTGCAGGATTCATGGTGTCAGCTCCCTCCAGCGCTACTTCTGACATTTGCCGAGTCCATGTGAGTCCAAGTCACGCCATGTGGCGGCAGTTCTGCGTGCTCACGGGGGCCCTACAGGATATTAAGCAGGTGTATCTTTGGCTCTTCAGTGTACAGGAAGGAAAAACCTTTGATATTTAAAGGAAGTGGGTTCCTGGACCTGCACATTTATGATAGTTGAATACATATTAAATAAATAACTTCTCCATGTTTACCTGTTCCACAACTAATAGCAGTAGGACATAAAAATGGATGTTTGCGAGAGAATATGTAAGCACTTGCTTTGGTAAAAATATCACTTTAATTAAAGACACAACTGGACAGACTAATAAACTAAACAACTAATGAGTGGGCGATGGCTGCTTTTTTTAATATTGCCCTTGGCAGGGTTACAAAACAAAAAAGGCATGTTTAAAACCCTATCATGATTTGTCATTAAATGTTAATGAGGTCAGGGTCAGAGGAATCTTTCAATGGTGACATTCACGCACATATATACATATAATAGAGATTAAGGACAAATATAAGAATAAAGAAAAAGTCCATAAGTATGCACATGGTTGGAAAACGGTCGTCCCCTTTGCTTGAGTGCATGAAGCAAGTTAACAAGAATTCATTAGTAAGAATGAACTGTTAATAGTTGCACCATAGAAGACGTTCTGAGACTAATTTGGAACTTTAACCCCAAGAATCAGTAACTGTGACATGTAACGTTCCTCACAATCCAAGAGCACGTTGTGGTAAAATTCAGAATAGTTAAACAAATTGGACAAGATATATTATCACGAGACACTATCTGCGAAGGCAATGCTTTGAGATCCGTACTTAACACTGCTGAGACAACGAAGACACGCGGGAAATAGATAATGAACTGAAATTGAAATTAGAGAAGTCTTAGAAACCTGTTTAATTATGCTATACTTGTCAGATCAACAACTTCCTAAATCAGACTGAAATTAGAAGATATATCACACGCCATGTGTACGAAAAGGGAGGAGCACGAGAATAGCTTGCATGGGTATATAAGTGGAACTGTTCATAATGTTCCGAAATTAGCAAGAAAAATTCTATATACTGCCCAACGAGCAATGAACGATGAAAGCAAGACGTTAATTTTGACTGGAGCTGAAATCTACAAAAATAAGATAAAGAGTTAACTGTGAATAGGCAATCACACTTAGTCGTTTCCCCCGTCTCGCGTTTGTGGACGCTCAACTGCGCGGTCATCAGCTCCCGTACAGTGTCCTAATCTTTATACTCTACCCAGTCACCTGGAAGGGAAAATCCCCAACCAGGCCGGGAATGGAACCCGGGACCACGTGATCCGCAGGCAGCACCGCTAGCTACTTATTTTTTAAAATTTTTTTTTAAAGAACGATGTTACACATTCTAAGTACATACTAATTACAAGCACTAACCATGCACACATTTATACAGGAAATGATTTAAACAAAAACAGTTTGATCATTGCAGTTATGCTGATGTTAAAGAAATAGCCCAGAAGTTTGTGCTACTGACCAAATTACCAGATAGTATTTATTTGAATACTAACAAAAGTTTTTAAAGGCGTTCAGACTCCTTCAAACGTGAATAAATAAATTCGTGCACTTTGAATTACATGTGATCCAATCTTTAAACAAGCATAAATATCACTTTATGAGGTATTTCAGCAAGTTTTTGGAATAATTTTAATACATGAATGTGCAAAAGGAAATCGTCTCCGTGAGATACAGGTCAAGGGAAGAAACTGACCTTTAACCTTTTCAGCTCAGGCTGACTAGCAATGAGCATTTCACACGATTACATGGAAGTCACCATAAATTACACACACTATGGAACATTTACGCCCATCGCACATAAAAACAATTTAATAATCGTATTATACAATCTCTTAAATACCAGAGAATGGCAGAGAAGAGATGTTATAAAATTGACTAGCCTTACATTTACACTTTCTGGACATGAATGGAATGGTGATGTATCTGAAGTGATCAGACCTATATAATAGATCTTTCACTAGAAAACTCACACATCACAGTGCAAAAATGAACAGTCCAATTAGCCAGCCATTGAATATTGCATTATATTAGATACAATATTATGGTTTTAACCAATCGATGAAGACATTTACATAAAAACTGTCAATTTTGATATTAATACTATAAACCATTAATGCAGCTGCATCGTTTTGTGTTTACACGCTATCAGACACACAACCTGTGACATAAATTATGCACATTATCTTACAAAATTTCAAAAACTGCTTTCTGAAGTGGAAAATACACCAACAAAAAGTTTTTACTAAAAATTTAAATAATATCCTTAACGTAACTAAAATACACCACTATCAACACAGTCTTCTTTTTTATATTAACAAATGCCCATTCTATCCAATATACACTCCTGGAAATTGAAATAAGAACACTGTGAATTCATTGTCCCAGGAAGGGGAAACTTTATTGACACATTCCTGGGGTCAGATACATCACATGATCACACTGACAGAACCACAGGCACATAGACACAGGCAACAGAGCATGCACAATGTCGGCACTAGTACAGTGTATATCCACCTTTCGCAACAATGCAGGTTGCTATTCTCCCATGGAGACGATCGTAGAGATGATGGATGTAGTCCTGTGGAACGGCTTGCCATGCCATTTCCACCTGGCGCCTCAGTTGGACCAGCGTTCGTGCTGGACGTGCAGACCGCGTGAGACGACGCTTCATCCAGTCCCAAACATGCTCAATGGGGGACAGATCCGGAGCTCTTGCTGGCCAGGGTAGTTCACTTACACCTTATAGAGCACGTTGGGTGGCACGGGATACATGCGGACGTGCATTGTCCTGTTGGAACAGCAAGTTCCCTTGCTGGTCTAGGAATGGTAGAACGATGGGTTCGATGACGGTTTGGATGTACCGTGCACTATTCAGTGTCCCCTCGACGATCACCAGAGGTGTACGGCCAGTGTAGGAGATCGCTCCCCACACCATGATGCCGGGTGTTAGCCCTGTGTGCCTCGGTCGTATGCAGTCCTGATTGTGGCGCTCACCTGCACGGCGCCAAACACGCATACGACCATCATTGGCACCAAGGCAAAAGCGACTCTTATTGCTGAAGACGACACGTCTCCATTCGTCCCTCCATTCACGCCTGTCGCGACACCACTGGAGGCGAGCTGCACGATGTTGGGGTGTGAGCGGAAGACGGCCTAACGGTGTGCGGGACCGTAGCCCAGCTTCATGGAGACGGTTGCGAATGGTCCTCGCCGATACCCCAGGAGCAACAGTGTCCCTAATTTGCTGGGAAGTGGCGGTGCGGTCCCCTACGAAACTGCGTAGGATCCTACGGTCTTGGCGTGCATCCGTGCGTCGCTACGGTCCGGTCCCAGGTCGACGGGCACGTGCACCTTCCGCCGACCACTGGCGACAACATCGATGTACTGTGGAGACATCACGTCCCACGTGTTGAGCAATTCGGCGGTACGTCCACCCGGCCTCCCGCATGCCCACTATACGCCCTCGCTCAAAGTCCGTCAACTGCACATACGGTTCACGTCCACGCTGTCGCGGCATGCTACCAGTGTTAAAGACTGCGACGGAGCTCCGTATGCCACGGCAAAGTGGCTGACACTGACGGCGGCGGTGCACAAATGCTGCGCAGCTAGCGCCATTCGACGGCCAACACCGCGGTTCCTGGTGTGTCCGCTGTGCCGTGCGTGTGATCATTGCTTGTACAGCCCTCTCGCAGTGTCCGGAGCAAGTATGATGGGTCTGACACACCGGTGTCAATGTGTTCTTTTTTCCATATCCAGGAGTGTATTATACTTTTTCTTGTGATTCGAATACCTTCTAATTTAGTGGTATTCACAGAGCATGTTTACTTTTAACTTCATGGTGATGTCAGATCTTTGTTTTTTAATGACGTAATTAACAAAATTTCCCAGCTACTAGTACACAGTGTTATGTTTTGCCTATGGGAAAAAGCGTGCTTCAGGCCGGTGTATGAATGTGAGTGATATACTCTCAGGAGATGTCCTTGTAATCAGAGCTATTTGCTCTTAGATCCACTTCCAACACTTCATGTGACCTCTGGAAGTGCATCTATGAATTAAAAAATAATTCAAAAGCCAAGATCGCTTAAATACTGTTTACTGGATAACTGGTTTCAACACACTGAAGGTGCCATCATCGGATCTGTGAAGATTTAACATGACAAGTTTGAGGAAGGGTTTACGTGAGGTATATACATTACTATTAGTATAGTACCACACACCTGAATGTAGCTTAACATTTATAAAACATTTGTTTATAACGATAACTGAGGCAGACCACCTGATATAATGTCATTGTCACAAGAAAATTAAAAAAAAAACTGCCTTACTCCGCGCCGGTTTACCTGTTGCAATTCTAGTGGTTCACTGCCGGCCTCTGGATAGCGCTGTCCAAGTAGTGCACACACAGTCCTATGGTATAACCACTCATTACTACTACACTACAACTTTACTATTACTGCTAATCAAATACCGCTGCAAAGAACACTTTCGCATACAGTTACTGTACTACTATACATGCTATGAATATTATATATAATACACATACTATTAAGTACGTCATAAACAGAGTAAAAACATATGAAGCAAAGGTATTATCCATATTAGCGCCATATGGGGTTTTGTAAGGCGCTAATATGGATAATGTTTTTGCTTCAGATGGTTTATAAATGTTAAGCAACTTCAAAGTGTGTGGTACTGTACTAATAGTACTGTATATAGTGTAACTCATGTAAGCACTCCTTAAAATCTGTCATGTTATATCTTGACAGATCCGATGATGTCACCTTCAGTGTGTTGAAACCGGTTATCCAGTAAACAGTATTTAAGCGATCTTGGCTTTTGAATCATTTTTACAACAGAGTGGTTGCCCCACTACGCACAATGTGTTCACTGCAAAATATCTACAGATTATTGTGTCACCTAGGTGGAATTGTTGACCTAATTTTCTTTCACAGTGTCCAAATGCTAATAGTCTTTCATTGGTGCTGACTACATTGTTAACTGTCTTGCACCATGACATCTTTTATATTAGATATGAGCACATTAGAACTAATGTTTTTTTTCTCAAATCTCAGTCCAATCAATGTTTGGAAACACTATTCCTATTGTTTCCTTCATTCGCTTTACTTCGTTACCACCTTATGGCTTATGACTGTATTACTTCTGCACTTGCACCAATGAACTCAACAGAGAAAACCCTCACATGCTGTAAACGATTGTTGACTGTCTACTCGTCAGTCGGGGGAAGCAGGCTTCGAGGTTTAAAGATCTCGAAAAGTTGGCTGGTTATGCTTTCTCGCTAGTCTCTTATTACATTAACTTGCCTTTTCATAAAAAGTGTAGAGGCTTTTTCCGTTATATCAGTTAAACCTAGTCTACCTTTTTTAGGATCTAAAGTGGCTACTTTAGCAGATACTCAGAAAACTTCACCTTTCAACAACAATTTTGTGATTCTGGACATTATTCTCCCCGCTTTCATTCTCGGTATTGGAAATAGCTGGGCAATATAATAAGCTTTACCAAGGGTGCATGTGTTGATACGCATTGTTCTTTGAACTTGGATCATGCATCGGGTTAAATTCTTTATAATCGCCCGTTGCACTTTATCTGCTGCATCTTTTCAATTTAAAGCCGTCATTTTCATGGGTCATGCTGTTAGGGCGATCCCAAGTGTTTTATGTTGCCGGAATAATTTTGCCCACTCGACGCTGATTTAATCAAAACCTCTGTGATTTAACATCCTACTTTTTCTTTCATTTGCAATGGCTCCAGATACATTACGGTATTTATCAGTCACTGTTGCTAGCGTCGTTATATCTTTGTTATCCTTTATAATGACCCCTATATCGTCAGTATAGGCTACCATTACTGTTTTATTTCCTGATAATGTTAAGCCTTTTTATCTAGCATGACATGTCGGAGGAAGCGTTCCAGGGAAATGGCGATAAGCAACATGGACAGAGGACTTCCTTGAAGAACACATCGTTTTATTTGCATCGGGCTGGATTGCTGGCAATTCGCAGCTATTTTTACATTAATTCCAGTTGCTATGTTCTTTATGAACTGTATGACCCTATCCCTGAATCCAATTTTCTTCAAAGTCTGTAGAATGTGTTGATGATTTGCTACATCGAAGGCTTTATAAAAATCTTGTTTGTTATAGAAGTTATTGCAATGATACACCTGTATTCTGCTAGAATTTGAAAAATGGTTCTGCCTTGCACTCAGTTCTGACATTTACTAATAATTTTATCTGTAAGGCATGAAATTCTCTTGTTTACTATTCTAGCTATTGATTTATAAACAAAATTCAGCAGTGAATTTGGACGACAATTATTTAAACCTTTGTTTCCATTATTTTTGGCATAAGAATGATTTTACTCTCCTTAAACTCAGCCGGAATCGTTATTCGCTGAATTACCTCATTTAAAATGTCCTCGATTTTCGCACCCACTATTGGTCTGTAACGGATGTAAAATTCTGCTGGCAGACCATCCGGTCCTGAGTATTTTTTTTTTTTTTTTTTTTTTTTTTTTTGGTGATGAGGCGCACAGAGTCTCATACAAGATCCCTTTACTGTCTACCTCGAGAAAATTTTCGTTGTCATCTTCTGTAGGCTATGGGACTAGGATGTCAAGGAATTCTTCCAAGGATGCATTACTACTTTGATTTACTGAATATAGCTCGCAATAATAGACATAAATTTCGTCCACAATGTCCTGCTCGGTTCTGAGAACCGTATCGTTTTTTGTTCGAATTTCATAATTAAAAGTCGTTCTTCCGTTTTTCGTATGCTTCACTAAATAGTATAGCGAAGTAGTTTCGTCTTCTGACTCTACGATTTTATTTTCAACCCCTTCCATTTGATTTCTCTTGATATTAAGTAACTTGGCTTTGACTTTTGATGTCTGCTATGCGAAGTGATGCACCTGCGGAAACCTGCTCCTATAGATCTCCCAAAATGGAAATGTAATATTGTACAGTGTATTTCATTTCTCTTTCGCTCTGGGCACTGTATTGAATAAGAAACTTCCTCAACTTTGGCTTCACCATTTTAACCAACCAGTCGATAGCAGTGGGATATGTACTACGAGCACGCAGGTGTACAGCCCATGCTTCTTTAATCAGATCTTCTAAACCATTATTTACTAACAAAGAAATGTTAAAATTCCACTCATTCTTGACTTGGCGAACTGTCTGTCTTGTAATATTTATGCAAGCTAAGACACTTGAATGGTCTAAAAAGTTCGTAGGAATGGTTTCTACTTTTGTCACGGAAGTTTCAAGGATTTTAGAAACATATAATCCATCAATCCTGCTATGAGGTGTTGCCGTGACATAAGTGAACTCAACAATTGACGGGTATTTGATTTCCGTATATCCTATATTTCTAAACCAGTAACTAGCTGTTTTCGTTCACTGTCTAGGATTTTCACTTAACAAGTACAACTGTTCATCTTTGAAGTATCGTGTCCTGTCAGCTAGTGAGAACATCCTGAAGGGGCATACAAGTTGATGATAGTCACATCATAGATATCTAGTCCTGTACCCCTTCCGGATTTCTGTCGTTCCATCTCACTTCCTGAAAACCCTTCGCTCAACGAAACAGCTATTTAAACAATTGTTTCGTGAGACATTTATGTAACAGACAGGACCGGGAATTACTAAATGCGACATTTGAACATCTGGTAACTAGACATCATCAGTCGCGGATTCATACACAAATTCATGAAGTGTCGATAGTTTCAAACCAGTCGTAATTTTATTTAAGTTTATATTGGTGACACAATAACATTGCGTCATAGTGCAGTTTTGTTGAACTAATTTAGTTTCCTGTGGTTCAGAGTTCAGTTACACGATTAACAGTTTTCTCGGAAGGCCGAACATCGAGTAACACTTCAGTCAGTTTATTAGTTATTGACCCGTTTTTTTTCCGTAGTTCTGAGGTTCTCTGTTGTACCGCTAGCAGACGGATTTCCTTCTAAACTTCCGGAATTTTCCTCCAGTAACTTGTGTGGGACTGTTTCGTACCGAACATTTTTTGGGCTTGGGTCGCCGTCTTCACGATTTCGCTTCCCTTGGTTACGAGCAACATTCACCTTTGGTTACGTTGTTATTGTACTTCGCAACTTATCTGGAGCAGCAGCAGACGCTTTCTCAATTTCTGTCGCTCGCGCCTGTCCTGCGGTGTTGACCGTGAATTCATTTTGGCCACCACTTCCTTGTTATTTGTTAATATCTCTTATTTGCTGATCGAGGGAAACCAATATAGAGGGCAGTTTTGCAACCTCTGCCTGAATTTGTTTACTAACAGATAGCTGCTGATCTTTGCAATCAGCTACTTCACCTGTTGTCTCTTGCAAATTAATACTGACTACACCCCCTTCATTTTCTGGTACCGTATGTTTTTTATCTTTCGGTTCATCAGTTTCCATTCGCGTCTGGCTTCTGGTTCCTCTGTCTCCTCATCGCACTGTTTTTGCTTGAGGACTGAAGGTTTCGTTACAAATATTACATGTAGCTTCCTGTACAAACAATTTGCGCCTTATACCCGCAAACCGCTATGTGAGACGGAATTTTGTCTATCGCTACACAGCGGGCCACGGTGAAACATTGCAGTTTAGAGCGAATCGACCGTCTTTCATTTGCCATTTATTAGACGTCCCCGTAGTTTGAAAGAGATTGCTTACAATTATCATTTTCAACTTCAATGGGAAGATTCAAGACACGAACCGTTTTGTAATAAATGTCAGCTCTATAGATGGAAACCTTACTTTTATAACCATTTCTACCTCATGATCCCACTTCCGTCACACTGTATCATCAATCGCAGCAATGAATAATATGACATAAACACAGTATTTTTTTAATCCAAATGCCACGTATGGACGATTTCAGAGTTAAGACCAATTACCGGTGTTCAAAAACGTTTTTAATGGCTCTGAGCACTATGGGACTCAACATCTGAGATCATCAGTTCCCTAGAACTTAGAACTACTTAAAAGCAACTAACCTAAGGACATCACACACATCCATGCCCGAGGCAGTATTCGGAACTGCGACCGTAGCGGTCGCGCAGTTCCAGACTGAAGTGCCTAGGACCGCTGGGTGACACAGGCCGGCAATTACCTGTGTAATCCAGTCATCTTTTTCCAGGGATCTCGGCTGCACAGGACGGGACATCTTGTCAAAAGCAAATGCTAGAGTATTCTTCCTGAGGTTTGTAGCTATGGTTAATCCAGCGACGAAATTTCGGGTCGGCCGCGGTGGTCTAGCGGTTCAGGCGCTCAGTCCGGAACCGCGGGAATGTTACGGTCGCAGGTTCGAATCCTGCCTCGGGCATGGATGTGTGTGATGTCCTTAGGTTAGTTAGGTTTAAGTAGTTCTAAGTTCTAGGGGACTGATGACCACAGATGTTAAGTCCCATAGTGCTCAGAGACATTTGAACCATTTTCGAAATTTCTGTTAAACACCCAAAATTCCAATTAGCATCAGCACGACCAGAAGAAGCAATCAGTTCAGATGGAATATGAACGAACACGGAGATTAAAGGACGGATGGCACTCAGCGAAGCTCAAGTACAGCGATGTAAACACGGAATTGCAGCGCAGCAGTAAACATCGTCCACTCGCTAACGCTGCTGATACTGAACTACCACTGGACCACGATCTGCGGACAACGTCTTTGGTACCTGATATATGCTTTATGGGACTGGCTATTCAGTCACACTAGCAGATTACTTTTACTCTCATAGAGCTAGATATTGAAATTTGCCTTTCACTCTCATTCACGGTTTTCATTCATCAGGTCAGGAATAGGCGCAGCTGTTACAATTGGTGTCATGAAGTAGTCGTTACGCTTCACGACGCAGGTTGTCTCGGGAAGTGTTTTTCCAGCATACAAACAGAACAGTTTGCCGAGAGAAGTGATTGTTGGGTAACTCTTGAGCCCAAACACTTTTTCTTAGAGTCGGGAAGTAAGACTGGGTAATTTAGTAAATTACATTCGAGCGACAAATCTCCAGTTAACTAGTATTGGCTCATTACTATGGGTTGAGTTGAGACACACATTGTTTATGTTTAATTCAGAATTTTTTCTCAGTTAAGAGACCCAATTTGTTGAGTACTGGATAGAGTATGATAAGGTTATGCTTGCGAATTCATGTGAATCCGTGAACTTGTCATTGTTTGTTTTGCAGTCTTGCAGGCACGAATTGCCGTGCTGTAGCAGGCGAATATTTCACACGTACAAGTGTTGATCATTTGTATCTCGATTGTTCATATTGTAGATGGAGACGGCATATAAGAAAAGGTAACTTATAAGGTTTTTCAGTAGTATATTAGTGGGTTATTTGTGCTATGGTACAGGTAATGGTGAAAGTCTTGCAGGCACGAATTGCCGTGCTGTAGCAGGCGAATATTTCACACGTACAAGTGTTGATCATTTGTATCTCGATTGTTCATATTGTAGATGGAGACGGCACATAAGAAAAGGTAACTTATAAGGTTTTTCAGTAGTGTATTAGTGGGTTATTTGTGCTATGGTACAGGTAATGGTGAAATCAAGTGCTGGTGTTACTACAGAATCTGTTTCTGCTTTAACAGAGCAAGTGCCGTTGTCAAGAGAGGAAAATTTTCCGCCAAAAGCTCGAGCGGAGTACCTTCTTCTTAGATTTGTGGCTCTGGAATCCTCTCAGGTTCAGTCAGGGCCTGATTCAAGAGAAAATAGGGCAGAATTGGAGGTAGATTCTTCCACTTTTGATCGAGCAGTAACCACGTCTCTTTCCAAATAGAACAGGCGTCTCCAAGTATTTTAGTCCGATGGCCACACCGGCTCTTCCACTAAATCCCAAGCTGCGGAACCAAGCTATAATATGCCTTCCTGGAGGCGTGATACCCTAGTATTGCTCGGAAATCGTCAAAGTAGTGCAGAAGTTTTCGTGGCACTTACCACTACTGCCAGTAGGCTGACACTGAGTAACACTGCAGCACTCATTACACAGTGATCGGCTCATTGTTTGATCTTGAGATATGGCCTTAATTTCATTACCACTCGTGAGGCTTGCTGTAACACACTATCGCGTATCCTTGTTACTTCCGTGCGTCATTAAAATCGCAGCAGGAGTTCAGAACGTAGCTCGATCTGCGTATTCCATCATCCTTGCAAGATATCATCCCACCACAACCTTACTCACCATTACTCACAACGCGTCGGCAATAGTGGCTACCTCTTCGATCCCTGCGATCATCTCTGGCTAAAAAAAACTTGGACAGACTTTAATTCATTACACGTAACTACTGTAGCGTTGATAGCCGCTGCTGATAATTTCCACTAATGAGACACCCAACTCCAAATAGTTGCAAGAGGGAAGTTGCAGCTACGTAAACCGCATTAACTATATTTACAATACTTAATCTCATTATATTAATTACCTACGTATGTCACTTACCTGTGGTAAATTTTCAAGAAATATCATGTAAGTAATTACAGTTGAAGCAATTAGTTCCTCTATACACGTCAGTTAATGTTTGTCTTAATTGGTAATAATTAAAAAAGACTAAATATTTTACTTTAATGATATATTTGCACTGTAAACTTTGCACTGTACAGTGTTACTTCCCTTAATGAGCAGGATTCGCTCCTGAAATTCCTCGTAATTAACCATCGTAATAGAAACACATCTTTTAACTAGCAATCCATGTACAATAAGTCAATGCTTTCCATTCCAAATAACATAGGTACTGAAACAGTTTTATAACACAGTATAGTAATTTTTATTTGTACTACAAGACTTCATATTTTAGAAGAAAGTTGTCTAAAGACATTTGTTCTTGCCTGTGCTTCAAAATGTGTCGAAGAAGATACATACCTTCATCGTTAATAAAATTTTAGCTAGTATAGCTACTACCTTACATGCATCTGTAATGAATTCGTGTTAGTAAAACAGAATCAGAATTCGATTAATAAACAGATACTGAAAGGGAAAGGGTTACGATGCATCAACGAAGAAAAATACCTTGCAGCATTGCTGGAGAGAAATTTCAAACCCGGCACTGAATCTCGGGCTTTACAGATGACTGCAAAGAGCACAGTTGCAGGCTCTACTTTTACAGCGCAGAGTTTACAGGAGAACGTGTGACTCACAAATTATTCATTTCAAGTGACCAAAGAGCCCGATCCAGGCCATAAGGTGGTTTTTGAATTTGAAAGAGAATTTTTTTTAACATCTTTTGATCGTTCTTCCAAAAATATCTATTAAAAATTGTTATTAATGACTGAAAAAAAAAATTAAACAGACTCTCTATGAGAAACATCGTTCGGTAAGCTAGTCGTTTTATTACACTTTCATCTACTCATTGCGCAATCACGTCTTATGGCAGGTGCTCTAGAAGCAATATTCGACTGCAATAAAAATCATTACGGTGGACTGGGTACTGTACACGACCGGCGCGTTACCGTAGATGGTGATCGTGGGCCCGTATTGGCCCCCGGGCTGCAGTGTGGAGACACCTGAACAACGAAAGGTCTATCGGGTTTCATCGATAATGTTACAGCTACTGCTAATGAGCGGTTTATCAGGCGAAGTGTGACTATACTATCGTTTAACAGGAGAGGCTGTGACATATGCGGTACATTTGAGACTATAATATTACTAATCGTTTCAGCAGTTGGCTGCTGGACTACTTCAGCGTTCCCAAAAGCAAAATACCCTACAATTCTTTTTCCGAGAACTCAATAGTCTGATTATGAACTGCAGTGAGTCAGTGGAGGCACTTTCTGACAGGAGTGACAAAGTCAATGATAAGACCTAAGTGTCTACCCACAATGCGGAGGCGAACAAAGTGTTCTTTCAGGAGGCTGCTGATATTAGATTTATGGCGCAATTGGAGGAAATATATTTTGCTGAAGTAACAGGGAGATGGACAGTTATTTGCTTGTGAGGTCTGATGCTGTGGGTGTGGAGGCAAGTACCGTATGCAGAAACGGCTCCCAGGACCCGGTCCCATCGGCTGGTGGACCGAACTTCGAGCATAGAATACTTCTCCGGACGTAACGCGAGGTTGGACCACCCGCCAACCCTATCACGGATGCTGCGTATGGTGGATCCGTCTCTCGGACACTGCTCCGGATATATAGTACGCAGTAGATCCACACTCGAACGCTAACTCGGGTATTGTATACTGTGGATCTGCATTCGAATACAGCTTCCTACCTTGCGCGAGGCGGATCCACCTTCAAACACTACCCCGTGCGCGGCGTATTATCGATCCTCATCTGTACACCGCTCTCGATATAGCTCGCGGCGGATTCACATTCGAACGTTAACCGTACTCTACCGCTGGTTCTGGGAGCCTTCCGCGAGGCGTGCTTGTACACAGAGATACAGAAAACAGAGCATGCGCTCTCCGAATCTGGAAGTGACTGGATATGCCTTGGTCACATTTAGAGGCAATTTTAGAACACAGAACTATAACTTATGTTGCGCTCCCATGGATGGATCTGACGTAAAATCGAAAGAAATTCGAAAACTGATTAGTGCATAGATATAAACTAACCTAATATACACCGAAATGCGATGAAAATGAGAACAACTTGCTTATCTTCTGGTTTGCAGGGGGGAATTTGTATATGGAGTCAAGCATGCGGCAACAAGAGGAATGCAGGAAAACGATGACATCGAAGCAAGCGGAATAAGGAAGGCAATCAATTTTTTCTCGTTGAGTTCGTATTATAGTGTATGTCTACTGAGATAGCAGCGATACACGCGAGTTGAATACTGTATTTGATGCTTTTCAGGAGGACAGAGAATCATTCACGTCTCAACTTACTCACATCTGTGTTAAATGATAACAGAGGGTGTACGGGATGATCGATTGAGACAGAGCTACAACTAGGTACAATTCAAACGTTGACTTATTTATTCTAGAGAAAGACAAGTTTCAGAAGGTAGATTTTTTTCCCAGTATTCTATTTGGATGCTTTAGCTAGCGTTGTTGTCGTATGCGGATACGTGTTCGGTATGTGGTTTAAAGCACTGTCTACTTGCGATCGTTAACGGTGAACCCGTTGGTCATCAGAGGACTTCCATCTCATGTGTGATGAAAGTTGACACATTCCTCTAAACGCACTTTGATTTACGAGATTCCCACCCTGTCGCATGCTTGGTGTAAAATCGAGACTTCAGCGTCATCACTAAGTTAGCTGTGGGTATTTGTGAGGGGTTTACATCATTGTGTACACACTTACCCCACAGACGGGTGTTTACAGAGCTGCTGACGGGATGACTTGTAATTTTCACATGTTGGACACTGCTGTTATGCGTATCTGTTTGCTTGTAGGCTGTACCGGCTGCTAATAACTATCATTTTCATATAGACCTGATGCAGTAAGACAATTATTTCTGACTCGTGATCTGGTGTGACCATTGGGCACTAGACGTGCCGGCAGAGCTTTACTGGGCTCGTATCATAGAAAGGAAAAGTTTTACGATTGGGGTAGAGATAACTCAGCGTAGGGTGACCGGGGAGAACGATGTATGCCTGACAGGACAGAAGAGTAAGCGATCTAAGGTTTTGCCCGTTTTTAAGTGCTGAACTTTCTAGTCTTAGGAGTGTGTGAGTGTGTGTGTGTGTGTGTGTGTTTGTATTCTCTCTCTCTCTCTCTCTCTCCTACCGGAAACTTCGATGCACCGATCATGGACTCTAGAACAATACTTTACACATGATAGATTGGATGATTTACTTAAAAATGTAACGAACTACGTTGTGTATAAATATCGCTCGGTTCTTGTTCTTCTTAACTGTATGCTATTAAATTAAGGCACTTTGAGATCTGTTGCTATAGATGGATATGGTGTGCTAAGCTTCAAGACTTGGTTACATTTCGAGAAATGTGGTGCACTTGTAAGGGTTAGGACTAGGAAAGCTCTATTCAGTCAAGAGAGGTGGAGTGTAGCTGTATTCGTCTGCTCGGTTGAGGAATAATTGGGTAGCGATGTTGCGGGGTAGGTTGGTCAATGCCGAGGTGAGGATGGTATTTTAGCGTAAGAGGACTAGAAAGCTCTATGACCGCCATACGCAGAGAGACTGATCGAATACTATGCGCGAGGTCTTAGAAATATCTATAGCATTGTCTGGTATAATTTGATCGTCTTTATGTGTTCGAGAATTAAGAGTGAATGGAAGTGCTGAGCCGTCATCTATGAATGTTCGCAATGATACTTGCAAAGTAGAAGATGTATGGTCTAGCTATGATTCTGAAATTAAGAAAACAAGCCGTCACATGATTGACTAGTGTTGGACTTACTGTAAATTTTTCATGATATCAGCTGTGATGGATAATATTACAGTAGTTTTCTAAACATTCATGGTGGTGTCTGTTTGTTCTATATCGTGTCTCCCTACCACTAACGACGCTCTGAGCGTGTTTTTTAGGGAATTGACTAGTTTGAACCTGGGACCTGTTGCTGGTAAGGAGACGCCAGACCACACATGACATGTAGAATTCAGAAGAGTTCAGTGAGTCTAGCGATCATATAACCAAATACTAAATGATCTCAGCGTCAGCTGCACTGCACTCCCTGTAAAAGAATCTTAATTCTAACTAAATATAGTGGAAAGGGTTCAAGGCTTTCCTATTTTTAGTTAGCTGGTAAAATAACGTCGAAAAAGCAGTTACGTTTACCATTGGAAATTTTATTCTACTCACAAAACATCGTTTATAAATTGAGCTACTGATAAAATTAAATGTTTTAATACAGGATGGTAAAAACCAACTTCGTTCAACAAAAATGTGAACGGATATTCCCTGAATGGGTTTCCAAGTTCTACAATCGATCGAAGGACGACCTATGCCATATCACATCTATAATCTAGGTTTAATTTAAGTTTCACAAAAGAGAAAACTATCAAAATGATCTACAGTGACCCTCAATTATCTTTAATTACTTATCTAACTTGTAAATTACAGTGGCTGATGTGGCTTCTCAATAACTATATAACAGAAAAATCATCGCGTTTCAGATCTTTACTTCAAGTGGCAAATGTGAACACCATGAGTTTTAATTAACGATCGACACTAGTATTACGCAAAAAGGGGGTGTAACAGATGAGTCTTCTGCAGTTCTGAGTGAAGCCTTATGCGCTCAAAAATGCGGCATCGCGTGCGTTCATTACCTTGTCGGTGTTTAAGCAGCGTCAGGGCGGCAGCGGCCGGCGCAGCAACCATTCAGCTCGCCGTCTCGGAACCAACTCTCTTAACATCTCCTTTCTACAATTCACCGAAGTTGGTTAAAGAAAAAAACTATCTGACTGTGTTTTAATGTGACCAATTAGGGTCTCAATGTTAACCTTAAGCTCCGCCTACAAAAATTTTGTCTATCCAATGAGAAACGTTATACTTTTCGTGGTGGGGCAATGTTTTTAAGGTTTGCAACGTAACAGAGACGCTAAAAAGTCTCACGCTAAACCCTGCAGGTAGTGTGGTCCTTTTAGCGTTATCGTAAGATCTATACTGTTCTTCTGGAGGGCTCTATCTTTTAACATGGCCTGGGGGGTGGTCCTTGACGTACCCGAGACACGAAAAAGTCTCACGCTAAAACTTGCAGGTGGTAGTGTCCCGTTTTGTGTTATCGTAAGATCTATACTGTTTTTCTGGAGGGCTCTAGCTTTTAACATGGGCTGGGAGGTGGTCCTTGACGTAACAGAGACGCGAAAAAGCCTCACGCTAAAACGTGCGGGTGGTAGACTTAGCGGTGGGCTACCGACGTGGGTGTCCACTTCGTCCGTTATCGTAGGGCCTTCTAGCTTAACACGGTTCTGCTCTCAGCTTCTGTCCTCGTTTCTCCCCTCGGAACTGCGTCTGCCTCACGATGGGAAGGTACGACATGCATTTAGGCTTTCTTGTGTTTGTCTGTGGTATTCCATTTTGCTCACTCGTTACTCATATTACTTTGGTTAATTTAATGTCACGATTTATTCGGAGCTATGTGACATACTACTGGATTTGCTTATCATGTCAGGGTTTTCATGTAAGGTGTTGGATTTGCCTGACACCGTACAATGTTTTCGAGAATTAAGTGTGAATGGATGTGCTGAGCCGTCATCTATGAATGTTCGCAATGATACTTGCAAAGTAGAGGATTCTGAAATTAAGAAAAGAAGCCGTCACATGATTGGCCAGTATTGGACTTACTGTAAATTTTTCGTGGTATCAGCTGTGATGGATAATATTACAGTAGATTGGTGGTGTCTTATCCATCGCATCAGTGCATTGGTTACGACATAATGATTGACTGACAATGCTTGCTTGAGTTGGGGGACAAATTATGGTTGATGGATCGCATCTTCTGGGGTTGCTAGCACCGAAAACGGCGATCCCGTACTTGTGTGTAAGAATGACCAAATGGAATGCAGAGTTATAAAGTATTCGGTCACTGCGACATATGAGTTTGAATGTAGAGGAGGTCAATCACTTTCGAGGGAAGTCGCTACAACGCCAACAGGCTCTTCTAGTTTCCTTGTGTTGTGGCTGTCCTTTATTTAAAATCATTCAATGTTATGCTATCGACTGTAAGAATATGAGTTACAAGGTGCAAGATATAGTTTCCTGTGAGAGGTCGTGAATCAGTCCGTGTTAATGTCTGTTTAAAATCAGACACTGACTTCGAAGTCGCAGCAGAAAGAGGAAATGCTTGGTAGTGTGCAAAAGCGTGTTAGAAAACACTGTTTGAACAAGGGCCAGAGTCAGCTTCTCATTCGCTTAGAGTATGAGTGATCAAACATGAAAGGTGTCTCAGCAGTGTGTGTATCTTCAGTATGATCTTGTTCATATAGGCATATGTAGTATGAGGTGTCGGACTTCGCGAACTGTTAGGAATTCTTGGATCGTCGCACTCTGAGTTATTCGGGGGGAGTATTGTGAATTCCGTTTTTCCGCACTGGAGGTGGATCACATTGGTGCCTTCGTGACTTTTCACTGTTTGATGGTAGTTGATAAACATGATAGGGTGTTGAGGATCTGTTGTACCTAGGTTGAGGCGTACAACATTGCGCGCATTTCCGGCGAATGGTCAAAACAAGGACCTGTTCTAGTAACTGAGATCGTTCTGTTTATAGACAGGTTGCAGAAGGTAATAGATATATGTTTCTCGAACTTAAATTGCTCAGATCAGATGGGTGAAGATAAACGCATACTCATCTCTGCTCAGAAAAGGAGAATGCTATTTTTATTATTAAGTGATTTTTGGCAGGAGTGAATATGGTTTTATATATGCGAGTGTTTAAGATTTGTTAGTGGAAATTGTGAGTGAAGGGTGAATGACGACGGTTTCGCTGGCTGGGGGAGACACTGTTTACATATCCTGTTGGATATGCAAGGGGGAGATAGAGATGTGCGCTATTCAGGAATCCATTTGTTCACTGTATGTCGTTAGACAATATCTGGAGAGCAGGTATAGGGAGAGTCCACTTCAGCATTCTGGTCCTGGGGCTGAATGGACAGCTGTTTAGATGGACAGCTATGTGGCTTTGACATGATGCTGGCGGTGCTCGGACACTCGCTTTGTAAGGCGCTATGGATTAGTTTGAGTATTTAGTACTTGTTTCAGTGGTCATTGGATTAAGAACTGTAATATTGAAGGTCATGTCCTCAGCGGGACCACTGTGTAATTGAGTAAGTGTGTTTACATATTTGAAGATTTGTTTCGCGAATTGTGATGTTAAGATGATGGCGCAATGTAGCTACCACTGTAAAAAAAAAAAATAGCTGTCTGCTGCTGAAAGAAAGAAAAGAAAGAAAGAAAGAAATGGGTGACCTTGCCCCAAGACCTGATGGATGAGTTATTAGATAAGAGCAAGTAATAGTTAAATGATAGTATGTGTTCGGATATAGGAGTCTCTAAACAGCGGGGCGAGTTTTTTTTTATCTGGAAATATATGATCTATAGATAGTGATATTTGACTGCTAGTGACAACATTTAAAAGTGGAAAAGTAGGCACTAATCGAGCGCTGGCAGAATGTTGCGGCAATAGTAATAATATTTAATTCAAGGTGGAGGTGGTAAATATGGACCAGGCTTTGAATATAGGTGTGAGTGTTGTATGTGCTTGATGCTCTGTATAAAAGTTGGAGTCTTTAATAGAGTTTGGTATTTTTGGGTGTGTGTAAAATTAATTTTACTGTTGGAAGTTCGAGAAAGATGAGTTGATTGGTGTTTAGATAGAGGCCACGTTTGCAGTTCGAAAAGAGGGGATGAAAATATTAAATTGATTGGTGGACATGGTTTGTGGGGTGATATATGAGTGTGAAGATAAGGTTGAGGACGTTTGCGTATGTTGATTGTGGTACGGGTGTGACGTTAGGTGTGGTGGAAGGTGTAAATTAGATCTGATTTTTTTTTAAATGTTGTAAAGTAAGAATAATATTGAGAAGGTTTTAGATGGCTGGTCACGCGACAAGGCGAGAGCAGGGATGTGTAGTTATGTTTAGTTAAAGGGCCGTGGAATGTCGTCTGAGGAGCAATGCGCAGTGTGCTACAGGGTCATAGGAGGTAAAGGTATGTGCTGCTATGATGTGTCTAGCGTATGGAGGATGCGCTTTGATAATTATGCTACGTTTATATTAAGTTGACTTTCACCCACGTTCGATGGTAGTGGCTCTGGGTTGTGAGGGATTACGGTCCTGGAGGGACTTATGTGTGTGCTTTGACTGCTGACGAGCGCGTTGATCGCGCCAACTCAAGCTTGCAGAAGCCGAGCAGCGGCTGTGCGAGGTCTGGAATGAGACTGATGGGTGACTTCACGATCCTGTCGGCAGGGTGCGGAGTAGGGGTACCTGCGCACGTCTGCTGAGTTATTTCTCGAGCGGATCTGCAGGCTCTGCTATGCGTTATTAGGGTAGTTTACGAGTACTGAGCGCATCTACACATCTGCGTGAGGTATTATTTAGTAGTAGTTTGCTGTAGTGTGTACTGAAATTGTGATTGGATGCGTGTCTATGGGTTGTGCATCATGGCCCAGGGCAAATCTGGGTGGGTGTTTTGTGATAGTGTGATAGATATACTGTATGGTTAAATAAGTTGTTCGAAAATATAGATAGAGTGTTCTCAATGATTACACGTGCCTGCAACACAGATCAGTGTGATTGGTTTTCCGTCACCACCTCGGTTGCGTGTGAGTAGTAAATTATTTTCCTGGTCGCGTTAATCGGGTATGACAACGAATTATGGGCTATTCTGACAATAGACGTGAAGGCAGGTCCAGACATGAAACGCCGGCGGTATAAATGAGAAGAACAATGCAGCTTTGACATGTGTCGGAGGAGAGCGCCCATTCTGGTTGGCTGACAGGAGCGCTCGGAAGCTGAACTTGAGTTAAGGCTCTGGAATGCCCTCCGCCAGCCCTCCCCCAGCCTGGGCCTGCCTTGGATGGTAATCTAAGGAGCATAGGCGATATCAATTTCTCCGGTGTTAGGCGTGAAAGCGACTGTGTTGAGGTCATGTTTGTGGGGAGGCCGAGCAGAGACTTTTGGTCGGTTTGGCAGCTGTGGGTGTTTGGGTGTGTCTGTGCTGTGCTTTATTTGGAGAGTTTAAGAGTAAAGAGCTCGTCTGCTGATATTGTGTACTACATTATTTAAGAGCGGTTTGCTATTGTGTGGTGAAATTAGGAGCTGTTTGCTATTGTGTTGTGAAATTAGGTGCTGTTTATGTGTTTGTGACCTGTGTTAGATAACCACAGTCGGATCAGTGAGGGTTTTTTATGACAAATATACTCCACTACTAAATAAAAGGTCTTGAAATAAATAGAGAGCAATCCTTCCTTACTTCCCCGAGCAGCACAGCACAGTCTGAACTGTTTTTGTACAATAATGGCAATCTGGTCAGACTGTGAGTGAGTCGACAAATAACTGGACAAATTTATCTGTAGAGGAGTTACAGGTCTGGATTGGAATGAATATCTTGATGGGTGTGGTTGTGTTGCCATGTGTAGTGCACTACTGGAGTTCAGAACATGCCTTGGGTCAGCCTTACATATCGAAACCTATGAGAAGCAAAAGTTTAAAAAAAAATATGTCGCAAGTAAATAAAGTACTCATTCCTCCTTCCTTCAACCTATGCACTGAAATTATTTCCGAAAATTAGCAGTTGTTTGGCTATTTGGAAGTAAATCTTTTCCATTCTCTACAAGCAGTGCGTATGTCTGTAGGATGTGCTATGAGTTGTTTTTAACTGTTTACAATTACAAGCGTGTGTCTAGAGCATTATAAATGAATTATGTAGGGGTGCTTTGCAGGTCTGTATGGGGTGGAACATGTAGGTGTGGTACATATATTCAATTTGTAACTAAAGTAAATTGGTTCCCCCATCCATGGACCTAGTGCAGGTTGAGTCCTTTTACCCGAAACTTAATTTAGTGGTGATGAGCTTGGTTTGCAACAATTTTTTTAGGTTGGTGGTGGAAGCCCCAGTAAGCTTTGTTTGAAGGAAGATTTCAAACATGGCGCTGGTTCCTAGGAAGAAGTGGTGGTGGGGTAGCTGAGGTTAGTACAAGTTCCCTTCCTTTCCAACAATTTTGTTAGGTTGGTAGAGAAACGGAAGTGACCTTTCTTTACTGCCACAATTCAAATTCGGCGCTGGTTCCTAGGGAGAGGTGACTGTCTGGTCCTCGAAAAGTATTTGAAATTAGGTAGTTGAACACCTTCGCATACGTATACGAAATTGTAAATTGAAGTATTTAATATAATTAACAACGAAATGGAATTAAGTACTTAGGTATTTAGAGAAGAATATGTCCGTCATGTGTATAGAGTGTGTGTGACGTAAACGGGGCAGCAATGCAGCGATCGTACAGTTATTACACGTGCGTGAGAGAGAGAGTAAATTAGCGAGCGTTCCAGTGCAGACCAAACGTTCTGTTATATAGTCATGGCGGATTTCACTGTCGAGCAAACTTTGCTGCCAAAAGTGTAGCACTGCCTTCTCGCTCGCTCGCACAAGAACACGTGGTGGACAGTGAGCGGTCGGCATCGACAGGTTTGAACGTGCCCAGGAAAACAACTTTGGCGCTAAAAGTGTGGCAGGGAAGGGCCGACCGTTGTGTGATTCAGATCAGAGGCAAACAGTTATTGGCGGGAAACGTGCTTAGGCGACAAATACACGTGGTGAGTGGACAAGGGACCGCTGTGACATCAAATTCGACAAGTTCTAGCGTGTCCAGCGAAAACATGTTTACGACGTGGGAGCGATTGCTGCGCTCGCCCCCAGCGTATAGGCAGTCTAGCGTGAGTGGCTGGCCACTTCACGTGACAGGCGTCGGCAGTGTCTCCGCGTGCTGGCCAGGGGGTGGCGAGGATTTGAGCTAATTCAGTTGGAGCGCGGACGTCGTGATGACTGCACTGCGATATCAAATATGTTTGTGCTGACTGTGTTGAAGAACAAGTGATGACCATACTGCTTGAAATAAAATCTTCAGTCCCTCCCTCCCTGCAAAGTCAAAGGACGTGACCTATGTTACTATAAGGGCAGTTTATTATTTGATGCGATTATGATAGGCTACCAGTGAAGAAAGATAAGTGACGGAGAAAGCTCGTACGTGTGATCAATTATGGTGTTGGGATTTGAACTTGTAATAGATTTTTGTGTTGGATGTAAGGAAAATGGCTTTCTCGCCGAGAAAATAGGACATCTTGAATAAAAAATAAATGATAATAATAAATAGAAGTACAGTTTTCGAGACATTATCGTGATGGAATTTAAATTTCACGCAATTTTCTAGTGGAGGTAGGCCTACAATAATAAATAATAATAATAATTGATACTGAATAATAATAAATGATAATTAATGATAATAAATGACAATGGAAGATAATGAATATTAATAAATGGTAACGAATAATAAACGAAAGTAAGGTTCTGCAGTCATTATCGTGTTGGAATTGAATTTGGAGGGAATTTTCCAGTGGAGGCAGGTCAATAATAATAAACGATAATAAATGTAATAAATGATAATAAATAATAAAAATGATAATGAATGTTAATAAATGACAATCAATAATAATGAATAATAATTCCAAAGTTAATAGTGAATAATGATCTTGAATGATAATAAATGAGAATGAATGATAATGAATGTTAATAAATGATAACGAATAATAAACAAAAGTAAGGTTTTGCAATCATTATCGTGTTGGAATTTGAATTTGGAGGGAATTTTCTAGTGGAGGCAGGTAAATAATAATAAATTATAATAAATGATAATAAATAATAACAAATAAATAATGAATGTTAATAACTGATAATCAGTAATAATGAATAATAAAAACAAAGACAAGTGCGTTTTTTGCATGCATTATCATGTTGGAATTCAAACGTGTTGTCATTTTTTCTTCTGGAGGCTTAGGCTAGTGGACTTAGCCCAATTAGGCTATTTTCCCGCCAAAATTTAAAATTGCCGCCATTTTTTCTTGAGGTAAGATTAGTGGACATAGCACAATTGGCCTATTTTCCCGCTACAATCCGCTATCTTGGATGACGTCATGCAGTGTTGCCAAGTCTTCATGCTGCCATCTGGGATGACGTCATCACAGCCATCTTGAATAAATTTGGCAGCATGTGTTGACACATACTTAGTCGCACTACTATCATCATCTTTGGTTGGCGCCCAGAGTGGCACAGCGGTTCTAAGAGCTACAGTCTGGAACGGTGCAACTGCTACAGTCACAAGTTTGAGTCCCGCCTCAGGCATGGATTTGTGTGCTGTGCTCAGGTTAGTTAGGTTTAAGTAGTTCTGAGTTCCAAGGGAAGTGATGACATCAGAAGTTAAGTCCCATAGTGTTCAGAGCCATTTGAACCATCTTCCGTTATGCAAGTACCAGTCCAATAAATCGATTCATCACCCCTGTCCTAGCCCTTCTGTTAGCTTGTTCATTAACACTAATTCCTTAATGACCAAGGATCCACAGCAGGTTTAACCTATTGCTTTCCCCCAGTCCCCAAAGGTCTTTATTGCATTCTGTAATGACCTTTGATATCGATGCACATGCTGATAGATATTTCACAGGTGCTTAGCAATCTGAATAAGTGAGTAACATTCCAACTATATTTTGGTTTCTGTACGAAAGTTCGCCTTCCTTTACCTCCTAATCTATAAAAAATAATGTACGTATTACCATTACAATGTCCTTACAATGTGTTATCTACCTTAAAATTGTCTGCTTACCTACCACAATATATAACCTAATTTGAACTGAACCCTAACTGGTTTAAATACAACCTCTATTTACACTAAACGTGCAACTGTATTTAAGCAACATGTTCCTAATCAAAATTTCCAGTTACCTCGCGTCTTGTGACATCTCTGGTGCAGATATCTCGAAAGCACAACAGCAAATGGCAAGCAGGTAGCAGCTAATCTAGATTTCTGCTTCAAAATGCAGTTTCCAAGCAGTATTCAAACTGTTGCCTATCTCGTGGTGCAATGCGAATAATAATTTACAAACGTAGAATGATGACAGAGAATTTCTATAAAAATATTACACCTTAATCTGTTGAAATCTTAATGCATGAGTCATGGAGGTGGGGTAGCCATTCTCTCAGCGCTGGGCAAGTGAACAAAGTTAACTAGCTGCCAATAATCATATCTAAAAATTACATGAGCAGTGCTGCAGTATTTTCTCAAGCTTATTGTGTTCAAACTATTATGATAAAATTACATTCCTTTCACTTTTCAATGAATGCATCATATTGATTATCGCTATCCTCCTGTAGCAGCTAAGCGGTCCAGTCCCTCTACTTCTAGAGTTTCATCGACATACTTGACATTCCACTATACGATGTATGTAATGAATTTCGTTCCTCATAAATGGCGCTACATCAGTTTTCTTGAGCCTCACACTTAGATCCGGTTCACTGCACCAGTTTCCCGAAGAGTGTAGCACACTTTTGCTTTTGCATCCAGGAAATGTTGGTAGCGGAATTTGTGAATTATTGCAATTTTATTCGTACCGCGTCCAGGTGGTAGAGGCCAGCACAACCGATGCGCCAATTAAGTAAGCAACTGGACAGTACTGTTGACATTATCACAAAACAGTTCAGGCAGAGGGGCGTTTACGGCACTTGTCAACGGCAGAGCGCATGATATGAATTGCGAAAAAGAGTGAAGTAATATTTTATTACTCGGGAACGTACGTTATACCAAAAAACTCAAACTTTACAGATTTAACTGGGTCTCGCAACCTTTGAACAGTAGAGAAGAAGCTACAAAAAGCTAACGGGACAAGTAATATGAAAAAAAACTACTCGTCATACTCCTATAGGTCTACCTTGGAAGCATAGCTATAAGTGTACAAATAATCGAACTTCACTGAGTAGCAAAGCATGCAGACCTGATCTGTGCAGCGACGTTGTTTCTACCAAAATACCCACCCTTGTATTGATAAGGTCGCTACCCTCCGGGATAAAGATCACATGTCAGGACCGATAGGAGGTAGGCCATCCTTTGTGAGATTGGACTTGGTGTTACAGTCAGCACACAAGCAATGGGACACAGCATCTCTAAGGTAACGATGAAATGGAGAATTTACGTTCGACCATTTCAAAAGTGTACCGTCAATATTGGGAATCCATTAAAATATTAACACAAAGTTTTATGCCTCACCTTGGCCTTCAACACTAACATTGGACTGTTGATGACTGGAAACATGTTGCCTGATCGGACGAGTCTCGTTTCAAATTGTATGGAGCGAATGGACGTGTACCCCTATGCACACGACCTCATGAAACCATGGACCCTTCACGACAGCAGAGTACTGCTCAAGCTAGTGGAAGCTCTAAGCTCTGTAATGGTGTAGGGAGTATGCAATTGGAGTCATATGGGACCCCTGATACATCTAGACACAAGTCTGACAGGTGACACGTACGTAACCGTCCGATCTGATCACCTGCATCCATGTCCGTTGTGAATGCCGACAAACTTGCGCAATTCCAGCAGGACAATGTGACACCCCACAGAGTAACTACAGGAATACTCTCCTGAGTTTAAACACTTCCGCTGGCATCAAACTCCCCAGACATGAATATTTTCTAGCATATCTGGGATGCCGTGCAACGAGATGTTTAGAAGAGGTCTCCATCACCTCTTACTGTTACTGATTTAGGGGAACCCTTGCAGGAGTCATGGTGTCAGCGCTACTTCTGACATTTGTCGAGTCTATGTCACGTCATGTTGCGGCAGTTCTGCGTGCTCACGGGAGCCCTACAGGATATTAAGCAGGTGTACTAGTTTCTTTGGCTCTTCAATGTACAGTAAAGACAAACCTTTGATATTTAAAGGAGCTGGGATGTAGGATCTGCACATTTATGATAGTTGCATAGATATTAAATAAATAACTTCGCCGTATTTACCTGATACACAATGATTGACAGTAGAACATCAAAAAGAAATTTGCGAGAGAATACGTAAGCACTTGCTTTGGTAAAAATATCACTTTTATTAAAGACACAAGTGAACAAACTAGTAAACTAAACAACCGATGAGTGGGTGATGGCTGCTTTTTTTTTAGTATTGCTCTCAGCTGTTTTACAAAATAAAAACTGCATGTTGGAGAGCCTGTCATGATTTAGCATTAATTATTAATGAGGTCAGGGTCAGAGAAATCTTTCTATGGCGACATTGACGCATATACACATACAATAGAGATTCTGGACAAATATAATAATAAAGAAAAACTCCATCAGCATGCACGTGGTTGGCAAACGATCGTTCCCTTGGCTTGAGTGCACGAAGCAAGTTAACAAGCATTCATCAGTAAGAATGAACGGTAAATAGTTGCACCAAAGAAGACGTTCTGAGACTAATTTGGAAATTTAACCCCAAGAATCAGTAACTGTGACATGTAACGTTTCTCACAATCCACGAACACGTTGTCGTCACAAACAACAATCCTGCATAACATCATTGGTAAAATTCAGAATAGCCAAAGAAATTGGACAGGATATATCACCGTGAGACACGATCTATGAAGTTAAGACTTGAGTACTTAACACATGCTGAGACAACGAAGACACGTGGGAACTAGATAATGAACTGAAATCTAAATTAGAGAAGTTTCAGAAACCTGTACGATTATGATATACTTGTGAGATCAACAGCTTACTAAATCAGACAGAACTGAGAAGATGCATCACGTGCCATGTATTCGATGAAGGGGGATGAGGACAATAGCTTGCACAGGTGGATAAGTGGAACTGTTCATAATGTTCCGAAATTAGCAAGAAAAATTCCATAAACAGCTCAACGAGCAGCGAACGGTGAAACCAAGACGTTAATTTTGACTGGAGCTGAAATCTACAAAAATAAGATAAACCGTTTCACACTTAGTCGTTGCCCCCGTATCGCGTTTGTGGTCGCTCAACTACGCGGTCATCAGCGCCCGTACAGTGTCCCAATCTTTATACAGTCCAATTTCAGACACGTTCAAAAATGATGATGAAATGATAGGGACAATACAAACACCCAGTCCCTGGACAGAGAAAATCCCCAACCAGGCCGAGAATCGATCGCGGAACCCCGTGATCCAGAGGCAGCACCGCCAGCTAATTTATTTAAAAACATTTATTAAGGAAAAGTGTCACACATTCCAAATAAATACTAATTACACCACTAACAACGCACGTATTTATACAGGCAATGATTTAAACAAAACCAGTTTGATCATTGCAGTTATGCTGATGTTAAAGAAATACAACAGAAGTTTGTGTTACTCACTAATTTATGAGAATTAATTTGAATACCAAGAAAAGTTTTTAAAGAGATTCAGACTAATTGAAAAGTGAATAAACAAAAAACTGTACTTTGAATCACATGTGATCGAATCTTTACAGAAGCGTAAACAGCACTTTATGAAGGATATCAGCAAGTTTTCTGGATAGTTTTAATATATTAATTTACAAAAGGAAATCGCCTCCCCTTGAGAGACAGGTCAAGGGAAGAAACTGTGCTTTAACCTACTCAGCTCAGTCAGACTAGCTATGAGCGTTTCACACGATTATAAGGAAGTCACAGAAAATTACACTGAATTTGGAACATTTATGTCCATCGCACATAAGAACAATTTAATAATCGTATTATACAATTTCTTAAATACCTGTGAATGGCAGAGAAGAGATGTTAGAAAATTGTGTAGCCTTCCGACTACACTTTCTGGACGTGAATGGTTTGGTAATTATCTGAAGTGATCAGACCTATATAATAGATCTTTCACTGGAAAACTGACTTACACATCACAGTGCAAAAATGAACAGGCCATTTAGCCAGCCATTTAATGTTGTGTTATATTTGATACAATATTATGGTTTTAACCAATCGATAAAGACATTTCATATTAATAGTGTAAACCATTAACGCTGTTTTATTGTTCCTTGTTTTGACTTATTGGACACACAATCTGACTGTCACATACGTTATGTACATTGTCGTATAAAGTTTCGAAAAAAACTTTCTGAAGTAGAAAAAATACAAAACAGAGGTTTACACTAAACATTTCAATAATATACTTAAGGTAACTTCAATACATCTGTCAACACAGTCTTCATTGTTATATTACCTAATGCCCATTCTATCAATTATAATATTCAACATAGTACCGAACTTTTTTCTTGTGATCGAATACCTTCTAATAATAAGGTATTCACACAGCTTGTGTACTTTGAACTGTATGGTGCTGTCGGATCTTAGATTTTTAATGCCGCATTTAACCAAATTTCCCAGCAACGAATACAAAAGTTATATTTTTTGACTCTGGGAAAAAGCTTGCTTCAGGCCTGTGTATCAATGAGAGCTGTATACTATCAGGGGATGTCCTTGTAATCAGAGCTATTTGCTCTTGGGTCCACTTTCAACTATTCAGGTGACCGCACCAAGTGTATCTACGAATTTAAAAACAATTCAAAAACCAAGGTCGTCTAAATAGTGTTTACTGGATAACCGGTTTCAACACACTGAAGGTGTCATCATCGGATCTGTGAAGATATAACATGACATGTTTGAGAGAGGGCTTACATGAGTTACACTGTATACATTACTATTAGTACAGTACCACACACTTGAATGTAGCTTAACGTTTATAAACCATTTGGTTATAATGATACCTGAGGCAGACATGCTGATATAAAATCATTCTCACAAGGAAATAAGAAACTGCTCTCAATGTCTTTTTTTTTCATCAGTTATGTAAAACGAAGCCACGAAATAAAACTATTTGGTACATGACCGGTTCTCGACTAACACCGGTGGGCATCACACTGCTTTATTCCGCTCCGGTTTACCTGCTGCGATTCTAGTGGATCACAACCGGACTGTAGATAGCTCTCTCTAATCAGTGCACACACAGACACACGGTATAACCACTCGTTACGAGTAAAATACAACTTTACTATTACTGCTAATCAAATACGCATGCAAAGAACGCTTTCGCATACACTTACTGTACGTACTATATATGCTATGCATAATATATATACTAAACATACTATAAAGGACGTCAATTACAGAGTAAAATCATCTGAAACACTGATATTATCCATATTAGAGCCATATGGAGTGTTGTAAGGCGCTAATATGGATAATGCCTTACTTCAGGTGGTTTATAAATTTTAAGCTACATTCAGGTATGTGGTACTGTACTAATAGTAATGTATATAGTGTAGCTCTTGTAAGCCCTTCCTCAAACCTGTCATCTTATATCTTCACAAATTCGATGATGGCACCTTCAGTGTGTTGAAACTGGTTATCCAGTAAACAGAATTTAAACGATCTTGGCTTTTGAATTATTTTTACAACAGAGTGATCGCCCACTAGGCACTACATGCTCACTGCAAAATATCTATGAATTATTGTGTTAACTAGATGGAATTGTTGATCTAAATTTGTTTCAGATCGGCCGAATCCGTATAGTCTTTCATTGGAGCTAATTGCCTTGTTAACGTTCTTGCACCATGACGGTTTTATATTAGACGTTACCACATTAGAATTAACGTTTTTCCAAATATCAGTCCAATCAATGTATGGTAAATGTCACTCTGTTTTGTTCCTTCCTTTGCTTTTTTTCGTTACGTTGATAATATCAAAACCTCTGAGATTTAACGTTTTCTTTTTCTTTCGTTTGCATTGGCTCTTAATTATCCCTTATTATGACCCCTATATCGTCATCATAGGCTCTCATAGATATTTTATTTCCTGATAATGTTAAGCCTTTTAATCTAGCATGGATATGACGTTCCAGTGAAATGGCGAAACGCGACATGTACAGAGCACTTCTTTGGAGAACACCTCGTTTTCTTTGTATCGGCCTGGATTGGTGGCAACACACAGCTATTTTTACATTTATTCTAGTTACTATGTTTTTTATCAACTGTATGACTCTATCGTTGAATCCTATTTTCCTCAATGTCTGTAGAAGATATTCATGATTTGCCACATCGAAGGATTTACATAAACCTAAAAGAAATAAAACACACTTTATGTTTAATAGAGAAGTTATTTGCAATGATATCCCTGCATTCTGATAGATTTCGTCTGGCGCTCAGTTCTGACGTTTACTAATAATTTTTTCTGTGAGGCATGAAATTTTCTTCTTTACTATTCTAGTTATTGATTTATAATTAGAATTCAGCAGTGAAATTGGACGAAAATTGTTTAAATCTTTGTTTCCATTCTTTTTGAGACAAGAATGATTTTACTCTCCTAAAACTCAGCCAAAATCGTTATTCCCTGAATAGCCTCATTTATAATGTCCGTGATTTTCACACCCACTACTGGCCAGTAACGGATGTAAAACTCTGCTGGCAATCCATCAGGTCCTTTTTTTTTTTTTTTTTTTTTTTTTTTTTTTTTTTTTTTTTTTGTGGTGAGGCGCACAGAGTCTCATACACGTTCCCTGCACTATCCATCTCGAGAAAATTTCCGTTGTCATCTTCTGTCGGCTGAGGGACTAGAATGTCAAGGATTTCTTCCATGGATGCACCACTGCTTCGATTTACAGAATATAGCTCGCAATAAAGCCATAAATTTCGTCCATGATATCCTGCTGAGTTCTGAGAATCGTATCGTATTTTGTTCGAATTTGATAAATAAAAGCCCTTCTTCAGTTTTTCGCATGATTCACTAAGTAGTATAGCGAAGTAGTTTCGTTTTCTGACACCGAATTTGCATTAAATGTTATTTTTCACCTCTTCCATTTGACTTATCTTGATATTAAGTAACTTGGCTTCGACTTTTACGATGTCTGCTATGCGAAGTGAGGAACCTAAAGAGACCTGATTATATAGATCTCTCAAAATAGAACAGTAATATTCTAGAGTGCATTTCATTTCTATTGCGCTCTTGGAACTGTACTGAATAAGAACCGTTCTCAACTTTGGCTTCGCCATTTTAACCCACCAGCCGATAGCAGTGGCATATGTACTACTAGCACACAGTAATATTGTCCATGCTTCTATAATCAGGTCTTCTAAATCATGATTTACTAACAAGGAATTCTTGAAAAGGTGAACTGGCTGTCTTGTTATATTTATGCGAGCTAAGACACTTGAATGGAATGAAGGTAAGGTTTATGCTTTTGTCACTGAAGTTTCTAGATTTTTTAGAAATATATAATCTATAAATCCTGCTACGAGATGTTGTCGTGACATAAGTGAACTCAACAATAGCGGAGTATTTGATTTTCCATATATCCTTTGATTCTAAACCAATAGCTATTTGTTTCAGTTCACTTGAGAAATTAAATTTAGGTAACAGATCTTTTCGATTTTAAACGCAAATAAAATTACCTCCAAGTAATTACTGTCTTAGATTTTTCCTTAACAAGTATAAGTGTTCATCTTTGAAGAAACGTGCCCTGCCAGCTCGGTGAGAACTTCCTGAAAGGGCATACAAATTGATGATAGTTACTTCGTAGTTACCTAGTCCTTACCCCCTTCCGGATTCCAGTCGGTCCACCTCTCTTCCTGGAATCCTTTCCCTCACCGAAACAGCTATTCAAACACTTATTTCGTGAGACATTAATGTAAGTGACATAACCGGGAATTAGTAATTGCGACATTATAACTTCTTGTAACTGAGCAATATTCGTACAAAAATTTCCAACCAGTCGTAATTTTATTTAAGTTTATAGTAGTGACAGAGTAGGATTGCGTCATTGCGCTGACACTATGTAGTTGTTTTGATGAACTAATTTGGTTTCCTCTGGTTCAGAGTTCAGTTAAACTATTAAGTGTTTTCTCGGAAGGCTGAACAACAAATAACACTTCACAGTTTATTAGTTACTGTCCTATTTTTTTCTACTTATGAGGTTCTCTGTTGTTCCGCTAGCAGACTGATTCCTTCTAAACTTTCTGATTTTTCCTCCAGTGATTCGTGTAGGACTGTTTCATTCCGAACATTCTTTGGGCTTGGATCGCCCTTTTCGGATTTTCGCTTTCCTTGGTTACGAGCTACATTCACATTTGGCTGCCTTATTGTTTTTTTCGCGATTTATCTGGAGCAGCAGCAGGTGCTTCCTCAACTTCTGTTGCTGGCTCCAGTCACACGGTGTTGATAGTGATTTCATTTTGGCCACCACTTCCTTGTTATTTAATAATATCACTTGTTTACTGATCGAGGGAAACCAGTGGAAATGGTAGTTTTGCAACCTCTCCCTGAATTTGTTTACTAACAGATAGCTGCTGATCTTTGCAATCGGCCACTGCACCTGTTGTCTTTTGCCAATTAATACTGACTACACCATCTTCATTTCTGTTACCGTGTACGTATTATCTTTCTGTTCATCAATTTCCATTCGCATTTTGCCTTCGGGTACGTCTGCCTCCTCATCGCACTATTACTGCTGGCGGAGTGAGTTCGCTGGACAGGACAGCTTGTCCTCTGAACAACTATCAGTTGTCTCCAGAGGTCGTTTCTTCGGTTGCCTTCCAGTTTCACGAGTAGTGGTAAAAAGGGTTTCCGTTTGTTGTTAATGGGAGAAATTAACTGTTATCGTGAAAGTGGACATCAGCTTGGCCCACTGCTATAACATTCTGAACCAGTTGATATGAGCTATTTTTGGTAACAGATCATTGAAGGTAAGTTTCTGACACTCCATCAAATTGCTTTTAACAACAACAGTTCGCCACGTACATTCCTGTCTGAAGTGGCCGGTTTTGTTACATATATGACAGGCAATTTCCTGTACAAACAATTTGCGCCTTATACCAACAAACCGTTATGTGAGACGGTATATTTGTCTTGAAATTCAAACCACGTTGAAACATTGCAGTTTAAAGCGAAGCGAACGATTCCATTTGCTATAGATGTGACGTACCCATAGATTCAGAGAGCTTCCTTAATCTTATTATTTTCAATTTCAGATAGAAGATTCAAGACACGAACTGTTTTGGTATCAATGTCAGCTGTATATATGGAACCTTTGGTTTATAACCATTTCTGCTTCATAGCCCCACTTTCGTCACATTCTGTCAACAGTCGCAGCCCTGAATAACTTGACGTAAACACAGTATTTTTCTGATCCAGTTGCCAGGTATGGACGGTTTTAGAGTTGAGACCGATTACCTGTGTTCAAAAATGGTTCAAGTGGCTCTGAGCACTATGGGACTTAACATCTGCGGTCATCAGTCCCCTAGAACTTAGAACTACTTAAACCTAACTAACCTAAGGACAGCACACCCATCCATGGCCTAGGTAAGATTCGAACCAGCGACCGTTGCGGTAGAGCGGTTCCAGACTGAGGCGTCTAGAACCGCTCGTCCTCATTGGCCAGTACGGCCGGCAATTACCTGTGTAATCCAGTCATCTGTTTCCTGGGATGTCGGCTGAACAGGACGGGACACCTTGTCAAAAGCAAATACCAGAGTATTCTTACTGAGGTTTGTAGCTATGGTTAATACAGCGACGAAATTTCGGTTAAACACCCAAAATTCCAATTAACATCAGCACAACCAGAAGTAGCAATTAGTTCAGAAGGAATATGAACGAACACGGAGATTAACGGACGGATAACACTCAGCGAATTTCAAGTACAGCGATGTAAACACGGAATTGCAGAGCAGCAGTAAACAACGTCCACTCGCTAACACTGCTGAAACCGAACTACCACTAGACTACGAGCTGCGGACAACCACTTTTCTACCTGATATGTGCTTTATGGAACTGGCTATTCAGCCACACTTACAAATTACTTGTACTCTCACAGAGCTAGACAGTGAAATTTGTCTTGTACATTCTCATTCACGCTTTTCATTCATCAGGTTAGATGAGGAAAGGATGTATATACCGACATTTGCAGATAGATGTATTGAATAGGCGTGGTCGTGCTCGGGCAGTTACCAAAAAGTTTGTAAAATATTAAGTTAAATAAAGGTAATATATACGTCGTAGCCACTAGAGGCGCACTAATATGCTCAGCCTTCTTTATTTAGTTTACAGTTTTCACCCAGATTTCAGGTGCCAGAGGTACGTACATAAAGTTAAATGTTAAGCAAAATGACGAAGAGGCTTATGTATAGACCCATCACTTTGATAAGGTTTAATGCAGGTAGATAAAAAGAATAACGGTGTTAGCCCACTGCTGAACCCACTGAAACAGAATTCATTGTGCTGTTTCGCCCTCTGTGGTTGTAGTAAAGCAAACAGGTATCATTAAGAAGTGGTAGAATGCTCTTCACTAGGTCCTGATTACACGCGATTTCCTCAGGCTCTGTCGAGTCGAATATTCTGTGACTTTTGGCCACTAAATTTTCGCATCCGATGATAATATGTGGTGCAGTTTCACCCTCCTCACCACGTAGTCCACACTTAGTGGTCCTTTCCTTCCTTATCCATCGTGTGGTGATGTTTTATGAAGTTTCCCGGCCAGTCATGAGTTCTACAACGAGTTCGATCCGTTTCCTGTTCAAGTTTCTCATTATATAAGTTCTTTTGAAATATGGATTCGGCAACATTTATGGATTCGGCCATATTTTTTGTTTTAGGTCTCAGATCAATATTCTACATGCTGCCTTCTGATTCCACTACGTAGTTTTGATTGTACCTTCGCCTTAGGCTATGACCGGTTCCGGTCCAATAAATGGACACATCACGATTTAGCCCTACTTTACCTTCCACTCTTAAAAACATTACTTATTTCCGTGACTAATTCCTTACAAACTATTATCCACCTTCAGCTCGTATGCTAACTTTTAACAAAGTATAACGTAATCTGAACTGAAATGTAACTGATCTGAATACAGACTGTCTTTATATTAAATGTGCAACTGAAGTAAAACAGTTACTTGCACCTAATCAATATTTCCACTTACCTCACGTCTTGTGACAACACTTTTGCAGATTTCTCGGAAGTGCAACAGCAAAGGGCAAGCAGGCAGCAGCTAAGCAAGATTTCTGTTTCAAAATGAAATTATCAAATTATATTCAAACTGTTGAATACCTCTTGGTGTAATGTGAACAACGATACATACTGGTACAAAATTTGCAGAGAATTTCTATAAAAATGAGACAGCTTAATAAGTTGAAATGTTAATTCATGATTAGAGAAGTTAGTTGTCTTCCTCTCAGCTCTGGGCAAGTGAATGAATTTAACTATCTGGCAATAATCATTTCTACACATAAGGTGCTCAGTGCTGCAGTCGTATCTCAGACTTGTCCACTTATATATTCAAATTTAAATTAATGAATGATATTCATCATTGTCGTCCTTTACAGCACATTTTTCTTCATCTAAAAGATACAATCACATGTCAAAACAGCGATACGAAATCCGTCCTTCGCCTACCCTATTCAAAATGACGTATCAGAGCGCGTAAAGGCAAATACTTTGCCACGACAAGACTGAAGATTTTTTAACGTCAATTGCTCTCTCTCTAACGTGCACATAAAAAAATGAAAAATACTTTACCACATTACAAAAAAAGGTCTACGATCTTCGTAATACCTACGCAAATGCTTCTCCGTGCACACTCCGATAGCAGATAATTTCGCCTGTGGCCAACTTCCCTCTAGAGAAGGCTGTTCAACCTCGTCGGCTCTGTTGTGAGCCGCGGGGAGTTTCCTGCTCCAGGGACCATTCAAGATGACCGGCACGCCGGCACGTGGCACGGCAGGCTGAGGCAGGAGGCAAGGCAAGCGTTTTGATGTGCCAGCTGCGTCTTACAAGATCGACAACCTCATTCTCTTAGCTGCTAAGATGTGGTGACATGTTACACCAGGAAATACGATGTTCAGCATACTAAATTTATTGGGTCGCTGTAGCTCGGCATTTTCTTTTCATTACAAGACTGGAAATATCAGGCGTCAAAGTGTTCGCAGCGTTAATGCGGAGGATGGCCTTCATTGTTGCATCCTGAAGAAGCGATCGTTCCTTACTTTTTACTCTTTTCATTGCTGAGAAAAGCTCCTCACAAAATAACGTAGATCCAAACATGCATATGATCTGAGCGGCATTGTTGTGAAACTGAGGAAATGTTTTTTGCTGTAATGAACGATGCCATCGTGACAAATCCAACGTGTTGTAGTACCTCTCTCTAAAAATAGTTGAATTTTTCAAATCAATAATATACAATTGAAGGGACGATGACAAGTCATCGGGGAAACTGAAAAAGGAGTGCTGAACACCTTAAGTTCCATTTTAAACTAGTGACGTCTCAGAATCGTGTTTCAAGCGACGTGATGAGCTGCTTTAACTTTGCTTGGTAATCGCCGAAAGTAGTACCATCAGGTAGTTTTAAAGGAGCTAGACGATTGAAGAACGTTAAATGTTCATCACTCATCTGCCTCTCAAATAAACGTAAATTTTCCATGAAGGCTTTGATCTGGTTGTGCATGTCAACGATTAGCTGCCCTTTCTCCTGCAATGACAGATTTAAATGATTCAGATTCATAGTTATGTCATCTAGGAACGATAGGTCTGATATCCATTTTACATCTTTCAGACAACACATTTCTTTCCCTTTCATTTCGAGAAAAAGGGATATTTCCTTACGAATGGTAAAGAAAACATCAAGAACTTTTTCCCGACTCAGCCAACGAACTGTACTGTGGTAAGATATAGCACCATACTCCGCTTCCATATTTCTCAGGAATCCTTTCAATTGGCGATGATTCATACCGTGACGCCGCACAAAATTAACACTTCACGAAATCTCTCATTACGCCACCTAGCTCTACTGTTTCAGCACACAGTGCCTCTTGGTGAATAAAACAACGAAGACTCAAAATGTCTTTCCCGAATTCTCCCCTGAGTTTATTTTTCAAACTAGAAGCAAAACCTCAGTGTGTCGCTACAGAATGGAGCTTATCCCATGGCGAATTCATATTGTCCACTGATTCACAAACAGCTTCAAAAATGTTACGTCCTGTTGCGGTGTAATTGAGTAATACCACATCCAAGACTTCTTCATTTGCAGCTCCATGTGGACACCACACACAAAGACTGCCAGCTGAGCACAGTCCGATATGTCAGTGCTTTTATCAAGCACTAGCGAAAATGCAACAAAGCTCTCCGCCTTTTCCCTGAGCTGTGTCTCTAAATCCGCTGCAATGTTCAGGATTCGACGAGACATTGTTGGCTTCGACAGGCAAACCCCTTCAATTCCCAGCACCTCCCTTGGAAACAAACATTCTGCAACTGCTGCCATGCACGATTTTACTAGTGTCCCACCGAAAATGGCTTGCCACTCGTCGCAATGATGTGAGCGACCTTGTAGGTTGCTCGAATTGCACATTCAGTAGTGTTTCCTCCGCTCTCATTCACCTGAAAATTATAAACGCAATGCAGAACACGAACTATGTTGCATGTTTTGATACCCTCTGTATTACGAAACCGTTTTTAAACTTACGTCTCCTGCTATGTCGTTCTTAAGCCTGGTTACCAGTTCTCTGCGTGCAACGCCTTCTACTGCGTGAAGACGTTATAATGTTGTTGTATATTGAACCTCTTCGCGGAATTAAATACTTTATGCCATACACGACACTGCGGACGACACTCCCTCTCAATGAATAGAAAGGTATCCTCCAATAGAGATATAGGGCTTCCGCGACTAGTCATAGCTGTCATTGAACACGGATTATTGCGTCAGTTGCGGCTGCATGCGGCCAGGGGCAGTAAGTTCGCTTTCCACCTCCACGCGGGCTCCGAGCTGCTGGAGCTCCGTTGGAACAGTCTGCTAGAGACTGCTCCCTCTATTCTACGCTGTGCCCCATATATTCGGGCCCCAGTAGGTTTATCTGTTTTCGACCCTCCAGCATACCAGACTATGTCTCCTGAAAGGTGTTGTGATTCATTCCAATGCTCCCTTCCTGACGTTGTTACGTCGAAATGTTTATGAAGTAGCAAAAATTATTGTCGCCATTGCACAGACAGTTCCCATAATTACCACATTCACTATACTGGTGTGAAATTCTCCTTATGCTAAAGGAATCAAGTTATTTCTAGTTTTTAACTCTTCTCCCTGCTGCTGTCTCCATTGTAAGCAAATCATGCAATGGTGGCATGTCCAGAATGGTCTCCATAGCAGCAGTGGGTATGCTGCTAATTCCTCACGTTATAGCTAACCAGTCCAATGTCTGCACCTTATCAACCTCACTACTTCTACTTCATTTCGCCATACTGTAGCCCCATCACTTGTCATACGTCTTATTACAGTAGTGAATATCCATATCATGTTCCTAGGGATTTTGAACTTAGTTTTTACATCTGGTCCTTTTAGTGCTGAAAAGAGACTTTTTGCCTATAAATTTTTATTATTTATGTGGATGACCCATGATAGTTTCGCATTCCTTTGCTCGTTTCATGAAGAAGCTTGACATTCCAGTATATACGATGTAGGTGATGAATTTACTTCATCGTAAATGGTGTTACATCCGTTTTCTTGGGACTGACACTTATATTCTTTTTCCTACACCAGTTTTCCGCAATGTGTAGTATACTTTGTGCTGTTGACTCGTTTTAAAATTTCGGCGCAGGATTTGCGAATTCTTAGAATTTTATTCCTATCGTTTGCAGGCAGTAGAGGCCTGTCTGGCCTATGTGACAACTAAGTAAGCCACCCGACAGTATTGTTGCAACTATGATAAAACAGTCAAGGCAGAGGGGCGTTTAACACACCTGTCAACGGCCGAGCGCATGGAACACTCCGGCCCAGAGTGAAGTAATAATTTATTACCCGGGAACATACGTGCTCCCAAGAAACTCACATTTCGCAAATTGAACTGGGTATAGCGACCCGTGGTGAGTAGAGAGCGAGCTAGAAAAAGCTAACAGAACAAGTAATATAAAGAAAACTTACTCGTCACACTCCGATAGGTCTACATCAGGATCATAGCTGTAAGCGTATACACAATCGAATTTCGTTGCCCAACGCATTGAGTAGTAGTGCCATTCTGTCTTCCTCTTGAACCAAGGAGAATGATGTGCTTTTGAATTTCAGAGAAACGACAATCCACCCTTCTTGATGAAGATCGGTTGACTACCTGCCGAATGACTGACTCATCGATTTCCAGCGAGGGGTAGTGGCGGCGGCACTTCGGAAAATTCACCAATGTGGGGGGCTGGTGTGCGGCCAATGCAGTGCCAGCTCTTTACAGCCTGGATGGGTCTCCTAGAGACATGAACTTGGTCGGCTGTCACCCCGGGTGATCCAAGAGGGAGTTGACAAAGGGCATCACTGCTCAGCAATGGGCATCTGTTATCGCTACTGCCCCCAAGTGTGTCACATGGAGACCACAAGTAAGAGCAGGGGTGCATAGACAGCGAGACTATGATTGACCTTACGGCACACCCTCGTTCTTCACTTTTGGTGGGCAGCTCAGCATCGCGGTAGCTGCCACTCATGACCCAGGTCAACAGACGTCACCAACTGGAAGGGGCGTCGACGTATTCCTCGATCGGCCATTATTTGCAAGCACAAAGCGCGTCCGCGAGGACAGCTCGATTGCAGTATAAGGGTGCTCTAATAGAGATCTGTAAATACTACAACTGTTTGAGTATACAGTCCCGCATTAATCTGCCCTCTCCTTCACCATCTCACCCATAATGAGGCGCAAAGGTCAGGAATAGGCCCAGCTGTTACAGATGGTGTAATGAAGCAGTCGTTACGCTTCACGGCGTAGGTTGTCTGGGGAAGTGTTTTTGCAGCATACAAATCGTACAGTTTGCCGAGAGAAGTCGTTATTGGCTAACTCGTGAGCCCAAACATTGTTTTTTAAAGTCGGGCATTAAGACTGGGTGATTTAGTAAATTACATTCGAGTGGCATATCTCAAATTCACTACTATTGGCTCATTACAGTGGTGTGCGTTGAGCCACACTTTGTTTATGTTTAATTCAGTGTTTGTTCTCAGTTAAGAGACCCAATTTGTGGAGTACTGGATAGAGTATCATAAGGTTATGTTTGCGAATTCATGTGTATCCGTGAACTTTTCATTGTTTGTTTTGCAGTCTTGCAGGGCATGAATTGCCGAGCACTGAGGCTGTAGGAGTCACATTTTTTACATGTACACGTATTGACCATATGGCTCTCGATTGTTCGGAGTGTAGATGGGTAACGTCACACGAGAAAAGGTAACCTATAAGGTTTTACTTTAGTAGTGTTTTAGTGGTTAATTTGTGCTTCTGCTACAGCTAGTGGTGAAATCATGTGCTGGTGTTACTACAGAATCTGTTGCTCCTGTAACAGTGGAATTGCGGATGTTAACATAGGAAAATTTTCACCAAAGGCTCGAGCATGAGGACCTTCTTAATAGATTTGTGGCTTTGGGAACCTTTCAGGTTCAGTTACAGCCTGAGTCAGGGGAAAATAAGGCAGCGTTGGAGGTAGATTCTTCTACTTTTGATCCAGCAGTAACCGCACTCATCAATCCCTTCCCAAATAGAACAGGCGTCTCCAAGAATTTTAGGCTGACGGCCACACCGGCTCTTGCACTAAATCCCCAAGTTCCAGAACCGAGCTATAATCTGCCTTCCTGCAGGCCTGATACCCTAGAACTCTTCGGAAATCCTGAATGTAGTGCACACGTTTTCGTGACACTTGCCACCACTGCCAGTCCTTACGGGCTGACACCGAGTAGCACTGCAGCACTCGTTACACAATGATCAGTTTATTGTTTGTTCTCGTGATGTGGCCTTAACTTCATTACATTGTTACAAATAAAAACCACTCGTGATTCTTGCTGTAACACACTTTCGCAAAACCCTGTTATTTCCGTGCTTCATTAAAATCGCAGCAGGAGTTCAGAACGTAGCTCGATTTGCATATTCCATCAGCACTGCAGGATATAAACAACCACCTTCCCGCGGGTGGGCAAACGGAGAAGAATGGTGGGACGACCCCAAAGCAAAACGGCTGGTGACCTCGCCAAGAAAACAAGTAGAATTTAACAAGAGTAAATCAAACAACATATTCGCTGGAGAGCTTCTGTAAAGTTTGGAAGGTAGGAGACGAGATACTGGCAGAAGTAAGGTTGTGAGAACGGGGCGTTAGTTGAGCTCAGTTGGTAGAGCACTTGCCCGCAAAAGGCAAAGTTCCGGAGTTCGAGTCTCTGTCCGGCACACAGTTTTAATCTGCCACGAAGTTTCATATCATCGCTCACTCAGCTGTAGAGTGAAAAATTTCATTCTAGAACCATATCATCAATCACTTTACTTCTAATAAACTGCGATATCTCGAGAAGACTTGGCGCAGCACCCCCAAATTGCTCTCCCGAACCGTCCGCTGCCTGCCGCTTCAACGGACGCAGGAAGACGTGTCGCTATGCCGTCTTACGGCGTCGCAGCTCTCACCGGCCAGACTGATGTCGTGGTTGACTCCTGTCGCTCTCCTGTCGACCGCGAAGTCACTACCCCCCGCTATACGCCGCGGCCCACTGGACTCACGTTGCAACCTCACATGCGCCGAGGCTCAAGACGGACAAGGCATCTTGTGTCTGAGTGCGAGACCGACCAACCCATCGATCCGACCGCCAATGACCATTGCTTGAGCAAACTCGAGCAGACTGGCGGCCTAACGCGCAGGCTCAGATGCAGGAACGAAGCCCCGACCGGGCGTCCACTCGCTGAGTTCTCTTACTGGCGTAGAGGAAAGACTCTCATTTTGCACGCTTTAAAGGTTGATCCGAAGGACAGACAGACACCGACTGCCTAACAAAGGCGGACGAGAGACAAACTAGCAAGCTCGGGACGAGAGACTGATCCACAGTGACCCACTGGCGAGCTCATAGCGCCCCTTGAATGCACGTGAACAGGCAACCTTTCCCCTTTCCCACCAGAGGGAGACACCAAAGCTGCGGTTGCCACATCGGCGCCACTGCCAGAAACGGAGGGCGACTGATTCACACTACACGCTACGGCACGCTCTTCAAAACAGCAATTTTTACCACTGCTCCTACTGTAGTGTTCAATTACGCGCAAATTTTTGTTTCAGGTCCAGGCAGTGATTGAGATATCTATGGCATAGGGAGAGGGAGTTAATATAATTCCGCAGTTTCTGTTGGCACCTACGGGCAAGTGACCTGCTCATTTCACTGCCTCGCCGATAACCAATGTGCGTGCATGGCCTTACGTATTGTTGTGACTGCTTGACAGTATTAAATATATAATAATGACGTTTTCCGGAGAGTACAGAAGTTTAGTGTGTTTTGTGACTACAGCGTCTTAGTGAAAATACGGTATATTTAACAGCGAATTTTTTATTTTATTAAAATCCCCTTGACGATAATTCCAGTGCTGTTCTTTACTCAGAAACCTTGCTCTGAATACTACTAATTGGCGTCTGTTTGATTTGCACTCAAGTCTCTTTTGTACAGATTCGTGTAAATAAGTAAACACACGGATAGATAATGAGTGCTGAAATCTCCAAGAGCAATGGGCACATCTTTACTTCGTAACTGAGTGAAGTAATAAGTCAGTGCGTATAATTTGCAATAAAACAATATCAGTTCTCAGGGAATACATAATGAGACTAAAAATTCTCAAAACTATTCCAAATTTACAAGTTACAAACAGTTAGAAATTATGCGTGTTTGAAACGGGGTTCGAAATCTAAGAAAATTTTGTTTTAAGAAAGTAAAAACTGCACAACAAACAGCAACTCTCCTAGTTTCCCATGGCTCGCTCAGTGACAAAACATGGAAAATCATTTACTGACGGCAAATTAATAAAGGTTTGCATTACTGCAGAAGCTGAAGAGATATCTGCAGAAGAAGCTAATTTATTCACAACATCAGTATATCTGCAAACGCTGAAGCTCGAATGTAAATACATCAACTCAGTTTACTGAAAAAAACAACACTATGAGTGGTTGTCTTTGGTTCTCAGTCAGTCAACGTGTGTTTCGGATAGTGCACAGATTTTAATTCTTATTGAATGGATAAAGAAGAATAATGAAGTTTATGAACAGTTTCTTGACGTTCATAACATTCACGGCATTGCTACGAGAAAAGAACTTTTTAAAGGCGTAGAAAATGTTGTTGAGGAAAGCAGTCTCCAAAGGAAAATCTTAAGGTGTGTCAAAACTCATGATGGGAAAAACATTTGTGGAGAAAACACACGTCTCATTGTTGTCGTGTCAAAGGCGATAGAAAATGACGGTGGGATCGAAACCATTAATCGCACATTCCATCATTCATCAACAGTTCCTGTGTGGAAACTGCTTGCATGTACCAGAAGTCTTAAAGACACTCAGGTCAGCTGTATAAAAGACCACATACTCTCAGTCATCATCAACTCCGCGAGTTTACTGAAGAGTTTGAAGAAAATTATTTACCATATTATGCACCAGTGAGCTGGCTTATCTCTGGAAAAGCTCTGTCTCGGTTTTTGGGCTCCTAGCAAGAACTGAGATTTTTTCAATGAAAGGAATCGATCTCTGCTATCAACAAACGCTGAGTAGCTACGGAAGTTATCATTTTGTACAGATTTACCTAAACATTTGAACAACAGTAATTTGAAGTTACAAGGCGAAAACTAACTACTGCCTGCCAGAATGAGATTTTTCACTCTGCAGTGGAGTGTGCGCTGATATCAGCGCACACTCCGCTGCAGAGTGAAAATCTCATTCAGGAAACATCCCCTAGGCTGTGGCTAAGCCATGTCTCCGCAGTATCCTTTCTTTCAGGAGTGCTAGTTCTGCATGGTTCGCAGAAGAGCTTGTGAAAAGTTTGGAAGGTAGGAGACGGATACTGGCAGAAGTAAAGCTGTGAGTACCGGCCGTGAGTCGTGCTTCGGTAGCTCAGTTGGTAGAGCACTTGCCCGCGAAATGCAAAGGTCCCGAGTTCTAGTCTCGGTCGGGCACACAGTTTTAATCTGCCAGGAAGTTTCATAACTACTGCCAGATTTGCACACTCATATTAAATCCTTCAAAGATATTTTGTTTCAGTCTCAATCCAACAAAAAGTGTTTCATGTATTTTAATACATGCCAGAATTCATTAAGCAGTCAGAGACTCCACAGCCGATTACTTTTGCAACTGAAACTTCTAATGCTTGAATAATAAATTTTGAGTCCCGTGCTTCATTTTTGGGTACAAACGATATTCCGATTATTCAGAACCCTTTTAATGCCAATATGTAAACTCTTGCCGCAGAATTGCAAATGGAAATGGTTGATTTGCAATGTAGCGACTTTTGTAGAGATAAATGATTGTATTCGTCATTTCTGGCATTTTATGTCTTCCACTCGCACAGATTTAAAAGTTGCATGTGTTTGCTTGTGACTTTTTTCCACTTTTTGGTCTACTTATCATTATGAAAAAATTAACTATACAATAATACAAAAAGATCTAAATAAGTCGATGAGCATTGAAGCCGCTGCTGATAATTTCCTCTAGTGAGACCCCCAACTTTAAACAGTTGCAAGAGGGAAGTCTCAGCTACGTAAATCCCATTAATTATAATTACAATCCTTAATCTCATTGTTTGAATTGCCTACGTATGTCACTTAGTTATGGTAAATTTTCAAGAAATGTCATATAAGTGATTACAGCTAAAGCAATCAGTTCCTCTATATACGTCAGTTAATGTTTCTCTTAATTGGTAATAAATAAAAATAGATGATTATTGTACGAATTTTGTATGATTTTCTCGCAATGCAAATTTTACACTGTACAGTGTTACTTCACGTAATGTGCAGGATTCGTTCCTGAACTTTCTCGTAATTAACCTTCGCAGGAGTCCATGTAGAATAAGTCAATGCTTTCCATTCCGATTAAAATAGATGCTCAAACAGTTTTATAATACAGTACAGTAATTTTTTTATTTGTAATACAGTACATCCTGTTTTAGTAGAAACTTGTCTGAAGATATTTATTCTTGCCTTTGCTTCAAAATGTGTTTAAAAGGACACCTACCTTCATCGTTAATAAAATTTGTAGCGAGCATAGCAACTACCTTACCTACACCTTTAATGAATTCGTGTTAGTAAACGACGACAAATCAGAATTAGGTTCATAAAAAGATACTGAAAGGGTAAGTGTTACGATGGATCAACGAAGGAAAAGACCTTGCAACGTTGTTGGAGAGAAATTGCAAACTCGTCTTGAAAGATCGGGCATTACAGATGACTGAACAAAGCATTGTCGCAGGCTCTACTTTTACAGTGCAGAGTTTACAAGAGAACGTATGAACACCACATTATTCATTTCTAGCGACCAAAGAGAGAGATCCAGACCATAATGTGGTTTTTGAATTTTAAAAAGAATTCTTTTTTAAATTTTTGTATCGCTGTTCCAAAAATGATTATTGAAAGTGGTCATTAAAGAATGAAAAAAAAAAAACACGAAACAGACTCTTTATGCGAAACATCGTTCGGTAAGCTAGTCGTTTTATTAAATTTTCTTTTACTCATTGAGCGAATCACGTCTTATGGGAGGCGCTCTATAACACCTGAACAACGAAAGGTCTATCGGTTTTCATTAATAATGTTACAGCTACAGCTAATGAGCAGTTGGTCATACGAAGTGTGACTATAGTTTAACAGAACAGGCAGAGACATATGCAGTATGTCATCAGATTAAAATATTACTAATACTTAAATATAATGTTACAATTTTTTGGAGGTAAGGGAGTTAATTTGAAATACTAAGTTTACTACCAACTGAGGAAGTTAATTTGTGATGTTTTCTTTGAGTATTCTACACTGACATTAATTTAATTATTGTTTTTTAGCATTAATTAAACGTTTGGGGCATATTTTATTAATTACTCGAAGAGAAACATTACAAGACCCTAAGTAAAGCACAGTCGTTTCAGCAGTTGGCTGCGCGACTACTTCAGCGTTACCAAAAGCAAAATATCATTCAAATCTTTTTTGCGAGAACTCAGTACTCTGACTCTGAACTGCAGTGAGTCAGTCGAAGCACTTTCTGACAGGACTGGCAAAGTCGATGCTCAGACCGAAGTGCCTATCCACAATGCGGAAGCGAACAAAGTGTTACTGCGGCGGGCGGCAGCTCTTAGATTTATAGCGCAATTGGAGGAAATATATTTTGCTGAAGCATCAGGGAGATCACCATTTATTCACTTCAAAGGTCAGATGTGGTTTGTGTGGACGCAAGGGTCATATGCAAAAACGGTGTAAGCAACTAGAATGTTACTCATGTGGGGAAGTGGGACACCAAGCATCTGACTATCAGAAGAGAAGAACAGGAAGCACCTTTGGGAGCAGCAACTGTTAAAATGAATGCAATGATTCGACTGTCAGAAAGTAGTCCAGATAGGTCGTAACACTGGAGAAGTTAGTACGCAGACGGAAAGCTTCTCAGTGGGCTTAGTGGGCGATGTGTAACAGTGGTTTCTACTAGACACGTTGTCACACGTGTCCGTTATCAGTCTGGACCAGGTAAACAGGAGGTGACAGGGCCACCAAGATATAAGGTACATGAGCAGTGTGCGGCTTACGTTGATGCCGTTCATAGCCTGACATCTTGTACAGTGATATTGGCGTCTCGTTTTATTCACTGGTGCCACTCCGTTTTCTCGCCTTGTCTGTCGGTGAGTGGCAGAAGCAGCGCTTGCCGACAGCGCGTACAGTGGTACCATCTTCGGGGCATCCTCTAGTATTTCCGGGTGGTCGTGTGTCGAGCTAGTGAGTTGGGACGGAGCAGTAGTGAGGTCCGGACAGCCGATACTCGCCCGACCGCTGGTGACACACATGCACTGTCCAACGGAAGGACGTGGTCGTGAGAGTGCGCAACCACGTCAAGGACCGGATTCAGCGAGTTTTAGTTGGATGGACCGTGATACTGGAGTAGTGCCACTTCCAGTTGTATGTGTGTGTGTGTGTGTGTGTGTGTGTCCGCCGAAGTGACCTCATAGCAATAAGTTGTCAGCCCACAAGTTATACTGGTATCCTTCCCGTGCCTAACTTGAGATGGGGACGACCGTTGGTTGGTCGTTCTGTCTGTCGTCTCAGCGTACGACGTGCATTTGGTCTTCCGACCTCTTCTGGCTTCTCTGTGTTTGTGCCGACTTATAATTCGTCCGTGTTGTTTCACATAGACTGGTTTTAGTATTGTGTGTTGCTGGTGGAATTGTTCTCCAGGAGCCGTGTGTATCTTCTGGTTTTGAATGAGCAGTTATTTTAAAGCTGTCTGCGTACTGGATTTGGTGAGGGTGGCGAACGGACATCAGTTCGGCTTTGGACCGAGCAGTGAGGAGGTCCGCAGCGCGAGGGCAGGTCGGGACCACTAGTGGCGTGCAGGCGCTGTCAGACCGAGGGGCTGTAGCCGGCGTCCGAACCCAGGACGTTTGAAGTTGAGTGACCTGCGTCCAGTAGTGAAACCTCCACTGTTTGTGACGTCCCAGTTGTTTGCGTGTTGCTGCTTGCAGGGTCGGTGAGACCAACCGCAGCAAGTGGAGTCTGTCAGGTTGTCGGAAGCTATTAGCCGCCTTCCACTCTTTGATGTTAGTGTGAATTAAGTATTGTTCATATTAGTGATGTGCAATAAGCGGTATTTACTGCCTTGTGGCTGCTAACGCTGCAGTTACCAGCCCTGGATGTTAGCGTACTTTTCAGGCGTGTACCTTTACGTGTCTTGTTGATACTGTCCGACAATGCGTGTAGTTAGACAACCTCTTGAATTGTAATGTGAATATACTCTTGGGAGGTATACCTTGGTTCCAGTATTTCCATCGGCCTTGGGTATATTTCTGAAGACGTGGTGCTGTCCATCTCTTCGCCATTGTTTAAAAAATGTACCTTCGTTGCACCAGTGATCAGACGTTAGGCGAATTGGTTAGTCGGTCGGTGGGTGCTTAAGCAACCCTTAGTGTGAGTTGCCATCCTGTTACGTGAGTACAACTCTTGACTGGCTGTCTCACCACATACTGTTCTGCAGTAACCTTCCTCTGGTCGATGAGGGTGCACTGTCTGTGGATCACTCCGTCTTATTTGGAGGTCATAGTTGTTAAAAATTTACCCTAATGTTTTAACATATTATTGCCTTCCCCACTTGTAATTCTGGCCTTCAGCCGTTAATTGTTTGTAACATTGCTTGTGGCCTTCATCAGACAAATTGTTTTTAGTTTTCTCTTAATAAGGCGTTCAACCATCACTAAAGCCTGTTACAGTTCGCTAAGGTAGTTTCAGAAAGGTTTTAGTATTTTAACATGCAACTGCCTTCCTTACTTGTGATTCAGGATTTCAGTCATTGAGTATTCTGAAAAATGCATGCTGCCTTCTGCCCCCAATAATTTTGAATCCTCTCTTAATCAGGCCTTCAGCCTTTAATTTTTGTAACATTGCTTGTGGCCTTCAAGCGACAAATAATTTTTAATCCTGTTTTAGTGATCCCTTCAGCCGTCATTATAGCTTGTTACAAGTTATTACCCGCCATGAACCACGGAACTTGCCGTTGTTGGGGAGGCTTACGTGCCTCAACGATACAGATGGCCGTACCGTAGGTGCAGCCACAACCGAGGGGTATCTGTTGAGAGACCAGACAAACGTGTGCTTCCTGAAGAGGGGCAGCAGCCTTTTCTGTAGTTGCAGGGGCAAAAGTCTGGATGACTGACTGATATGGCCTTGTAACACTAACAAAAACGGCCTTGCTGTTGTGGTACTGCGAACAGCTGAAAGCAAGGGGAAACCACAGCCGTAATTTTTCCAGAGGGCATGCAGCTTTTCTGTATGGTTAAATGATGATGGCGTCCTCTTGCGTAAAATATTCCGGAGGTAAAATAGTCCCCCATTCGGAACTCCGAGCGGGGACTACTCAAGAGGATAGCATTGTCAGAAGAAAGAAAACTGGCATTCTACGGACCGGAGCGTGGAATGTCAGATCCCTTAATCGGGCAGGTTGGTTAGAAAATTTAAAAAGGGAAATGGGAGGGTCAAAGTTATATATTGTGGGAACTAGTGAAATTCGGCGGCACGAGGAACAAGACTTTTGGTCAGGTAAATACGGGGTTGTAAATACAAAATCAAATAGGGGTAATGCAGGTGTAGGTTTCATAATGAATAAAAAAATAGGAGTGCTAATAAGCTACTACAAACAGCATAGTAAACTCATTATTGTGCCCAAGATAGACACGAAGCCCATGCCTTCTACAGTAGAACGAGTATATATGCCAACTAGCTCAGTAGATGATGAAGATATTGATGAAATGTATGATGAGATAAAGAAATTATTCAGGTAGTGAAGGGAGACGAAAACTTAAAAGTCATGGGTGACTGGAAGTCGAGTGTAGGAAAAAGGAGAGAACGAAACATAGTAGGTGAATATGGATTGGGGGCAAGAAATGAAAGAGGAAGCCTTCTGGTGGAATTTTGCACAGAGCATAACTTAATCATAGCTAATATTTGGTTCAAGAATAATAAACGAAGGTTGTATACATGGAAGAATCCTGGAAATACTAAAAGGCATCACATAGATTAACTAATGGTAAGACAGAGATTTAGGAACCACGTTTTAAACTGTAGGACATTTCCAGGGGCAGATGTGGACTCTGACCACAATCTACTGGTTATGAACTGTAGATTGAAACAGAAGACATAGCAAAATGGTGGGAATTTACGGAGATGGGACCTGTATAACCTGATTAAGCCAGAGGTTGTACGAAGTTTCAGGGATAGCATAAGGAAACAATGGACAGAAAAGGGGGAAAGAAATACAGTAGACGACGAATGGGTAGCTCTGGGGGGTGAAGTAGTAAAGGCAGCCAAGGATCAAGTAGGTAAAAAGACGAGGGCTAGTAGAAATCCTTGGGTAACAGAAGAAATATTGAATTTAATTGATGAAAGGAAAATATATAAAAATACAGTAAATGAAGAACGCAAAAAGCAGGCATGGCTAGAGGACAAATGTAACGATGTAGAGGCTTATCTCACTAGGGGTAAGATAGATACAGCCTACAGGAAAATTAAAGAGAGCTTTGGAGAGAAGAGAGCCACTTTTAAGAATATCAAGAGCTCAGATGGGAGGCCAGTTCTAAGCAAAGAAGACAAAGCAGAAAGTTGGAAGGAATATACAGAGGGTCTATACAAGGGCGATGTAATTGAGGACAATATTATGGAAATGGAAGAGGATGTAGATGAAGATGAAATGGGAGATACAATACTGCATGAAGAGTTTGATAGAGCGCAGAAAGATCTGAATTGAAACAGGGCCCCGGGAGTAGACAACATTCCATTAGAACTACTGATGGCCTTGGAAGAGCCAGCCCTGACAAAACTCTACCATCTATTGAGCATGATGTACGAGAGATGCGAAGTATCCTCAGACATAAAGAAGAATATAATAATTCGAATCTCAAGGAAACCAGGTGTTGACAGATGTGAAAATTACCGAACTATCAGTTTAATAAGCCACAGCTGCAAAATACTAACGCGAATTATTTACAGACGAATGGAAAAACTAGTAGAAGCCGACCTCAGGGAAGTTCAGTTTGGCTTCCGTAGAAATGTTGGAACACTTGAGGCAATACTGACCCTACGACTTATCTTTGAAGCTAGATTAAGGTAGGGCAAACCTACGTTTCTAGCATTTGTAGACTTGGAGAAAGCTTTTGACAATGTTGACTGGAATACTCTCATTCAAATTCTAAAGGTGGTAGGGATAAAATAAAGGGAGCGAAAGGCCATTTACAATTTATACGGATAGCAGATAGCAGTTATAAAAGTCGAGATACGTGAAAGGGAAGCAGTGGTTGGGAAGGGAGTGCGAGAGGGTTGTAGCCTATCCCCGATGCTATTCAATCTGTATATTGAGGAAACAGTAAAGGAAACAAAAGAAAAGGTCGGAGTAGGCATTAAAATCCATGGGGAAGAAATAAAAACTTTGACGTTCTCCAATGAGATTGTAATTCTGTCAGAGACAGCAAAGGACTTGCAAGAGCAATTTAACGGAATGGTCAGTGCTTTGAAAGGGGGTATAAGATCAACATCAACAAAAGCAAAACGAGGATAATGGAATGTAGTCGAATTAAGTCGAGTGATGCTGAGGGAATTGGATTGGGAAATGAGACACTTATAGTAGTAAAGGTGTTTTGCTATTTGGCGAGTAAAATAACTGATTATGGTGGAAGCAGAGAGGATATAAAATGTTGATTGACAATGGCAAGGAAAGCATTTCTGAATAAGAGGAATTTGTTAACATCGAGTACTGATTTAAGTGTCAGGAAGTTGCTTCTGTATGTATAGGGTGTAGCTATGTATAGAAGTGAAACATGGACGATAAATAGTTTAGACAAGAAGAGAATAGAAGCTTTGGAAATGTGGTGCTACAGAAGAATGCTGAAGAATGGATGGGTAGATCACATAACAAATGAGGAGGTATTGAATAGAATTGCGGAGAAGTGGAGTTTGTGGCACAACTTGACTAGAAGAAGGGATCGGTTGGTAGGACGTTCTGTGGCATCAAGGGATCACCAATTTAGTACTTGAGGGCAGCGTGGAGGGTAAAAATCGTAGAGAAAGACCAAGAGATGAATACACTAAGCAGATTCAGAAGGATGTAGGCTGCAGTAGGTAATGGGAGATGAAGAAGCTTGCATAGGATAGAGTAGCATGTGGACGTGCATAAAACCAGTCTCAGGACTGAAGACAACCATAACAACAACATGAAAGTAATGCCAAATGTGGCTGAAGGCTATTCAGTGATTATAGGACGAGTTTTCTAGTCAAATATTGCTCGAGGATTGACCTTTGGCAATGTTCGCTTGAACCCGGTGAAACTTTGTTTCACTTTGGTAAGGAGGCGGCGTCGCAAGCCTCACGTATGGTGAAGGTGATGGGAGTCGATTTCGTTAAAGATTGATCTTCAGGATAAAATACACGCTGGTATCGAAAAACAGTGTGGGTTTCAGTGGGTACTGAGTTGTCTAGTGGGATCTTGTATGTGGTTGGGTCTCTCTCCAGTAATGAAGCGTTGGATATTTCACACTGTTTTGTTTGCAGAATCGTGGCGCACTGACTAATGTTAATGGATAGTAGAAGGGTTTAAGTCAGTGTAGATAATTTTGGGTGAGGTGGAGTTAATCTGTCAAGAGGTATGCCGACCGGCGTGGCCGAGGGGTTCTAGGCGCTACAGTCTGGAACCGCGCCACCGCTACGGACGTAGGTTCGAATCCTGCATCGGGCATGGGTGCGAGTGATGTGCTTACTTTAGTTAGGTTTAAGTAGATCTAAGTTATGGGGCACTGATGACCTCAGACAGTGAGCGCCATTGTGCTCAGCTCAGAGCCATTTTTTGTCAAGAGGTATAATGACAATACTAGAAGAGGAATACATCGATAGGTTGGGACTGGATAGCAGTCATAAGCAAGCATTCCGCAAGAAGCTGTATCACTTGTCGGTGATACAGGTTGTACAAGCGTGGATAAAATATTATTGAAATTTATCAAATTGTTTTGTAGACGTGGGGTGTTGCCAGCGACTCTAGTAACTAAGAATTCTATACATATGGGGTAGTACACCAATTCACAGCAAATAGTTCGTACAGCGACACATTTACGGACATTAGTAGAATAATTCATAGAACATAAACTACGAGATGAGATCAAGATTGTAGTAACAGTCCCTGAAGTAAACATGTCGTAATTATCCCTATGAAATCATTGGATGGAACCAAGGAATACATGTTTTCTGAGATGGTAGATGCTTATCCAATCGCTAATTTTACGCAAAGTTTTGACAAGTATTGGGTGTCGTTACTTTACTGCAATGGAACTCCAAATTTATCATCAGTTGGAAGTAGCACTTGAGCATAGACCAAAGATAGCGTTTACCACATTATGTGGATATTATCAATATAAGAGGATGTCATTCGGTTTCGAAAACGCTCCTGCTATTTTTCACGTATTATTGGACGGAGTTTTATGAGGGTTAACGCCTAAGGTCCATACATGATCTATTTGAATGACTGAATAGTGTATTCAGCGGTTATACCAGAACGTGTGAGACGATTGGAGGATGCTTTTAGTAGGTTAAGTCAGCTCATTTGACAAACAGATGCAGTCGTTGGTCGCTTTGAGCAACCACTATAGTAAATTCATAAGGAATTTGGTGAATGCAACTGAACCTTTGAACACATTAGTTAGTAAGCTAGATTCATGTTTCACGGATCATTTTGTACAACAAATAGTAGCGATGTGTAATGAGTTATTACAAATACACGTCGTAAATTAATTTGTAAAGATGGCTACATGGTATTCATTTATAACTATAAAATTTACGTAAATGAGCTAGTTATTCCATTCCGCCAATTTTTTCCAATTATAATAGAAATTCTCTTAGAGAATAGATGAGGCAACAGGAAACATTTTCAGATTGTTATCGAATTTTACTTTACTGTCTGTCGGAGTGCTCAGAATGCTCAAATTCTGTAAGCAGATGACTGCAAGATGATCATCGGTGAGCACCCCATATTATTCGTTCAGCACGTTTTTGAGTGATGTTGAGTTTCTTTTCTGAAGTTGAATTGACCATAACATTATCCCATATGACGTTATTGAAGTATCGGGTATACAGGAAGTTAATGATTTGCCTCTCCCTGAGATCTGCATTACTTCTAATTGCAAAAGTGTCTGAACCAAGTTGTTTTAGGAATTCCAAAATGTACTTTTTCCAGTTTAAATGCTTATTAGTACTGATACATAAGAATTTTGAAGTTTCACCCTGTTCATTATTTCCTTACTACTTATTACCTTGACCTCTGATGTAGTGCCCATAGATATGCAGAACTGGTGTATGTAGAAAGAACCTGATACAAAGTTACTGATTTGCCTCTCCCTGAGATTTGAAATGTTTTTAATTGCAACAGTGTGTGAACCAAGCTGTTTTAGGCATTCCGAAATGTGCTTCTTCCAGTTTAAATGCTCATCAGTACTGACACATCAGAATTTTGAAGTTTCACCCTGTTTATTATTTCCTTATTACTTGTTGCCATGACCTATGATGTAATGGCCATAGATATGAAGAACTGAATATTCTTTGCCTTTTTAAAACTGAGTGTGAGACCATTCGCCGGAAACTAATGATACTTTTAAAAACATCGTTTACCATTTCATCTTTTGCAAGGTTTAATGAAGGTACAGCTACAGCAGCACTGAGGGGTGATCAGACGAAGAAATACTTTGTGTGACTCAATTTGCGTTTAACATGAGAGGCCAATTCGTATGTGGTATATCATGAGATCCAAAGTAAAGCACAGTCGTTTCAGCAGTTAGCTGCTAGACTAAGCCAGTGTTACCAAAATCAAAATACCATAGGAATTTTTTGCGAGGAGCTCCATACTTTTAATTTGAACTGTGATAAGTCAGTGGAAATATTTTCAGACAGGATTCGCGAAGTTAATGCTCAACATATGTGCATTCCACAAAGCAGAGGCCAAAAAAGTATAATCGTAGGAGACTGCAGCTCTTAGGACTGTGGCGCAATTAGAGGAAATATATTTTGTCATGAAGCAGTGGGTAGCTCACTGTTTTTTCCCTTCTGAGGTGAGGTGCTACAGGTGTGGGCGCAAGGGCCATACACAGAAATAGTGGAAAATTGGTTCAAATGGCTCTAACCACTATGGCACTTAACACCTGAGGTCATCAGTCCCCTAGACTTAGAACCACATAAATCTAACTAACCTAAGGACATCACACACATCCATGTCCGGGGGAGGATTCAAACCTGCGACCGTAGCAGCAGCGCTGTTCCAGACTAGAGCCGCTGCAGCCGCTCGGCGACAATGGCCGGCGAAATAGTGGAAGGAACTAGAACGTTACTCATGTGGGGAAGTGGGCTACCGAGTATCTGAATGACGGCAGAGGAAGAACAGGAAGCCTCATTGTGGTAAACAGCCGCTAAACAGAAACGGGAAAACTTTGACCATTGGAAGGCAGTCCTGATAGATCGTAACACTACACAAGTTAGTTCACAGCCATAAGGATGCTTAGTGGTTGTAGTGGGTGGTATGGAACAGAGGTTTCTTGTAGACACGAGGACACACGTTATCAGTCTGAACATGGTAAACATAGGGCGGCGGGATGACAACGATGTAAGTTACATGGGGTTGTCGATCGAAATGTTGCGTCGTTGGATACGACAGTACGAGAGTTTAACTTTACGAAAACTAAGTATAAAGTGCACATGGACGTTTTTCCAAGTGTGGGTGAGTTTTGGAAAAGCTCTTCAGCTCACTGAAACTTTGTTTCACTTGGGTAAGACAGAAGAAAACGTACTGATATCGCAAGGCTTACGTGTCATGAAGCTGATGGCAGCTAATCTACAGTCGAGTTCGTTAAAGATTGATCAACAGGATAAAATATCAACAGGTATGGGAATGAAAGTGCGGGTTGCAGTGGGTACGGATTTACCTTGTGGGACGTTGTATGTGGTTGAGCTCAAGTAATGGACAGTCTGATGTTTCACATTGTTTTGTGTGCAGAAGCATAGCGCACTGAGTAATGTTAATTGAAATATTTGGTTCCCGTTAGTAGAGCTAACTTTGACAGATCTGAAGTTAATCTGTCAGAAAGTATAGTTATAGAGAAAGACAACGATTGGTGGAGTTTCGGGAGAAGCCGTAAGCAAGCATTAAGCGATGCACTGTGTCACTTGTAGGACAGTTATCTTACAAGCATGGAGAAAGTATTATCGAAGTTTAGCGACTTGTTTCATACAGATGTGGTGTTACAGTGACACTAGTAACTCAGCCGTATATACAGTTATGGGTTGGAACTCCAGTTTATAGCGAACAATATCGTACAGCAGGACACGTACAACCATTAACAGAAGATATCATTCAACAGCCACTACGAGATGGGATCAAGAACCCAGTGACAGTCCCTGAAGCACAAATATTGTAATTATCCCTAAGAAATCACTGGGTGGGAAGAATAAATACATGTCTTTATGTGATTATAGATGCTTATCAAATCCTTAATATTACGGAATATCCGTGGATAATTTGGTTGAATGTCGTTACTTTACGCAGGGGACCTCAACACCGGTTACAATCAATTAAAAGTAGCACTTGAACATTCGCCAAAGACAGCGTTTACCGCTCCCTGTTGCATTATCAATATATGGGGATGCCATTGGGTTCAAAAAGTGCACCTGCTACTTTCCAGCGGTTATTAGACGGAGTTTTAAGATTGTTAAAGCTTAAAGGCTATGTGATCAATTTAGATGACTCAATTGTCTATTCAGCCCTTCTACCAAAAAGTCTTTTTCATATGCTACAGTCAGCACGTCGGACGCCGTGCATGGGCAAGTACCGTTTTGCTGAAACTCGAGTTAATAATCTGGGACACATAATTTGTGAGCGTAGTATACAGACTGATCTTACTTTTACAGATGGAATTAAAAATTTTCCAGCACCATTGATGACCGAATAGATGCAATCGTTCGTCGGTTTGTTCAACTACTACCGTAAATTTGTAATGCATGTCGTGAAAGGATTTGTTAGTTAGTTAGTTATTTAGCTTCATGTTCATGGGTCAGTTTCTACAATAAATTGTAATATGGAATGAGTTACTTTATGTGCACATCGTAAACAGGACTATATGCTAAACATTTATAACTTTACATTTTTCCCTAAAATATAAATATGTGGAATAGTAATGCTTACCCATCATCTTTTACAAGTTACAATAGAAATTATCGTACAGACAAGAAGAAAGTGCCAACAAGAAACTTTTTCAATTTGTTTTCGAATTTAACTTTGCTTTCTGTCAGACATTTTATATTGCCTGGCAAGTGATCAAAAACTTTTCTTGCAACATCCTGCACCACTTCTTGTGCCGACGGCAACATTAACATTGAATAATGAATATCATTTTTCCTTCTGACATTGTAATTACGTACATCGTTGTTCCTTTTGAAGTGCAGTGAAGTATTTACAAAAGTCTTCAGGAGCGAATAAATAAATTGTGTAAAGGGAATCACAATGTTCTACTGCTTACACAGATCTCTAAAGGTGAGAATCACATATTATTCTTACAGCACGTATTTTGAGCAATGAAGAGTTTCATTTTTAAAGATGACTTGGCACAGAACATTATTCCATATGACGTTACTGAATGAAAACACGGAGAATACGACGAGTTACTGATTTGTGTCTCCCCAAGGTTTGCAAAATTTATAATTGCAGAAATGTCTGTACTAACCTTCTTATGGAGTTCAAAAATGTGCTTTTTCCAGTTTATATTCTCATCATTATGCACATAAAAGCATTTTGATGTCTTCACCCTATTCATTATTTCCTTACTGTGTGATACCGTTATCATTGGTGTAGATACGCAGAACTTAATATGCAGTGTCTTTTCAAACTGGAGGGTGAGACCATTCGCAGAAAACCAATCAAAGATACCTCTGAAAACATTTGTGTCTTTTTATATTGACTGCGAGACAACTCGCAGAAACCAGTCAATTACAATTATTGTTACCATTTGTTCCGTTTCTGTATGTGTGTTTGGACTGATATTAGCACCGGTGTCGTATGCACCCAGAACTATTTCTGTTTGTTGTGTATTAGACCAAAGATTGTTTAAATATATGTGGAACAATAGCAGACCCAAGTCTGATCCTTGGTTATTCATGCCCCTGGACTATAGTTCTTGAATTATTAAGTACAACATTCTACATTTACTTGGTTAGATATGACATTATCCATTGGTTGGCTGTACAATCAGTCTCACAAAATTTCAATTTATCTAGGAGAATATTGTGATTCATTCAGTCAGAGGCCTTAAATAGGTTTCAGGAAATACCAAACGATGCTACTTCATAATTTAATCATTGTGAAACGTGGCGAGTTAACAGGTAAATGGCTTTCTCAATAGAGCACCTCTTTTATAACCCTAACTGTGATTTTCTGAGGATATATTCATAGCTAAGGTGAGATATTATTCTAGGAGAAATCACCTTCTCAGATATTTTTTCCAAATGATGTCAGCAGTGAAATAGGTCTATACTAAGTTAGTGATGCATTTCATAGTTCGGATAAGACTCTGGCTTCTCAAGTTCATTGAGTGTGATTACGAGGCTGGCCACACAAATACAGACAAATTAAGCCGCAAAATAGCGATGTTGAGTACTCTGGACAAGATTATATTGGAATAGCAGGAAGCACAGGCGGATAGTAAAGAGTGTTTGGCTTTTAAGTCAAACTGCACTTTATCATGCATGAGGATATTCGGTACACAATTCAAAAGAAAGTGTTACAACAGGCTCCTGAGCATGTTACTTCAGATCGTGGCGACCTACGATCAACAGCTAGGCGCATTGCGAAATGGTTTTGGTGAGGATCAGGATGATTGGCGTGGTGAAATATGTCAAAGGGTGTGTAACATGTGCTCAGAGAGTGGATTCTTTGCAACAAAGAATCCCTTCACAGAGGTTACCAGAGGCGTCCAAGCCATTTTAAATGCTGGTTCTAGACATTTGCTAATCATAGCCAGTACACCTGTAAAGAATACCTATGTGCCTACGATCATCAATGTTTCTTACGGTATCTAGTTATGATAGCAACTCCAGATCAAAAGGCCAGTACTGTAGCACAAGTATTTATTAATAATTGGACACTGAAGATTGGAGTGCCTGATACCTTAGTTATAGACCAGGGGTACGAACTTAGTTTCGGTACCTCCAACCAGCTGTGCCGTGTGTTGCATATTCGGAAGTTACGAACGAGCCCTTTCTAACCACAAACGAAAAGCACGTGGGAGCGTGTGGCTAAGACCATTTCTAAACTATTAAGCTTTTACCTGAATGCCAGACACGACAACTGGGATACCCAATTTGCATATGTAGTTTGGGCGAACAATTTAAAGGTTCATACGGGAACAGCCATGTGACTATTTGAGGTACGGGATGAAAATGCTCACTTAATTTGACTTTTTGAGATCCTAAATTTCTAGCTAATAGCGAACCAATGAATAAGAGAAGAAACGAGCAAAACTCGTACTCAAAGGCTCTGGAACGATAGGAACAGCGAAATAGGCGCACTGGGAGGCTGCCGCAGTATCGTAGAGGGCAGTGTGTGTTAACTACTAGCCCCTATATACCAAAGAGAAAAACAAATAATTTCTTTACTAAATATCACGAGCCGTACCAGGTCGTGGATATGACCTCAACTGTTAACGGAAAGGTACAGTCTCCTACCAAAACTAACAATGTCTACCCTGCACAACAGTCTGGTTGAACAGTTTAAGAGCGCTTTGGACGCTTTGACTGACCCGGTACGATTAGGTGCAGCTCGTCAAAAGGAGGAACATAATCGTCTAGACAGCTTAAAAAACAAGGAATGCCAATGGCCTGACGTCACTGTTGTTACATCATTTGAAATTTTATGTTCGTGTTAGATTTATTTTTGATATTTGTGTTATTGGTATTTTTTGCATTCTGTGGCTTTCAGGGAATTTATTGTTTTCATGTTGTCGACACATGAGGTTTTTTTTTTATTATTGTAGGGTTATTTTCAGGTATTTGTTTCTGTTGTTCTTGTTGCTATCTGTCTTTAGTTACTGTTTTCGGAAGGAGGACGGGGGTGATAGATGGATCCTTTTCTCAGTTGGCGACTTCGTTATGCAATCCTGGATGATGGGAATGGTCCTGGGTTTGCCATACATCATCGGGAGTGGAGCAGAATGCTTAGCTGTCGTTCAAATGTTTGTTTAAGGTATATATTTCTCTAGGCAGTCGGATGTCTTCCTTACGAGACATCGGTGGACATGGAAATGAACAGATCATAGATATGAAATTCCGAGACTGCTAGATTTTGTTTCGGACTGATATACAGGGGCATGGGGAAATGACGTTTTCCATGGAGGTTCTGACGGAGTATCATAATAACAGTAAATTAAGAGCACACTTATCACAGCTTGTATAAGCTAGCCACAACCTGTTGTCTGTAGGAGGTGAACTTGGTTAAATGCGAGAGATAAATTAATAAAAACATTGTCCGTGGTAGCAGAGTAGGAGAAGTTCCGAAATTAAATGATGTACTTGGTCATTTTCAAAAAGCGGTGACTCTATGAAGAATGAGGTGCTGTGGCTTTCATCTTGGGAAGGGCTCCTGTCTTAGGTGTACACTCATTTGTATGACTGTCAATACACTAACGAGGAATTCACTGCATTGGCCAGACGGGCCATTATGGGTAAAGGTTTAGACTCACTTGTATGATTGTCAATACACCAACGCGGAATTCACTGCATTGGTTACAAGGGTGTTACACTTCCAGAATGTAGAGCACCTTGAGCCACCCGCAACCCTGTACTTACACATTCATTAAACAGATTAATCGATTCACAGCAGGGGAAGATTTCAGTGGAGCGGATGTTACATTATATCCAAACCATTCAAGAAAATCGTCAAATCATGATTACATAGATGATTTTCAGCAACCATGATGTCGTGCTTTACTAGGTATTTGCATATTTTATTTGTGCAATAATCGTAGAAGGGCACACCCTACAGATCAGCCGAGACACCAGTTGCCATACGAGGGTTTAGCAGGCAATGTCCTTGGGAACGATTGACGGAAGACGAAGTTATGTATTAGGAGGTATAAACTTTCCATTCAGGATTGTATTGTAGCATGGTCCTGGAGACGTCCCATTAAGAGTCAGCTCATGATGTAAATGGATAAGGAAGAACCCATGTGGGACACCTCAGGAGTGGAAGGCTAGGTCCTGGAAGATTCTGGACGAATCTTTCGAAAAAGCGGATGTGTGTTGCACACCAAAAATTTAGACGCGCGAGTTGCGAATATCTTAAACGTGTTCTTTCCACTCGGGGCTACGCAGTAGATGCAAGCCTGTCCGAAGTGCTAACAGAGAAAGCGGTTGGAATTGGACGGGCGATCCACGTCGAACTTCAATGCCGAATCATAGTATGACCAAGAGTGAGGTGATGTTTTATAAGAGACACTTGCGCACTACCGAGAAACTAACGCGCTGCAAAGTTAACTGGGTGTAAGAACCCGTACTCGGGGCACAACGAGCTAGTAAAAGCTAAAAGCCAAGCAACATGAAATAAACATACTCGTCCCCCTATAATAGTACTAAGTCGGACTCGTAGTTGTATGGTTTTAAGTGATCGAGCGTAGGAACTCAAAGCATGAAGTAATGCCTCCATTATGTCTGTTTATTAAACTGGAGAGAGCCATGTCATTTGTGTTTCAGAGAAACCACGACCCACCCTTGGTGATGGAAATGTGCTGGCAACCACGCAACGAGGCCCACCATGTCTGTGGCTTGATGGCTGCGCTATTTGCGGGAAGTTTCAATGATGTGGGGAACTTGGGCCCAGCCAGTCACAACTCCCTGAGCTACTTCGGTCGATGGTCTACCAGGTGTCCACAGTCTGGCTGCGACAGATGCTCAATCGCGGTCTGCTAGAAACATAGACGTCCTTGGCCACTAGCCGCGCAAGATTAGCTGAGTGGTCTGGGGCACTGCAGTCATGGGCTGTGCGGCTGGTCCCGGCAGAGGTTCGAGTCCTCCCTCGGGCTTGGGAGTACGTGTTTGTCCTTAGGTTAATTTAGCTTTTGTAGTGTGTAATGTTAGGGACTGATGACCTCAGCAGTTAAGTCCCATAAGATTTCACACACATTAGAATATTTGGCCACCGTCTTCGCTTATCCCTGGCGAGTGACTAGGGCATCGCTTGTCGTCATCAGGACATCTATTGTCATCTGCCACACACTAGGGCACGAGTGGAGACAACGAGTACGGTGGGCTGTTTAGCCGACACACTCCCGAGGGCCTGGACAGCCAGCGCTAATCTCTGTCGCTGGCGGCAGCCACGGCGGCCCAGGATAAAAGGCGTCAGCGCATTCCGCGGTCGGCTGAGTTTTCAAACAGATAATGCGACACTGAGGCTAGACAGAGTGCTGTGCAGGGCTGCTTCAACAGACGTGTGTCAGTCCCATGACTATTTCACTTCTACCTCGCATTTGAAACTGCCCGCTCCTTCGCCATTTCTCTCACCCGTCCTGATGGATAGCGATGTGGGATAGGCCGGGTCAATTCAGTACAGAGATCACAGTTTTCCTTGTGCTGATGAGGAGGTTTCTCTTTTACCTTTTTGACATATATTGCAGCATACAGGATAAGAATTTTTTGTTTTGTTTAAGAAGACTTTACAATTTTTACATGTAACAATTTTTATTGTTAATTCGTGTACACAGTTATCTGGGATTTACGCTTCATAATGTTTTTGCTTATTCATTAGAACTAGATTTGCTATATTGATTAGAGTTGTGGTTTTTCTACCTGCTACATACCAGTCAATAGTTCAGATGTTATTCGAGGTAGTCATATCTGGAGTAAGTGTGGTACTCTACAAAAATGATGTCATTATAGTGCAAAAATGACATGAGTTGGCTAAATAAATTTGTGTTTGAAAATTAAAGTTTTCTTCAAGCTACCACCTCTACACTCACCTGTTTGGGAAAAGGATGAGATTGTGAAGAAGTTTGAGTCTTGAGAATTTTGTGTATTGTTAGAGCATGTCGAGTGTAATGGAATATAGAACAGTTCATAGAGAAATTATTTGTTTAATTATTATTAGTATGAATCTGGACTTTAAAAATTTTTATATATGGAGTGGGCATGCGGTGGATTGTGGAAACAGGCTGTTAGCTAGGGCTGCTTGTGCTTCTGTGATCATCAACGCAGTTTTTCCAATCAATAATTAATTTTTGTGGAGCGATAATGTAACTTTTAGTACATCATTCCTACAAAGATTTAATGTTTACACTGATGTGTTTAATTTGATACAATATCTGAATCTAGTACTACTTGTGGTATTCTGCAAAATGATTCTATAGCTCCTGTTGATGACATATAGAGAGGTAATTCAGTTTCAAAACACAATTGTAAATTGAATAATATGCTAATGTTCCAAAAATTATAGGACAAGTTGGAGTCTTATGTGAAGGGGCCTAATCAAACGTTAGCCTCAGAACTATTGAAATTACAGACTAGTACCAATTGGTTTAATGGTAACTTGCTGGCTGTTCCCAGTCAACAACGAGGTAGTGCTATTCTACTACAAAGGCGAATTCACAATTTAATGCAAAAGTTTGAATTCACTGTGGAAGACATTTCGAGGAAATTTAGTGCACTTACCACTCGGTTAAGGTAAGAGCTGCAGAGAGGCTCTCTGCTGTGAAAGAAATTAGAGTGGTTTCTGTAGAAGAGAGTCCACTAGTAATCACTACAAAATTACTGTTCACTTTGCACATACAAATGATTTATCCTATATTAACCAGTTGTACAGAACTGTAATCCTAAACCTAAAACTGAGTTTCTACTCTACTACTCTTGCAGAACTTTCTTGAACTGTAGAATGGGTTGATTATTAACAAGTTAGAGAACTTACTTATACAATTTACTTCTAAAAATGTTGAAACATTTATTGATTGGACAGTATGTCAGATCATTCAAAAAGTTCAAACGGTTTACTTTGCGAAAGTTACCTATTTTTGTGAGTCTAGTCTAGGAATATCATGGCTAACACTTGGTTCAAAAATCATTAGAGAAGGTGGTATACAAGGAAGAAGCCTGGTGATACTGACAGGATCAGATAGGTTATATAACGGTAAGTCAGCGATTTAGGAACCAGGTTTTAAACTGTAAGACATTTCCAAAGGCAGATGTGCTCACCGACCACAAGCTATTGGTTATGAACTGTAGATTGAAACTGAAGAAACCGCAAAAAGGTGGGAATTTAAGGAGATGGGACATGGATAAACTGACTAAACCAGACGTTGTACAGAGTTTCAGGGAGAGCACAAGGGAACAATTAACAGAAAAGGGGGAAAGAAATACAGTAGAAGAAGAATGGGTAGCTTTGAGGAATGAAATAGTGAAGGCAGCAGAGGATCTAGTAGGTAAAAAGACGAGGGCAACTAGAAATCCTGAAGAGATACTGAATTTAATTGATGAAAGAAGAAAATATAAAAATGCAGAAAATGAAGCAGGCAAAAAGGAATACAAACGTCTGAAAAGTGAGACCGACAGAAAGTGCAAAATGGCTAAGCAGGGATGGCTAGAGGACAAATGTAAGGATGTAGAGGCTTATGTCACTAGGGGTGAGATAGATACTACCTACAGGAAAATTAAAGAGAGCTTTGGAGAAAAGAGAGCCACTTGTATGAATATACGGAGCTCAGACAGGAAGCCAGTTCTAAGCAAAGAAAACAAAACAGAAAGTTGGAAGGAGATTATAGAGGGCCTATACAACGGCAATGTAGTTGAGGACAATATTATGGAAATGGAAGAGGATGTAGCTGAAGATGAAATGGGAGATACAATACTGCATGAAGAGTTTGACAGAGCACTGAAAGATCTGATTCGAAACAAGGCCCCGGGAATAGACAACATTCCATTAGAACTACTGACGGCCTTGGGAGAGCCAGTCCTGACAAAACTCTACCATCTCTTGAGCAAGATGTATGAGACAGGCGTAATACCGTCAGACTTCAAGAAGAATATAATAATTCCAATCCCAAGGAAAGCAGGTGTTGACAGATGTGAAAATTACCGAACAATCAGTTCAATAAGTCACAGCAGCAAAATACTAACTTGAATGCTTTACAGACGAATTGAAAAATTGGTAAAAGTCGACCTCGGGGAAGATCACTTTGGATTCCGTAAAAAGATTGGAACACGTGAGGCAATACTGACCATACAACTTACTTTAGAAGCTAGATTAAGGAAAGGGAAACCTAGGTTTCTAGCATTTGTAGACTTAGAGAAAGCTTCTGACAATGTTGACTGGAACACTCTCATTCAAATTCTGAAATCGGCAGGGGTAAAATACAGGGAACGAAAGGCTATTTACCATTTGTACAGAAACCAGATGCCAGTTATAAGAGTATAGGTGTATGCAAGGGAGGTAGTGGTTGACAATTGAGTGAGACAGGGTTGTAGCCTATCCACGATGCTATTCAATCTGTATATTGAGCAAGCAGTGGAGGAAACAAAAGAAAAATTAGGAGTAGATATTAAAATCCATGGAAAAGAAATGAAAACTTTGAGGTTTACCGATGACATTTTAATTCTGTCAGAGACAGCAAAGAACTGGGAAGAGCAGTTGAACGGAATGGACATTGTCATGAAAGGAGGGAATAAGATGAACATCAACAAAAGCAAAACGAGGGTAATGGAATGTAGTCGAATTAAGTCGGGTGATGCTGATGGTATTAGATTAGGAAATGACATGTCCTTAAAACTCTCAGGAGAAGATTAAATCGAGTGAGACAGACTGTACATCCAGAAAAATGGAGGCCGAATCCCATTTCACACAGCCATTTCCATCATGGATCTTTTTACCACAATAGGCCCTTCTGTTGACCCACAACACCCTATTCATTTAATCAGAGTTCCTGTTACGAATTTTCTATTAGCGAAACTAAAAATTTCTTAAAAGGTCATCGTTTTGGGACTCTGGAAACATTCGAAAGAATGTGACTGACATACTGAAGGCCCTAGGACTTAAAGCCTTTCGGTGCTGCTGCCAAGCCTGGGAACAACGATTATATCGACATAAAGTCGCCGAAAGGAACTACTGCGTAGGAACCAATACTCGAAGAAAACCTTTGGTAGACAAAAAATCTGTCACAATACTTTTCTCATACACGTAGCATGTTTTAAATTTTTCATTCAATCTCAACCGGAAAATTGAGGTCTGAGTAGTAGATGTCACTTTATACAATGAATGTCGTTTTCAGTATTTCCAAGTTGAGGGCCTTAGCTACACATCAGCATCTGTTTAAAAAGTATATTGAGAGAAAACGTCAAAAACAATGACAGAAGTTGGCTTTTTGATATTTTTTGTGGTGTTCATAAAACCAGCATTACACCTTATTGAAGGTGTGTTGTTATTGCCAAGACTGTGCAAAAGGTATTTTCAATTTCTAGACCCTGGTCGCATATCAGTTGCCCTTTAAAAAGCATGTTGTTAATATCGTTCAACAACAATTAACGAATTTTTTTTTAAATTTCAGTGTGGTCACAATGTAGCCCCCCCCCCTTCTTGGCTATTGTACATTATGTAAAATGTGTTAGCATTACGGGAGTTAATCAGTCTTTCAACGTAAACGTTAGTATCTACATTCTGATACTACACATTTTAGCAGTTCTGTACGTAATATTATATAGAATCTTTTTACATATTTATCGAAGAATAATTGTTTGTATGGCAATATTGTAAAAGTGACTTTATTGTTATTGTGGAAATAAAAAGTTGGTAATCATGAATTATATTTCTAGAATGTCAAGCATGCAGTCTTCACCATGTTGTTACCATTAATCAAACCCAGCTTCAGTATTATCACACAAACTTAATATTCACTGCTAAGTGGCTTCCTTTCTTTATGTGAGTATAACGGATATTTTTTCTTGTTTTGCATGAGTTTATAACATCCTAAAATGAATCATTTCATTACACATTACAGAATTGCTGCTATTTATAAGGAGAAGTCTATAAAAGTTGTACTTTAAACAACTCTTTTATTTCTTCATAGTTTTTTCTTCTTTAAACAGTGATACGAATATGCATGCATTTCAGAAAGATGTTTTATAGTTCGTAACGATAGGTCACGAAGCTCTTGGCGCAATATATGGTGTAGTTTAGTGATTCACCTACAGCTACAGTTAATCACGTGTTAGGCAGGTCACTTGTATCATTTAGGCAATTCAGTTTAATTCATACTTGTGTCCTGAATGGGGTGGTCATGAGGTCTAAAACTGATCATAGTATGATACTGCAGTTAGGGATTTGGTGAGACGGTTACAGCTGTTTGCAGTGCATAGTAATACACATTGCCTTGGATATTTACATATTGTGATGTTTGCATATTTAAATTGCAATTGTTTTCGGTCCTGTAGTGATTATTAATTCCTGCACGGTCTAGCGTTCAGTGAAATGGTATTGCAGAGCCTCAGAGATCGATTATTTTTCGCGTGTTGCAACATGACTACAGGGAAGTATTTTAATTGTTCTGTCTAATGTTTTATGCACTCCACTTCATCATTGTCCATTGATTTTCAAGTTACTTAATGCACTGCTGGAATATGTGTAGAAGAACCTTCTCTTGTGGTGATTTATAAAAATTCGTTACAGGTTCACATTTAGTTTAACCCTTTGTGATGTATATCTATTGTTTGATTATTTTAGCCCTTGCAGGATGTACTACCCACTGAAGGATGTATTTACAGTGCGTAAGGGAATATGTGTTACCACTTGTGTACCCTCCTGGCATCTAATGGCAGTCCGCTGCCTCAACGTTAGTTTTAGTTTGTTGAGAAATACAACCTTAAGTACTGCGAGAAGTATGCATTCCAACAAATAGCGGTGTATTAATGGTTATTGGGAACTATGGTTATCACTAATATAGTTTCTGGAAGCGGTTTTTAAAGTATACTTCTCGCAAAATTAATCTTTCATTTGTGCTCCTTGGGAAGCATACTTAGCACCAGTTAAAGGTTATCAAAAAACTTTTGGGAATAGTTCTTACCACCTCTGTCTATGCCAGACATGTTGTGGTAGTACATTGCACAAGGTTTACGAAAACTGCTACAACAATTAGTTTCTGTGTGTCGTGGGATTCATACTGTTGTCAGAAGACATTGCTCCCCTCCTGAAATATACGTTATTGCATCCTGTATCAGCTCGTAGCTTTATTCAGTGACACAGTTTCAAGCATTGTTTTCACATTGTGGTAAGTAGACATTAATATCATTAAGTAATCTTTTCAAAATAAAATAAAATAAAATATAAAATAAAAACTGAAAACACTGTTCATTATTTTATTTACGTGTAGTGCCAACACATAACAGCACTCAAAATGGAAGTGGGAAATCCATTTAAAGCCAATTGAAATACCTCACAAAGATAGCGTGGTGATATATGTAGCAACATAGTTTTTGGTCCTATATCTCAAAAATAAAGTTGTTAAAAAATAAATACCGTAAGTTGTTGACATTTCTAATAGGCTATCAAAATATTATGTTCGTTGAGTTGCTACAAAAAACGTGCCTGCGAAAGAGTTAACACAGTGTATCAGTTAAATCTTATGGCTACTCATTTACGCTCCTTCAGTCATTTATTTAATTTTCGGGAGTGATTTTGGAGCATGTGCTATTTGCGCTTTTTGCAGCATACCTATTGCCAATACCCCTTTGTGAATTTAGTGATCATCTGTGATACAGATAATAAAATAATAAAATAATTCAGCTACATACTTGCTCTTTTTTATTGTAATGTTTACCATAACAAGCCCCTTATAGAAAATAGTATCGATGACAATCCAATATGCTGAAGATGTGATGCACGTGGTGGATGCAAGGAAGGCTATTGAAACACTTAGCAAGATGGACACATTTCTATATCTACGTTCTCGACTACATGTAAGAGGATGAGCAAGTAGGAACCACAGTGATCAGGATCGTTTCAGACACACCACTGATACTCTTTGTGAGAACAAGATGCACATCCGCATAAAATAAAAGATATAAAGCACAACGGTGAAGACAGTTGCCTTATGTGGTACTGAGCGTTGGCACACACCCAGGAGTTTTGAAGTTTCACTACATTATAAAAATTCGGATGCTGAGAAGGCCATTAGCCATTTCCGACTCGATCACAGTAACAAGACAACGATGTGACAACTAACTGGGGTGGCTCCATTCAACGAAAAGATCCAAAAATGTAGCGTTCGGTGGTATGGACACACTATATACCACCTACTTTAGTCATCAGCTTAGCCTATCGTCTCACTCTTGAGGACCACGGCCATTGCCGAATACCTTAACCACATTGGATAGGTACTATAAACGTATATCTAGAATCAAGGAACCTAAACCAACAGATAGTGTTAGAACGTAAGAAAAGGTGTACATTGACCAAAAAAGCAGACCACGGTCCAATGAGACTAAGCTTAGAAGAAGAGGAAGAAGAACATGATGATGTTGGAAAGAGAGCACAACAGGAGGGTCTCGATATTAATGAGAAGAATAGGGGCCTGAACTAGCGATATCACAAAAACAGGTTGTGAACGGCCAAAGCCTCAGAGGCGTGATAACATTCTCCCGCCGAAAAGTTTAATGACAGACAGCGAGAAGAACGAGGCAGCTGTGCGAGGAGTGATTCCCAAGGTAGCGGTACGGGTCACAAAATTAAGGCAACTACGGAGGTGGCTTTTGCACTCATGAACTGGGGACGGGACAACCGTTGTGCTAAGCGAGTTTCGAAGAGCGCCACCAGAAATGAGGACGCGGCGTGGAAAGTTTGTACGCGACGAGAGGCAATACGTCACAACGAGAGGGGAGGAAGTAATGCAGCGTATAATACGCCTCGAAATTAGCAGAGACAGAAATTGTAACCTGGGAAACAGAGTAGTTTCTGCTCCGCCCCGCAATGAAAGTAAGGTGAAGGGGAAAATACGGTGTGTTCTAGACAAAGTACAAGAAGAGCTTCTGTCCTGCCACCTGAAGGATTACAGAAATGTAATAGGCGTGAATCCCCTGCAGCATGCAAATGGAAAACCACCCATGATCGGTAAATCAACCAGTACATGTTGTGACCACCTCAGTCGACCAGTGCGTCATAGGCACAATGATGGGGACAGCTATGGCTTCTGATAATTTATGGTGGCGTGCCATGTTAAAATGAATGAAGCAGATGAACTGCCTCATACTTCCCTATAACAGACTACGAAATTATTGCACAGACATTCAGATGCACCTGGAATGTGATAGATATCACCAGAGGCCAGCCTGAAGGACGCTCTTTGCGTCCAGAGTTCTGAAATGTTGGCATAGAGTCATTAATAAACTAGCTTCATAGTGTAGCAGACACTAGAGGCTGCGTAGCCTACGCAGATGATCTCCTAATTACAGTATCTGCCAGCACAAGCTCTAAATTAGTAAAGGACTTTAGTGAAGCTCTTGAAAGCCTAAGTAATTGGTGCACAGAATACCGTTAACCTAAATCACCATACAAAAGTGTTTTTATGTTAGCCCTCTAAATTTTGGAAATGCAGCCGTGCAAATAAAATATCTTCCGCCGATAGTTCGGGTGAGTATCGTCCGGCCGTCCACAGAACGTACGGTAAGACTGACGACAATGTGCTATATGCGGCCTTATGTGCTCCACCGCGGCGGTGTAGCGTATGCGGGTCACAGACGCTAGTCAGCGGCATTAAGATACGCTTATATAAGCGCAGCCTGTGACGAAGACGTACAGAAATTCGATTCGCTCATTGATATATGTTCAGCGTAGATGAAACCATGACGACTTCCCTGCAGTTTAACTACACCAAGAGCAGGGTTCCAAGCTTTGTCCAAAAAGAAACCACAATCTCAGATTACGAAATTATTAGCTAATCTACATCGAGTAAGGGTGCAATCTTCGTGAGAGACCGGATGAAAGTGTTAATACTGTTTCTCTCAAGAATATGACGATTCTTCGATCACATAGTAAGTGAATATGGATTGGGGGTACGAAATGAAAGAGGAAGCCGTCTCGTAGAATTATGCACAGAGCATAACTTAATCACAGCTAACACTTAGTTCAAGACTCATAAAAGAAGGTTGTATACATTGAAGAATCCTGGAGATACTAGAAGGTATCAGACAGATTATTTAATGGTAAGACAGAGATTTAGGAACCAAGTTTTAAATTGTAAGACATTTACAGGGGCACATGAGGACTCTGACCACAATCTACTGGTTATGAACTGTAGATTAAAACTGAAGAAACTGCAAAAAGGTGGGAATTTGAGGGGATGGGACCTGGATAAATTGACTAAACCAGATGTTGTACAGAGTTTCGGGGAGAGCATAAGGGAACAATTAACAGAAATAGGGGAAAAATACAGTAGAAGAAGAATGGGTAGCCTTTATTTATGAAGTAGTGTAGGCAGCAGGGGTTAAAGCAGGTAAAAAGACGGTGGCTAGTAGAAATCTTTGGGTAACAGGTGAAATATTGAATTTAATTGATGAAAGGAAAAAATATAAAAATGCAGTAAATGAAGCACGCAAAAAGGAATACAAACGTCTCGAAAATGAGATGTACAGAAAGTGCAAAATGGCTAAGCAGGGATGGCTAGGGGATAAATTATAATGTTGTAGAGGCTTATCTCACAAGGGGTAAGATAGATACTGCCTATAGGAAAATTAAAGAGACCTTTGCGGAAAAGAAAGCCACTTGTATGAATATCAACAGCTCAGATGGAAACCCAGTTCTAAGCAAAGTAGGGAAAGCAGAAAGGTGGAAGCAGTATATGGAGGGTCTATACGCGGGCGATGTACTTGAGGTCAATATTATGGAAATGGAAGAGGACGTATATGAAGATGTAATGGGAGATGCGATACTGTGTGAAGAGTTTGACAAAGTACTGAAAGACCTGAGTCGAAACAAGGCCCCGGGAGTAGACAACAATCCATTAAAACTACTGACGGCCTTGGAAGAGCCAGTCCTGACAAAACGCTACCATCTGGTGAGCAAGATGTATCAGAGATGCGAAATACCTCAGACATACAGAAGAATATAACAATTCCAACCCCAAAGAAAGCAAGTGTTGACAGATATGAAAATTACCGAACAATCAGTTTAATAAGTCACAGCTGCAAAATACTAAGGCCAATTCTTTATAGATGTTTGGAAGTCTGGTAGAAGCCGACCTCGGGGGAGATTGGTTTGGATTAGATAGAAATGTTGGAACATGTGAGGCTATGCTGACCTTACGACTAATCTTAGAAGAAAGAGTAATGAAAGTCAAACCTAGGTTTCTAGCATTTAAAAACTTAGAGAAAGCTTTTCACAGTGTTGACCGGAACACTCTCTTTCCAATTCTAAAGGTGGCAGGAGTACAATACAGGGAGCAAAAGGCTAGTTACAATTTGCACAGAAACCAGATGTCAGTTATAAGAGTCGAGGGTCATGAAAGGGAAGCAGTGGTTGGGAAGGGAGTGACACAGGGTTGTAGCCTCTCCCCAATGTTATTCAATCTGTAGACTGAGCATGCAGTAAAGGAAACAAAAGGTATTAAAATCCATGGAAAAGACATAAAAAATTCGAGGTTTGCCGATGACATTGTAATTCTGTCAGAGACAGCAAAGGACTTGGAAGAACAATTGAACGGAATGGACAGTGTCTTGAAGGGAGCATATAAGATGAACATCAACGAAAGCAAAACGAGGATAATGGAATATAGTCGAATTGAGTCGGGTGATGCTGAGGGAAATGAGGCACTTAAAGTAATAAACGAGTTTTGCTATTTAGGGAGCAAAATAACTGATGATGGTAGAAGTAGAGAGGCTATAAAATGTAGACTGGCAATGGCAAGGAAAGCGTTTCTGAAGAAGAGAAATTTGTTAACATCGAGTATAGATCTAAGTATCAGGAGGTCGTTTCTGAAAGTATTTGTATGGAGTGTAGCCATGTATGGAAATGAAACATGGACGATAAATAGTTTAGATAAGGAGAAGAGAAGCTTTCGAAATGTGGTGCTACAGAAGAATGCTGAAGATTAGATGGGTAGATCACATAACTAATGATGAGTTATTGAATAGAATTGGGGAGAAGAGAAGTTTGTGGCACAACTTGACAAGAAGAATGGAACGGTTGGTAGAACATGTTCTGAAGCATCAAAGGATCACAAATTTAGCATTGGAGGGCAGCGTGGAGGGACAAAATTGTAGAGGGAGAGCAAGAGATGAATACACTAAGCAGATTCAGAAGGATGTAGGTTGCACTAAGTACTGGTAGACGAAGAAGCTCGCACAGGATAGAGTAGCATGGAGAGCTACATCAAACCAGTCTCTGTGCTGAAGACCACAACAACAACAACGACAATTCCCATCACACACCTGCATTGTAGGTTTCGCATTGAATGCTCTACGAATTTGTTGCGAAGAAAAACCATTCGTTTTTTAAAAGCTCTTGAGTTATGTGAGCTCTTCGTGTAATTTATCTGCGCCCTACGCACTAAGGTCTTAAGACACCTGTTGTCTGTGAATGGCGATCGCATCTACTGGCGTGTAGATATTGATTTGAATGTTTTGGTTTACGATATACGCTATGACCTAATGTGCTATCAACTTTAGGGCGAACGACAACATCCAAAGAGGGGAGGCAGCCATCTTTTTCTATTTGTATAGTAAATATAACATTAGCATGGCTAGAATTCAGATGCTCAAGAAATAGATGTAAGTAATCCATCTCTTGTGGCCACACTACAAATGTGTCGCACACGTACCTCTGAATACCGGTAGTTTAAAACTTGCTACGTCCTGTACCTTATCCTCGATGCATTTCATGAATAAATTAGCCACCAGAGAGGATAAGGAATTTCCAATAGCAACTCCATCAACCTGCTAATAAAATTGACCATTTAACTGAAAATAAGATGACAAAAGCACATGGTTTTAATAAGGATGCTAAATATTTAGCAGAAAAATGCGTGAACCAATAGTGCTCGTTATATTCCTCATATTGTCATCTCGTTAGTAGGATCTTTGTTAAGTTTCCGGTATTCACCAGAACTGACCACATATATTTTTCTTGTGGACTTGGTGAAGCAAAGGGGTGGCATTACCTTTATCAGCCCGCAGCACGACTGGGTCACAATCGTCACGCAGCATTTATACTGCAAATCTCTCTTCCTTGGAAACATTTCTTCTTTGTGGACTGTGTTTCCTAATTATTGGGCAGCTTTCACGTCTGATTTCATCTGCTCTGATAGCGGTTGGCCAACTTCTTCAATAGCACTGACCGAAGATGATATCAGCAAAGTCTTTGGTGAAGGGGCATCTTTGGGCTAGGAATATCGTTAAAGTCGAGGGACCTCACAATGAGAATAAATGACCAACTCATGTGGAGAAAAGTAATATACAGGTACCTTGGTTTCAACATGGAAGAAAAGCTTGATTTTCATGCAGATGTCGATATCGTCTGCCAGAGAGACATTACAATGCTGCACAAAGTAAGTACAACTGGCCAAAGAAATTTTCCTATGAATCTAGGTGCAGTAACAACGTACCAAAAAACAATACTAACTCTGTTGTTAGGTACAGGTGGAGCGTCTGGGATCGTACAGCCAGAAAGTGAAGGACACCCACACTCTACGGGAAACACAGAGAAGCGTGCTTCTATGCCTTAGAGTTTTGTAGGGACCAATGCCGAATGAGGCACTCCTGGTGATATTAGACATGTTAATCTGGACACAGCCACATGAAAGTGAGGTATACTGTATTGGTTCAGAAAGGGAGAATATGGAATAGTATAGGAGGTACTGAGCACAAGAGCCACATCGAATAAGGAAATGAAGGCATACACCGATAGAAAATGGCAATATTAATGGGACGAGCGAAAAACAGGAAGGAGAACTAAACATTTCCAACCTAACATATAAGAAAGATCGACAGGCCATAATTCTATCCGACCAACGAAACTTTTTTTGATGTATTTATTAGCTTATAAACTGCAAGCATACATTGGCTAGAGACAACAAGGAAAAGGCCGCATATGAAGACGAAGAGTTGCACCATAATAGAACATCTACCTACAGCAACCCTTCACGAAGAGAGGAGATGAGCCTCGGGGAGGGTTCCCTGGCAGTCACTTCCCAATCTGTACAACTTGGGTGGCAGTAGCAGGGTCCCTATGAAACCTGAGCTGTGCCTTACTCTGGCAGGTGTCAACTACCCATACAAATAAAAAATCTAACTTGGTTGTGTGACCGGTTGGAGTAGTCCAATCTAGTGTGGTGTTAATGTAGTATAGTGCTGCGAAGTGTAGTGTTGTATAGTAATGTAGTCAAGAATCACAAATTACAAAATATTTGATGTCTCAAAGCAGCATAGTACAAAAGTCAAGTAGCATGTGACTCTGGATTCCAAACTAATATACGGTTAATATCTATGTGGAAATAACCAAAGGGTAGCCGGCAGCTGTGGCCGAGCGTTTCTAGGCTCTTGAGTCCGGAACAACGCTGCTGCTACGGTCGTAGTTTTGAATCCTGCCTCAGGCATGGATATGTGTGATGTCCTTAGATTAGTTGAGTTTAAGTAGTTCTTAGTCTGGTGGACTGATCATCACACTCGTTAAGTCCAATAGTGCATAGAACGATGTGAACCACGTTTGAAGCGAAAGGTTAGAAAACTGATTTGCTTTTCAAACTTATTACTTACTGACTTCCATATTTCACGCAGACTTTCAATTAATATTTTATGCAGATATTTAATGTAGATTATTCCAACCTATATACGACAATGATTAGTTACACTAACACCTCTGAAATTATGTTACAATATTACGCGCTATGTTCATGTCAGTTCATGTACAACATCTGGTTCACTGTTGTATTCAGATAAAAGACTAAAGGAAAATACGAGATAAATCAGTAAAAACAAATAAGTAAGTGACATTTTTGTACTGTATGGAGATTAGCATTTTGTACTCAGCACTGGTACAGAGCCTACTCCTTCCTAATACCACCAACATGGCAGCATTGGTTAACGTACACAACCGCCATAAGGTGGTGACCAAAGTGCCTTATGCTCTCACTTGATACCACTACATAATGATTCACTTTCTAAACCTTCAATCGTATTAGTGTGTATATGGTCTTTGCTATAGAGGGTAATTCGCCTTCGGGACCCAGTATTTACTACCGCATAAGAATTTTGAAACTGTTTTGAACCGGAACTTCACACCATACTTGAATTTGTTCTTAGAATCTCCTCCATTGTCCAAGAAACTGTCGTCATTGAGAACTACAGTGGCACTTCTAACCATTACATCCTTTTCTTAGTCTCTTTTGACGCCCGAATGATTCGGACATTATACTGATATTTTTCAAGATCTATAAGAAGCATCTACACACCGCAACGAACCACAGTTGCACTAAGTGCGTCAGTCAACAAATCCGAAAATGTCGTTGCAAATGTCTGACGCAAATATATTTCATCGAACTAGAAATTAAGTGTTATCAAAACTTCAAAAGAAGCGGATGTTTCAGATTTGTGCATTTTTATACGTAGCCCCCACCATCATTACACAGCCCATTACAACATGATCTACTGTAACAGTTAGGTAAGCCAAAAAGACGCCTTGTAGTCAGAGAAAAATAAAACTATAGCGATAGTGGACTACGTGCCATTGGTTCAAATGGTTTAAAACGCTCTGAGCACTATGGGACTTAACATCTAAGATCATATGTCCCCTAGAACGTAGAACTACATAAACCTAAGAAACCTAAGGAAATCACACACATCCATGCCCGAGACAGGATTCGAACCTGCGACCGTAGCAGTCACACGGTTGCAGACTGAAGCTCCTACAAGCGCTCGGCCACCGCGGGCGGCCTAAATGGCAATAAGAAAAACTTATTACCCCAATTCTTTGCACATATGGTTGCAGCTGTCCTTGTTTATAACAGCTTATATCACATCATCACCTTCACTTCGAGGCTTTTCAACGAGAGATGATTAATAAAGTTTACTTAAGAAGAAAACAGTAATACTGAGAATGAACATTACAGTAACTTAATTTGTATAGTTAGTACGATACTATTGTACTGTCAGAAGAGGTCGTCGCTCTTTAGCTTGTGTACCAGCGGAATTTGTCAACTATGAAATATTCTACGTCATCAGGCTGGCAATTGCGTGGCAACATTGCGATTCCGAGTCGTATTGCGTAAACACATTGTCTGTGCTTGCGTGATTTTCGTTGTGCTATTCGTTGTGTTCTAGAGCGTCTTCTTAGTGAGAAAAGCTCGTTAACTGAATATCTGAAGCGCTTTTCGTGAACAGTCTTCCAACAGAAGAACTTCCAAAGCCAGAGTTGGGTGTGACGCAGTACGGAACCGTATGTGAACATCGACTTCTTCTCTTCTTCATCTCTTATCCACACTAACATCCTTGCCGTTAATGTCACTCTAAATTACTGCTGCTGAGTGCTTTACCACACACATGAAATGGCTTGTATTTGATTTTACTTGGATGTTTAATGTAACCAGCTACATTTTAACGAAAAATGGATAAGAAAATGTTTCCAGTGATCCGACTTGAGCTTTAGCCTATGAGAGCAGTTTTACAAAACCATGGGTATGATTTCGGTAACTGATGTAACCAGCTGAACTCTTTATATCCTTCAAATTCCGAAAGATGTATATGTCCATCATCAAGAGTGTTTAGGGGCTACGTGTCGGCTATATTCTGCGTCATATTACCATAATGTATCGCTTTTTATGTCCTACAGGTTCGGGAGATTGCCAAGGTTCTTTATACTGTCCATAGTCGACTAGGACCAAAAGAGCTTGGTGAAAATTGATATTGTTGAAAATTTGTGCCTGGTGGTAGCAGGGACTGATATGAATATTATACTTAAGAGCTCAGACTGGCGATATGAGAGCTAGAGCGTATGCGATGGGATGTGGTGAGGAAGAGAAGGGGTTGGGTTAAAGATGAATTTTTATTTATCTTAAAAAAATCGAAATAGTTTGCTTCAAGCAAAAACGTATTTCTGTAATCAGTAAGCTACATTAAATTTGTTAGGAGAATTGTGCTATTCAGTTCTCTGTAGCAGGGTGGTGGTGGGTGTGTGGATGGCACACACGTGAGGGAATACAGTTAGCTGGTGTTTGATCAAACTCTTCCCTCTTTGTTAGTCTGCAAACTGAAATGCTACCAGACAAACCGCCACATTTGACCACGGTTTTATTACGTCGCCTTCTGGCTCTCTATCTGTCTGTCTGTCTGTCTCTCTCTCTCTCTCTCTCTCTCTCTCTCTCTCTCTCTCTCATACACATACACGCATTTCGTTGCAGAAGGAGAGCGAGGCATTTACTTAGCTAAAAGATTACTTGCCGCCAAAACGCATATACCTAGTTTCGAATCTGTCAGCAGTGAACAGCATTAAAACATCTGACTTCATTTTACATTTACACTTTACATACAACTCCAGCGTGTCGCACAAGTTCCGATAAAGTGGACGAAGAAGTTTTCTCCTTTAAACGGTCTATCTGCGTATCAACATTATCTTCCCTCTTTTGTTCAAAAGTACATTCACAGTATAGCTAGCTCTTAAATTGATTTGTGAAATTGGTAACTGAGTAGCGAATGACGCGAAGTGAAGGCGACCAATCATGTGTAGGACGTTGGCACCACCAACGAGCAACGAAAAGTAAAGCGAAACAAATTGCAAACTTCGCAATGCAATATGGGAGCTGGGCAGAGTATAATGAAATCCACCTGGTATTAAGGAAATAATGTTCTGTGTATGTTCGCACACATCACATTTTGTTAGAGTAGAATCTATATACAAAAAATTTGTTTCTGTTGTAATGTTTTGACAATTTTGAAGGAATCAGGGCTTTCGTGAAATCTTTTATGTTTGCAGGAAGCTATGGAAAATATTGTATGGATAATTTGTTTAGAATGTGTTTTAGGAAGTGCATCGGTGACCTCGATGTGTCTTCCTTAAATTTTATTACAAGGAAATGGTGCAGATACGTAGGGGAATTAAGGAATCCACTATTCATCTTTTGTGTGGCAGCGGAAATGAGTTACAGTTTATTGCTTCTAACCTCTAAATAAGTATTTTTGTATACTGAATGTTGTTAGTTACATTATTTGTTCACTACTGTATAGCTAATGTCTGTGATCACGTGTCACAGATTTTTAGATTTTTTGACCTTATGTTCCTAAATATTCTCTAGTTACTGATTATGTCTGACCTCTGGATGCACGAATAATATTCGAAATTTCCATTGATATGGATCAAATATTTGGATGCCGTTAGTAGTAAATTTACCCCTCTTTGTCCCTCGTTTCCGAATATCTGATATACGTAACTGACCTACGAATAGTGTGGAAATCCTCACGTCTTCTCCGAGAAATTCGTATCATCACACAATATTTCACGTTCTAAACATACAAACTTGTGTACATGTTCTTTAGTAAGGACCTTAATACTCTCAGGCGACGCAATATTTACTGCCTCACACGCATTTCCATTTTGTTTCTAAACGCAGCTGAACCTTCTGCACGTCTGTCCTTGTATTACATGTGTCGCCTTTGAGAATTATAGTTGCCTCTTGAAATCATAGCATCATATGTCTTAGTTTCTTTCGACGCTCGCCCAATTCGGACGGACTCCATCTTAATTATATCCAGGCTTTAGGAAAGGGTCATCTGCACATCGCAGCGAACCACAGACGCGTCGGCTTATAAATAACAAAATTTCGTGTTAAGTGTGTCATGCAAATATATTTCGCCCAACTGCTTTCCCAATGTTATTCAAACCTGAAAAGAAGTGAATATTCGGATTTGTTCGCATTCATAAGTAGTTGCCACTATCATTTCACAATACATTAAAAAATGATTTCAGGTACTCCTGTGGCCAAAGAGACATGTGTAATCACCGAAGAAATAATTATATGATATGTGTAAGTCAACTGATTCTTTTTACACCAAAGTTATTACACAGTTGTCCAGACACCAACGGGTAGCTGATCGAATTTTTTTTGGATATTTTGAATATTCTCAACATTTCTCGGCCCTGTCAGCAAATGTATGAATATTTATGTTAAATTAACAACAACCTCAGATGCAATGTTTACCTAGAGTACCTAGGTTTCAGTTGGGACAACCCAACCTTCTTCAGAATGAAAGGAACTACGATTCGTCCGTAATGGACAACGTCAAAAACTAAAAAATATAATATATTAATACATCGTCATATTGTAATAACTTATCCATTGTTGCCGTACTGCGGTTGCAAAGTGGGCCAAGGCTGTTTCCCAGATAAGTTATTGCAATATGACGATGTATTACTATTTATAGTTTTTTGTATTTGACGTCCATTATGGACAAATCGTAGTTCCTTTTATTCTCAAGAAGGTTGCATTATCCCAACTGAAGTCTAGGTAAATCTACGTAAACATTGCAACGGAGGCTGTTGTTAATTTAAAATTACTATTTTCAGTAAATGCTATTCCTTTACCTCGCTTAATTGGCAACGAAAAATTTGAGGGTGTAAGTTTAAAGCTGAAACTAACGTGGTCAGCAAGGAAAGTGACAAATTTCATAGCTTATAATATATGCACTGATGAATTGCAGTTGATTTGGGAATTTGTGGTCTTGGCAGATCAGTCACGTATTATACGTATGGTCAGTAAACTGTCTGGATACAGTCAAAAATGGTTCCAATGGCTCTGAGCACTATGGGACTTAACTTCTGTGGTCATCAGTCCCCTAGAACTTAGAACTAATTGAACCTAACTAACCTAAGGATATCACACACATCCATGCCCGAGGCAGGATTCGAACCAGCGACTGTAGGAGTCGCGCGGTTCCAGACTGAAGCGCCTAGAACCGCTCGTCCATTCCAGCCGGCTGGATACAGTTGGAAGTAATCGTCGCTATTTGACGTAGGTCCCAGAGGAATTTGTGAACAATGAAATGTCACACAACATTATGTGGACACTTGCATGGCACCATTGCGATTGCGAATCGTGTGGCGTAAACATATTGACTGTGCATACGTGATTTTCGTAGTGCCGTTCTTTGTACTCTAGAGCTTCTTTTTGGTGAGACAAGTTCATTAGTCGAATATCTGAAGAGCTTGTCGAGAAGGGTCTTCCGACAAAAGAACTTACAAAGCAGCGTTGGATTGACGCAATACGAAACCGTCAGTGATCAGTCAACATCTTCTCTCGTTCATCTCTTATCCACACTAAAATTCTTTGCTGTTGATGTTACTGTAATCTACTGCAGCTTAACGCTGTAGGTCACGCATCAAATCGCTTCTATTTGGTTTGGATTTGGATGTTTAGGCACACCAGCTACATTCTAACAAGAAAGACAAAAGAAATCCTTTCCAATGCGACTTGAGGTTCAATTTAAGAGAGTACTTTCACTAAATCGTGGGCATGATTTCGGTAACTCATGTAGGCTGCTGAGTTCTTTACATTCTTTAAATTCCGGATTTTTTTATTATCATTTTGGAGATGATTTATTGAGTTTGTGCCGACTTTATTCTGTATCGTAGTAGCATAGTGAATCATGGTATGTCTTACATCATCTGCCGGCCGCGGTGGTCTCGCGGTTCTAGGCGCTCAGTCCGGAACCGCGCGACTGCTACGGCCGCAGGTTCGAATCTTGCCTCGGGCATGGGTGTTTGTGATGTCCTTAGGTTAGTTAGATTTAATTAGTTCTAAGTTCTAGGCGACTGATGAACACAGATGTTAAGTCGCATAGTGCTCAGAGACTTGTATCTTACATCTTCTATTTATTATCAAGATTTTGTATATTGTTCATAGCCCAGCCAACGAAGAACACATAGGTCGAATCAACAAAAGTATTGTTGTAGTTGATAATTTTTGCTTAGTAGGATCGGAGACTGACATGAATATTATGCTAATGGTCCAGACAGTCGGACTGCTTTGAGAAAAATGCAATCCAATGTTCAGTTAAGCTGCATTATAATTTCGTATGAAAATTGTCCTGTTCAGTTCTCTGGAGAAGAAATATTCTTAGTGTTGCAGCGGTTCAAAAAATCGTAGATTATTGAAAATAATAATTGGCGTTGTAAAATTAATGTTTATTGTCAAACGTAGGGGATAAAGGAACTTATTAAATGGATGTCGCTCGTCAAAGTGCAATATAACGTTGTTAAGGGATAAATTATGTTCTGGTACTGTAACAGGGTGGAGGAGTGTGGGCGGATGGTACACACGTGAGGGAACGGAGGCCGCTGGCATGTGGTCAAACTCTTCCCTCTTCGTTAGTATGCAACCTGAAGCGCGGCCAGCCGATTCCCGATTCTCCTTCTACCCTACTATGTCATGAGTCATTACACTAAAAGCCGCCACTTTTAACGATGGTTGAATTAGGTCGCTTGCTGGCTGTCTATCTGTATCTCTCTCTCTTTCTCTCTCTCAAACACTTACATTTCGATGCAGAGTGAAAACTTCGTCCTCGGTCTTACACTCTTTCCCACTCACGCAAATGCAGTTAAGCATTTATTCAACTAATACTGGCATTGTCGCAAAAAGGCATATATCTGGGTATGAATATGTCAGCAGTAGACAGATTTAAGAATTGTTGCTTCATTTTACATTTACATACTTCTTGCAAATGTAGCATGTCCCTCAAGTTCCGATAAAGACGACGAGGATGTGATCTCCTTTAAAGAGCCTGTCTGTGTATCTAGATTATCTAGCCTCTTTTGCTTCTTTTGTTTAGAAATACAGTTAGAGTTACAGTTACAGTGTACCGAGCTCATAGGTGGCGTTGTGAAGTTGGTAACTGAGTGGTCAATGAAGCAAAGCGAAGACGATCAAACATCGGTCGGACGTCAGTAGCCAAGTGGTAAAGAGCAACGGAAACAATAACGAAAAACACTGCAACGTTCACAAGAGCAGGAGAGGTTCACAAAGTCCCAACCGCTACAAAATCACATGCAAGTAAAATAATGTTCATTGTCTGCTGGCGCACATCACGGCCTGTTCCAGTAGAAATTGTCCATAAGAAACGTGTTCCTATTATAGAAGTCTTGCCCCTTTTCAAGAAATCAGGATTTACCTGAGATCTTGTAGGTTTGCAGGAAACTTTGGATAATTTGTTTCAGAATGTTTTCAGACATGCTTCGATGAACTCGGTGTGTCTTCCTTATGGTTTTACTCCAAGAATATGGTGCCGATATGTAAGGGAATTACTTAAGGTGTCTACTATTTACGTATCGTGTTGTAGCGGAAAGGAGTTGTAGTTTACTGGTTCTTACCACTAAATACGTGTTTTTGGATTCTGGATGCTGATAATTACATTACAAACGGGTACTGTTGCATGGATAATGTCTTGTGATTTCGCGTCCACAAATTTATAGGTTTTCTAAAATTATGTTCAAACCTTTCACCATTTGTTGTTTAAGTCTTACATTTGTGTGCATGAATAGTATTGGACATTTCCGTTAATTTGTATCGAATATCTCACTCGTGTTATTAACAACTCCGCACCCAGTTTCAGCAAATGTCATGAACGTGACTGACCTAGGAACTGGCTGCACTGCCTCATGTCTGTTCTCTAGTAAGGGTCTTAATTCTCTTAGGGAACCATTATTTACTACAATATGCGCATTTTGATTCTGTTTCGAAACACAGCTTCACCTTCTGCATGCATTCCTCCATAATTAATTCACCGTCGTTTTGAATGTGTCTTCCTTGCAAACTACGGTGGCTCCTTGATGCTATCGCTTTCGTTTATTAGTTTCTTTCGTCGCTTACTTCTTTCCGTCCTAATTTTATTCAAGGTCTAAAAGGACGTATCTGCATACCTTCATGACTCACAGACCCACTCAGTGCGTCGGTTCATAAATCTCAGAAGTTCTTGGGAAATGTCTGATGCAATCGTATTTCGTACAACTATAAGTTCAGTGTTACTGAAACTTCACAAGGCGTGACTGTTTCGTATCTGTTCATATTCACAAGTACTTACCACCATTTCACCGCATACAAAAAAAAGTATCGTTCTGCAAAAAGATATGTTGTATTTGTGTAGGTCGACGCCTTGCTTTGAAAGCAAATTTATTACACAATTCTGTAGGCATCTGCCGGTACTGTGTGCGGCTGCACTCAATTATAGAGACTTCTATCAGCACATTAGCTTCGATTTGGTACATTTTCAAATCCATATTTTTCTTTTGTCTTGCTTAGTAGGGAAATAATGAATCTGATTTTGAAATGTTTAATTCGATACTAACATTATCATTGATGAATGTTACATGACAGATAAGCCACGTATTACCTATGGCTAGTAAAGCGCTGCGGTACAGTCAGGATCTATCTATGTTTTTTAGTGTGGGTCTCACATGATTTTGTCAACAATGAAATATCGCACAACACGAGGGGGTAGATGAGAGGCAACATTCCGATGGCGAATCGTATGGCGTAAACATAATGTCTGTGCTTGTGTGATTTTCGTAAGGCTATTATTCGTGCTGTAGTACTTCTTCTTGGTGAGAAAAGGTCATTGACTGAATATTTGAAAAGTTTTTTGAGGACCGTCTTTAAATAGGGAAACGTAATTAGATAGCGTTTGGTGGGACACTATACGAAATAGTAAGTGACGAGCCAACATCTTGTTTCCGTCATCTCATATCCACAATATCATCATTTTCTGTTGAAGTCGAGTGTATACTAATGCTGCTGATCACTGTGGCCTCACATTTGAAATCGTTCGTATCCACCTTTATTCAGATGTTTATTAGCCCAGATGCGTTTTACCGAAGGAACGATCAGCAATACACAGTTGTCATATCGTAGGCAGTTTCTGACTTCTATTCTTGCCAACGGCCTTGTCGCAGTGGTTACACCGGTTCCCGTCGGATCCCCGAAGCTTACTGCTGTCGAGCTGGTCTAACACTTGGATGGGTGAACACCCGGTCTGCAGAGCGCTGTTGGCAAGCGGGGTGCACTCAGCCCTTGTGAGGCAAGCTGAGGAGATACTTCATTTGGAAGTAGCGGCTCGCCGGCCAGAGTGGCCGAGTGGTTCTAGGCGCTAGACTCGGGAACCGCGTGACCGCTACGATCGCAAGTTCGAATCCTGCCTCGGGCGTGGCCATGTGTGACGTCCTTAGTTTCGTTAGGTTTAAGTAGTTATAGGAGACTGATGACCGCAGAAGTTAAGCCCCATAGTGCTCAGTTCCACTTGAAGAAAGCAGCGGCTCCGGTCTCGTAAACTGACATACGTCCGGGAGAGCGTTGTGCTGACCACATGCTCCTCCATATCCCCTTTTAGCGACGCCTATTGGATGAGTATGACACGGCGGCCGGTCGGTAACTTGGTGCTTCCTGGCCTGTTCGGATGGAGTTTAGTTTTTAGACTCCTATACTTGAGTTGAGACGCGTTTATCAACTTACTGAGTATCTGTATGTTGAGTTGAGCTCGATTCATGGTTTCTTAGGATTTACCTTTAACATTACATCACCATAGAAGCACCAGTTTCAAGCACGTTCGTGTTAGATCGCTTCCTTGACTGTCAATCTCTTCGGTACAGGTTCCACAATTGATTCTAAATCAACTTAAAGGTGACCTAGAGTCTTGAAACTCCCAGCATTGTTCAGACATGTCTGGCAAAGCAATATTAGCTCACTATCCTGTCTGGTATGTGGCAGAGGGTACTTTATAAACCACTGTCATCTGCCCCTTTTTCTGATCCAGTTGCGAATCGCCCGCGTGAACGGTAGGTGGTAATCCTCCGTGGGGGATCAGATGTATCCACTTTTTTTCACACACGATCATATCCTAAAGTAAACGTAGGAGAAGGCAACAGGTTTTGCAAGTAAGGTGAACATAAACTACAATAATCCTGAAATATATCATAGACTCCGTTCTAATCTCACCAAAATGTATCAAAAAGATTGATAAAATTTCACCCACCGAAGAGTAACAAACAGAAAATAACTATTGAAAGGAAAAATTACTTTTTCGTTTACCACGTTTTTAAATCTGACTAAAAGGTATAAAACGATTTATCATAGCTCCATACACATTGCGAACAGCATGTAGAGAGTCTTGGAAAGTTGGATTACGAATTTTTAATGTCTATGAAAATACTTGAAATATTTAAAACGAAAGCCGTGAGGCACACCCAAAACATAACTGATGCATGAATAATTCATCTGCTGACTGACATGAAGCTATATTACAAGTGGTCCACGTTTTTCTTTTTTACCTTACAAGAGCTACCACGGATACCAAAAGTTGACAATCACAATTTTTCAGCAGTATTCTCAAAAGGATACGAATATGCATGGGACTGTGAGAAATTATTTTACACTTTTTAATCCTATTTAATGATGTGGTAAATTCAAAATTCACTTTCATTTAAATAATAATTTTTTTCTTATTTCTCTTGTGAATGTGTTAAATTTTTCAATCGATTTAAAAACTTGGTAAGATCACAACATGTGGAATATTCCAGGTTACTTTCGATGTCAACTAATTTATTTCATTCCCCTAGATATCTCATAAAAAATCATGTGTGTTCACAGAGATTATTAGACGCCATTTTACACTCCCTTCCGATACTGGGTGCTAAGATATTTTCTGTAGGATGTTCTAAAAACGGTATATCGTGCTGCGTTTTATTAGTCAGAACAAGGGGTCTAGTGTCCGACTAGCAATTCTACTCTGAGAGTGTCCTTTCCAAATAGAGGTAGCTACTTCTAAGTATGTAGGAAATAAAGGTGGATCGTTCACTCTCTCTCTCTTTCTCTCTTTTCCTTTCTTCTGTTCTCAATCTGCTCGACACTTATGCACCATTGCGAGTTAGGTGTACACCAGCATCGCATGTTTGGTTGCATCTGCGCGTGCGTTCCTATGAGCTTCAGTGTTTCTTTTAAGAGCTTTTTCGTAGCCGTAGCTGTGAATCACCTATCATTCAATGGGAGCTACTAAGGACACAAACCGTTAAAAAAGAGATATGTTTTGAAGCAATTTCAAGGGGAGCATTTTAAGTTTCAACTAGCTTTTAATGTGAGAAACGCATGCTGTCTAATGCACTACACGTGAAACTAATTTAACCATGCCTCTCAATGTAGATGGAGTAATCGAAAGTCATTAGCTGCTGAACGTCATCATTTCTCATTCCGTCCCAAGTGAAACAATGACTGCAAGGGACGTTAATATTATTGCACTCTCTGCTGCTCCTCCTCCAAATGGAGGTACTTTTGCTAGCTTCAGAAAGGAGCAACGTTAAGCAACTCAGTTGCTAGTGAGCATACGACCCTTAGAGTCTTAAACAATTACCATGTGAGTTTGTGGCAACTCAAGTCTACTTGTTTACGTACTGGACAACAGAGAGGGAAACTGAGCATACAATTTCGTCAGGGGTGAACTGGGCAACGACGTGGCAGAAAGTCGACATTTTCTTTTCAGGAGAATTATTCAACCTTTCCTCCCAGCATGTGACTTTAGAACAACTTATTAAAATCTCTGGATTTGGCTGAACGGGTAATTTTAACTATTTTAAAACAATATAGATCGCAAATAACTCAATGCTACCTCACGCAACTATTCCTTCTAGTCGATAGATCAAGCTATCCGATACATGCTTTACATTCGGCCGTTTGCCACAAGTACCTTGTACTCTTTTGAAGCAATTTATGGGCAAATTGGTGGTAGACTCTTTGCATGTGGAAGTGGCTTTAAAATGGCAGGGCAAAGAATTTGTGGAAATTTGTACAGAGAGCCAAATAAGTAGGGCAACAGTAACTAGTGGGAACCGTTGTTTGTCCTTGTGTTATCAGTTGACGTGAAGAACAGAGAAAGAAACGGAAAAGAAAAAGAAAAAGTACAGCGTTGGTAACTATAAAGCTGTGTTCTGTCCCATGAAATCATGCGTACTGTTCGTACATTGTTCTCAAATGCAATGCGAAACCCCCCACTCTTTACATCACGTATCATAACACTTGTTCGAAAACAGTGTACCTGTTTTAATTGGCACTGTAAGTCCCCACAACCCGACAAGGCTTCAACCATAGATTTGGTTCTTAAAACATGTTGGGTCTACATGTATTATTGTACTAACTGAAACCGTTACTTTGGTCAGAATTTGTAAATCATTCATGAGCTAATATTTAAATTTCCTAAAAACACTCCATTATCAGACACTTCTACGTTTCTGTAGGTTCCATCTACTAGATTACTAATTAGTAAAATATCTTCGTAGGGAACTCTCCCTGTTCTCATTCCAATCTTTCTGACAGTGCAACGGTCTATAATGGACACGCTGTAATTCCGTATGATCAGTACGTGACGTGATATCTATTTTTTCTTTGCAGATGTTCCGAAGGCTTTTGGGCGTGTTCTGCCTCCGGTCATGGCGGGAGGCAGAGGAAGACTTTTACGGAGATCTGATAGACGTCGATTTCATTGGAAAGCCAGAGGTGAGGACCACCGAGATTTATTGGAGAAACAGTAATGACTCTTAGATGCACCCACGTTTACTAAGATAATTACTTTACACCTCTGATTACTGTAAGGCCTTCTGGATTTAGTAAATCTACCTTAGCTACTCGTAGTTATAAATTGGCCATCATAGAATAACAACTATTCCTTTGTGCCTTCGTTAAACGTGCTTGTCGCGCTAATAAAACGAAATATCCTTCGGCTTTCTATACGAGTACATCCGTTTCATAGGAACTCTGTAGCCACTGGCCCGCTCAATATTTTGCTTTGTACAGGAAGAGTGTACATTCAATAAAAAAAGGAGGTTACGCAGGACGTAAATAGTCAGAAATCACTTAAGTTTCAGAGTTTTAATATTAGATGGAACTATTCGAAATCACAAGAGGTGCACAAGAATTTACGGGATGTGGAAAAATGGCATCATAAACTGGTGGCTGTTGGTTCCAAAATCGGTAACAGCGTATTCTACACTACGTGCAACTCCTGCTAGTACAGCATTTATTACTACTGAACATTCTCTCTAACTTCTGATAAAATTAATGCAAGAACTGTATCAGATCTCACTTATGCATGATGATGATTCGTGAGCTGAAACTTGGACAAACTGACTAGGCGACCATTTTTGGTCCGGCTTAGCCACTTGCAGGTTTTCAAGTCGACCGTTGTAACTGAATGTGCGTACACGTGCTCGGTATTTAGAGGTCCCAAAGCAGTCAGTGGACCCATTAGCTTATTCTGTTTTGCTTATGGAGGATGCTATGAGTGTGAAATGTTAGGTACCAATTGGAGGTAGTTTATGTAAATATTTGTTCTGCTCGTACTTGGCTGGTTCTTGTGGTCAAAGGAAAGAAGTTCTGAAACTAATAGGATATTCTAGAGACTATTTATGAGGGACTTTTTCACTAAGTGCCGCCATCACGGGAGGTTTTCAGTAGGGGCCATGTTCAACGACTTAAACGTGGCGACCCACGTTTTATTTACGTAGTAGAGAGGTGGGACCACATCGTTCTAGCTTGTTAAATTAATTTATATGCATAATATGTAAGCTTTCACGCCCGGTATTGTCTTCACTTAAAACCACTGGTCTGGTAGGCGGTGGCCGATTTATAAAACTCTCCCCTGACGCTTCATCTCCCACTACTAGAGACATCCTCGGGAGATATCTGATACAGTCGGAGACGAAACGTCAATAGAGAGTTTTATACACCGACTACGGACAATCAGCTCGGAAGATTTAAGCGAAGATAATATAAATGCAGTTTGCTTCAATTCCTATTCTAAGTACAGCACATTAACGATCCAGACCCAATGTAAAATACTGTCGTATTGTTGCCTTATGACCGTCTGGAAAACAATCCAAGTATGTGCTGCCAAACCTAAGACCTTTCAGTCTAATTGATAAATGTTGCAAGGCTGCTGAATTTAATACGCTAACAGGAGATTAATTTAACTTATGCTGCTAGTAAACGCCCACAAAATATTAGATGTTACATAAAAGTTAGAAAATGAAACTGAAAATCAACAAATGAATGAATTGTGACGATGGAAACAAATCTTCCACAGCGGATGAGCGCCGCGCGTTGGCGGCTGCGCTGAGACGTGGACGAGTTGGTTCTGCTGGCGGCGCAGGCGGAGAAGTCCCGGCCACCGCCTGCTGCCAATGGTGTAGCCTGCGGCAAAGTCATCGGGATAACTCGCTACTAAGGGATAAGTTAGATTACAGAGAACATACCCTTTTCTCAGACCAATATAAAGTGGCACAAGTTTAGTTAATACTGGAAGGTAATAAATATGATCCTTGTCACCGTTAATGATTGCGTTTGAAGACTCTTCCCTTTCTTTCGATCACATACAATAATAGAAAGATGTTCTCCCTTAATGTACGCTTTGTCCATACGAGTCACAGTATAGAATTATTGGTACTGTTGTTGCATAAAAAAAGTATTATGAATTTTAACGGGAAGAATTGCTTTTGTGTGCATGTGAACGATGGCTGGATGGTTGTGACGACTGCCGAGATCCATCAGCCGCCTTTGGTGGAGTGTGACGAGGACATCCCGCCGATCCCTCGCCGCCGGAGAGGGTGTCGGAGGTGCTAGGCTGAGAGAGTCGGGGAGAAGACCGTTGTGCGCCCACCTGGTGGCCGGGCTCACCGCCTCACTACCCACTAAACGTATTCATGACGAGGACATCCCACCAGTTCCTTGTCGTCAGAGAGGGTGGTGAAGGTACTGAGTGAAATAAGTAAGTGCAAAAACTGTTGTGCGTGTACAAAATGGACATGGGTAATGTCTCACTAACCATCAGACATGTTCGTGAGGATCTGATTACAGTGGATATCCCAACAATGTCTCAACGTTGGGGACGTGTTAGAGATACTGGCCACAGAATGTCACGCCTAAGACTCTTGGGTGACTGCAAATTGGATGGTGACAACAGCTTTTCTACACGTCAGTGAGCATATTGATGAGGAACTTGGAACAGTGTATGAGGAAGGCATATCACCGATGCCTCATTATTGAACAGGGTGTTCGTGCTGCTGGATGGAGAATGTCATGACTGGGACTCTTGCATGTCTGCAATATGGATTGGGATACCGGCTCACTAGCCAGTGAACATATTCATGTGGAACCAAGTACAATGGCTCAGAAGGACATCCCACTGATGCCACGTCATCAGTGACAGAGCTTGTGGTTCGGGCAGAGAAAATCAGGACTAAATCTCTTGTTAGTCTGAAAAGCGAATGTGGACACCGACTCACAGATATTTAAAGTGAATGAATTATTAAATGAATTGATAAAATGAAACTTTAAAAGTACCCATGTAAAAGAATGTTAATGAAGCTTTAATATCACTGAACACCATTTAAACAAATAATGAAATAAAATTAATAATATCTTTCAAAGATGTACGATTATTTCTCTCTCTTTACATGTATGACTGCATTTAGACAAATATTTGAGAATGCACGCCAAGACCGTAGGATCCTACGCAGTGCCGTAGGGGACCGCACCGCCACTTCCCAGCAAATTAGGGACACTGTTGCTCCTGGGATATCGGCGAGGACCATTCGCAACCGTCTCCATGAAGCTGGGCTACGGTCCCGCACACCGTTAGGCCGTCTTCCGCTCACGCCCCAACATCGTGCAGCCCGCCTCCAGTGGTGTCGCGACAGGCGTGAATGGAGGGACGAATGGAGACGTGTCGTCTTCAGCGATGAGAGTCGCTTCTGCCTTGGTGCCAATGATGGTCGTATGCGTGTTTGGCGCCGTGCAGGTGAACGCCACAATCAGGACTGCATACGACCGAGGCACACAGGGCCAACGCCCAGCATCTTGGTGTGGGGAGCGATCTCCTACACTGGCCGTACACCTCTGGTGATCGTCGAGGGGACACTGAATAGTGCACGGTACATCCAAACCGTCATCGAACCCATCGTTCTACCATTCCTAGACCGGCAAGGGAACTTGCTGTTCCAACAGGACAATGCATGTCCGCATGTATCCTGTGCAACCCAACGTGCTCTAGAAGGTGTAAGTCAACTACCCTGGGAAGCAAGATCTCCGGATCTGTCCCCCATTGAGCATGTTTGGGACTGGATGAAGCGTCGTCTCACGCGGTCTGCACGTCCAGCACGAACGCTGGTCCAACTGAGGCACCAGGTGGAAATGGCATGGCAAGCCGTTCCACAGGACTACATCCAGCATCTCTACGATCGCCTCCATGGGAGAATAGCAGCCTGCATTGCTGCGAAAGGTGGATATACACTATACTAGTGCCGACATTGTGCATGCTCTGTTGCCTGTGTCTATGTGCCTGTGGTTCTGTCTGTGTGATCATGTGATGTATCTGACCCCAGGAATGTGTCAATAAAGTTTCCCCTTCCTGGGACAATGAATTCACGGTGTTCTTATTTCAATTTCCAGGAGTGTATTTTACCATATGAATGCACATAATGACGGCCTTGAAAATAGTAGCTTTTTTAAAAATTAATGTCCATATTTTTATTGGGAGAGTAGACAAACTTTAAATGCCCAAAAAAGATGTACTAAAGCTGGTCCGGAATAACTGCAATGAAAAGGGTAGCTACCCTTAAGATAAACTGCACTGCTTTTAAATAGGAAACACGACAGAATTACAATCTCCAGAAGTTTTTCATCAGTAGTTGGCGATAATAACTTAAATGAAAAGAGCAGGACCTATTAAAAAAATCTTCACCAATGAAATGTCCATCAGTTATTATGGAATGAACCGTGACATGCAACAAGTACAGCGATACAGTTGAGGAGAACCTGGTTGGACTACCACGATGCTAGGGCGAAAAGCACGAAGTTTATCTTAACAAGCTCACCGAAATACTTCATGAATTAATAGGGAAGGGCACACAAGGTATCGTCAAACTTGGATTAGGCAAATTTATGGAGTTAACTATCACCCCAAAAGTGGCCAAAACGACGTCTTTGTACAGAACAGGACCCTAGCCGCCAATAAAGAGTTTAATACATCAGGGCTGAAAGGCGGTAGATGAATTACCTAAAGTGGGAGAAGTTTTGTGAGTGTTGGAACGTTCTGAGGAACTTGCGAATGCACTAACGTTCCACAACAGTGATACTTCAGTTTCACGAATTTGGTGACTGTTGGTTTGTTCTGTAAGAGTGTGGTTGATGTAGTAGAGGTTCAGTTAATGTTGGATGACTTAGAGAGGCAGATTTTGTGAGAACGACAATGGTCACTAGTTAGGGCCGAACTGCTGTATTAATACTTTCTACGCGTCGGTGCCTGTTGCGGAACTCTCCAACATTATTCTAAGGACATTTGAATTGCGGTCGCTGCATTGATATTGCCTGTGACTGAGTGGGGACACCGTCGAGAAGGCAAGTCATGCATGATTTTGTGTTTTGCTGTCTGATCAGTATAACTGGTACTGGAAAAGGAGTGGTATTTTTAAGATCACCCCCTTGCGAGGAAAGTTACAGAAATGTCGAACTACCAACAGGCAAGTGTTGAATCTAAGAAGTTGATTGCAGGGATGTGTGGCTTGATGGGATTTTGAGTGGCCGGTGGAATTAATATTAGCCGAAGAATTCTCAGTTACTTTGTGATTGGGGTGTAATTTCAGGCAGCGAAGAGGATTAACTCTTAATTATGCCGAGAAGAAGCTTTCATACCATTTCACTCTTGGTAGGGATTTTAAGCTGTGTATTTGCCAGCTTGTCCAAAAGGTCAATTTCCTTGTGGTACATGTTAGTTTCAGGTCAGTAATTTGCGGGAGTGCTAAGCAAAAGCTCGATTAGGAGTACTTGTACGGTTTTCTGACGTGATGACAAAAAAAATCGGAGTCACCACCAGGATTCAGTATATCATCGGTTTGATGGACGATATTCTGGTTTGCTAACCTCCATAACGGTTGCGTCACCCAAAATGAAAATTTAGTGATAGCTGATTAATGAGATGCTTCGCGTCGGCGTGATACGGGTTTCCACCTCACCGTATGCGTCGCCCATGTTTCAGGTACTGAAGGGTCAAGCCGGTAGTTAGCGATCGGTAGTTGATTATACAACTCATAACCAAAAAGCCGTCTTAAAATCTGTACCACTCCCGGACTTGCGTACCTGTTCTATTTCCTTTGTAGGGGGCACAGTGTACTAGCGTCCTGAATTTGAACAAGGCCTACCAGAAGATTTCTCTCATTGAGGACTGTAAACGTGCTATAGGATTTTACACCGTTTGGAAGCTGTACCAGTTCGGTAGTGTTCCTTTCAGTTTATACACTGAAGCGACAGTACTATCGTTTCTCTTAGACTCTGTTTTGGGTGACGCGTAATTCAAATCAGTGTGCAGCAAAGTCCTTATTAGCCTGCAGGAAGTGGGTTTGACCGTTAAACAATCCATGGTAAATCTGGAACTAAGGGAGCCTCACTTTTTAGGACCTTGGTCTCAGCCAATGTTGTTAAAATAGATCAGGGAAGGAGACGAGATCTTCAGAGAAGAAGGAAGCACCCTGCTTTATCAGTATGTCACATTTTTTTATAAACTTTGTTTCGAATTTTGTCCAATTAGCAGCCACAGTAAATAGCTTGAGGAAGAAAGGGTTGAGTCTACAGATGGGGGAAACGCAGCACGCGGTCTTTGAGACAATTATAGTATCTTTGAGTATTCAGCAGGTTTTGGATGTTCCGGATTTTGAACGAATCTTCATTGTCCAAACGTGTGCTTCTAATTCTAGCGTCGTTGCTGTCGTTCCACAAGAAAACGATGAAGTGCGATTGTTTAGCTTATGGTTCCAGAGCCATGTCCCACACGTAACTGAAGTACTCCGTTTGAGTGGGAGGTCTTCTTGGTTTTGGTATTCCTAAAGTTCAAGTTTGTCCTCGAAACAGACAAACAGGCTTTGATTTGGGTGCTCGCGAGGTCCAGGAAGACAGGACAAATCGCGAGGTGGGTTCGAGATGGCCTGTGTATGTTTCCACGTTTCGCTTCCCTGTCAGGCACATCCAGGGAGCAAATAGTCAGGTAACAGATTAACTTAGCCGTATGTTCCAGGAGCACGCTTCGGAATAACAGCTGTAACATGAATTACTGGATTCCAAATGGTGTTCAAACGTGTTTTCTGAGGTACATGAGCTCTTTGGGAACTTGCTGGACAAATAGAGTAAGGAACCATAGATTGAGGGGTGAGACAAAATCCTCATACTGGGAAAGGTGTCAGGTAATGAACTGAGAAAAGTAGTATATGTTTTAACACTAAGAGCGTTTACCATGATTTATTTTCAAAGAATATTCTTAATAATTTATTTTATTTACTAGCGTTTTATCAATAACATTAGCTCATTTAATCGCACTACGTAAGCATGGAAGTAGATGCCAGGCAGTAACTGATGAAATCATAACCAAATTTCTTTTAGCAAATGGCGATTTTTATTCACTTTCATTGTACCTAAAAGCATTTTGTTTAAAGAAACAGATTTAAAATTATGATCAGAAAGCACCCTGTAGATGTCAAAGTTACAATTTATTCAGAGACACAAAGAAACAAGTTTTGATTGTATGAACTTTCGGGCAGAGAACCTTGCCGCTCCCTTTTGACACGGCCGTAGTTACTACCGCTCACAACAGTCTCTGAAAGACTACACTGGTGCAAATCTGCAACTCACCAGATAACTTTAAACTAAGAGTTTTAACAATTTACACATGCACACAAACTATGCACCCCCCGTTGGAGAGATGAAAATGGTACAAAACACTAACAACTAAAATATTAACCTTGCAACCGAAGGTGCAACTCGATTTTGACTTGGAAGGTGAAAGGGTGGCAACTTTATATACTAAAATGATCATTTAAATAAGAGCCCATGATATGCAATCTTATATAAAATTCTACAATGTTGACCAAACCATAGTTAAGATGCTCTACACTACACAGAAACCGACTCTCAAGATCATAAGCAATAATATCAAAGTTTCCAAAGATCGAAACATATTTCAGGTATTAGGTAGTTACAAACGAAGCAATAAATTCGTTAACACACCAAGTACGACAAACATGACAGAGGTAGTTGCTAACGTACGGTAGATTGATAGGGAGATTACCGAACAACCCGAACCGTAGGTTGCTCTAACGCGCCCTTACTCCACAACTGAAAAACGGACCACACAATTTATAAACAACCACATTCCCGCGGGTGGGCAAACGGAGAAGAATGGTGGGACGACCCCAAAGCAAAAGACTGGTGACCTTTCCCCTTTCCCACTAGAGCGAGTCACCAAAGCTCCGATTGCCACAGCGGCGCCACCGCCACCAGAAACAGAGGGCGACTGCTTCACACTACGCGCTGTGGCGTGCTCTTCAAAACACCAATTTTTACCCCGGCTCAGAGCGAAAGATCCTCTAAGATCTGTTTACCAGAGTAACTAGAGTTGGCCATTTTTAAGTATTTTCAGTACCCTCTGTTAAAAGTATCTGTCTGGCACACAATGCGTAAAGATGTTCGTAAATTAGTGCACAGGAGTGAAGATTGCAAATGCGTCAACGCCGAAAACAGTTTTACATTAGGCTTACTTCAGTCCACGCGAGAAAGTGACCCCATGGACAAAAGATTTATTATGTCGGACCAGTCCCACGGCAAAGGGATGGGAACCGTTACGGTTTTGTGGTGGTGGGCTCCATTTTTATTTTTTGGGTCATCAGGTTTTTGACAGGTTTGATGTGGCCCACAGCGAATGTCTCTCCTGTGCTAACCTGTTCATCTCAGAATAGCATATCCAGCCTAATTCTTCAGTTATTTGCTGGATGTATTCGAATCTCTGTCTTCCCCTACAGCTCCCTCTAGTACTATGAAAGCAATACCTTGATATCTTAACAGATGCCCTATCATACCATCCCTTCCCCTGGTCAATGTTTTGCACATATTTCGTGCCTTACCAATTCTGCGCAGAATCTCCTCATTCCTTACCTCATCAGTTCAAATAATTTTCAACATTCGTCTGTAGCACCACATCTTAAATGCTTCGATTCTCTTCTGCTCCGATCTTCCGTAGTTTATGTTTCCCTACCATACAATGCTGAGCTCCCTACGTACATTCTCAGAAATTTCTTCCTGAAATTAAGGCCTATATTTGATACTAGTAGACTTCTCTTGTCCAGGAATGCCATTTTTGCCAGTGCAAGTCTGCTTTTGAAGTCCTTTCTCCGTTCGTCAGTGGTTATTTTTCTGCCAAAATAGCAGAATTCCTTAGCTTCATCTACTTCGTGAGCATAAACCCTGATCTTATGTTTCTCGCTGTTCTCATTTCTGCTGCCTCTCATCACTTTCGTCTTTCTTGGATTTACTCTCAATTCATACCCTGTACTCATTAGATAGTTCATACCGTTTAGCATATCATGTAATTCTTCTTCACTTTCAATAAGGATAGCAATGTCATCAACGAATCGTATCACAGATATCCTTACACCTTGAATTTTAACCCCACTTCTGAAGCTTTCCTTTATTTCCATCATTGCTTCTTCAATGTACAGGTTGAACAGTAGGGCGGAAAGTCTAAATCCCTGCCTTACACCCTTTTTATTCTGACCGCTTCGTTCTTAGTCACCCACTCTTATTATTCCCTCTTGGCTTTTGTACATATAATATATTACCCCTATTGTTCTCACAATTTCGAACAACCTGCACCGTATTGCATTGTCGAAGGCTTTCTCCACCTCGACAAATCCAATGAACATGCTTGGATTTGCCTTAGTCTTGCTTCCATTACCATCTGTATTCTCAGAATTGCCTCTCTTATGCTTTTACCTTTTCTAAAGCTAAACTTATCGCCATCTAATACATCCCCCAATTTTCTTTTCTTTTCTTCTGTATATTATTCTTGTCACCAACTTGGACGCGTGAGCTGTAAAGCTGACTGTGCGATAATGCCGGCACCTCTTAGCTCTTGCAGTCTTCGGAGTTGTGTGGATCACATTTTTCCGAAAGTCATGTGGTATGTCGTCAGACACTACTACACACACCGTGAAAAGTATTTTTGTTGCCACTTCCCCCAATGATCTTAGACATTCTAACGGAATGTTATCTACACCTTCTGCCTTATTTTATTTTAAGTTTTCCAAATCTCTTATAATTTTAATTCTAGTACTGGATCTCCTATCTCTTCTGAATCGACTCCTGTGTCTTCTTCTATCACATCAGACAAAACTTTCGCTTCGTTGAAGGCCTTCAGTGTACCCTTACCACCTAACTGGTCTCTCCTCTTCATTTAATAGCGGAATTACCGTTGCACTCTTAACGTTACCACCATTGCTTTTAATGTCAGCGAAGGTTGTTTTGACTATCCTGTATCCTGGGTAGGTCCTTCTGACAATCTCTTCTTTTCCGATTTCTTCACGCTTTTTATGCAGCAGTTTTGTCTTAGGTTCTCTGCACTTCCTATTTATTTCATTCCTCAGCCATTTGTATATTTGTATACCTGCCTTTCCCTGAACACTTTTACAGTTTCTTCTTTCATTGATCAGCTGAAGTATTTCTTTCCTATCCATCAGTTGTTCTCAGTTACCGTGTTTGTACCTATGTTTTTCATTCCAGTTTCTGTGAATGCCCTTTTAGAGATGTCCATTCCTCTTCAAGTGTACTGCCTACTGAGCAATTATTTACTGCTGAATCTACAGCCTTAGAGGACTTCAAGTGCATCTCGTCATTTTTAGTAATTCCGTATCCCACTTCTTTGCGTGTTCTGTCTTTGTGGCTAATCTCTTGAACTTCAGCCTACTCTTCATCTCTGCTACATTGTGTTCAGAGTCCATATCTACTGCTGGGTACTCCTTACGATCCAGTATCTGATTTCTGAATCTCTGTCAAACCATGATGTAATCTAATTTAAATCTGCCCGTACCACCCGCCCTTTTCCAGTATACCTCTCGTGGGTCTTGAACAGAGTATTCGCTATTACTAGCTGAAATTTGTTACAGAACTCAATTACCCTTTCTCCTTTCTCATTCTTGTCCGAAGCTCATATTCTCCTGTAGCCTTTTCTTCTACTCCTTTCCCTACAACTGCATTACAGTCCCGCATGACTTTTAGTTTTTCATCTCCATGTACGTACTGTATTACCCTTTGAATACCATCATACACTTTCTCTATTTCTTCATGTTCAGTATGCGACGTCGGAATGTATATCCGAACTACCGCTGTCGGTGTTGGTTTGCTGTCGATTCTTATAAGAGCTGCCCTATCACAGTAACTGCCTCTCTGCCCTACGTTCCTTTTTATAACGAATGCTACTCATCTCTTCCATTTTCTGCTGTTGTTGACATTAACCTATAGTCATCTGACCACAAATGCATGTCTTCTTTCCAGAGCACCGATACTGTGTAGATTAAGCTGTTGGATTTCTCTTTTTAAACTTTCTACCATCCCTACTGCGAACAAGCTTCTCACATTCCATGCCGCGACTCCTAGAACTTTATCCCTTATCTGAGCATTCAATCTTTTTCTCATGCTCAACTAGCGCTCGCAGCCCCCTCCTGGAGATCCGAGAGGGGAGAATTTTCCAGAATCTTTTGCCAATGAAGAGATTATCACGACATTTTGTCAGATACAGGCCACATGTCCACTCGCTAAGCGTTACGTGATTTGATGCAATGGTTTCCATTGCCTTTCTCATCCGCATGCCATTGGACACTACTGATTTTTCCGCCTTTAGGGGCAGTTTCCCTCCCTAAGGATACGTGAGGGCCTGAACCTCTCTCCGCTCCTCCAACCTGTTTAACAAGGCCGTTGGCAGAACACTGGGGACTTTTTATGCCGGAAGTCTTCGGCCGCTAATGTTTATTATTAACCAAAATTTAAGCCTTTGCGGGTTTCACACCCGGGACCGAGGACGTTATGATTACTTCACAAGGGCGCTACTCTCAGACTACGGGGACGCCATTACCTGGTGCATAAAGTTGGTTCTGTGCAGTCGAATGACAACGGCCTTCACCATTCGCCAGTAGTGTAGTTCATTCTCCACTTTTGGCCCTCCTTCAGACAGTGGTTGATGACAATACTGAACCTTTTTGTTCAATTAATTTAAGTGTTTCTGTTCACCACGCTACCATACTGCCTTCGGCGTTCGTTTGCCGAAACAGTGAACAGTAATTTGAAATCTTTAATTCGGGTCTTCACGAGATTCTTAAGGAAACACCCATCTCCCTCTGAATTCTCCACTGTCCGCTCTTTCTCCGGACAAAGACAACCTGAGGTGATATAGCAGCAATAGAAGACAGCCACAAAGAATACTGGTCTCGCGCACTGGAGGTAGGCACATCGCTATAATAAGGGTTGCCGTGCATGCAGGGTGAGGGTTGTTGTTCATGTTTTTATTTCCTATTTTGTGGCCAAGGCTAGGGTGAAGAAGCCAAATTTTCTAAGTTGGTCTCTCGCTTTGTGGGTCCAAGCCAGAACATCCAGATGCTCAAACCTCTCAGCCCCTTGGCACTCAATATCGTCACGGGCAAAGATACCAAGCTGCAAGTTTCTCAAATTAAAAAAGAAAGTGAGGGCTTTCATTTAAAACATACTAAACTCTGTCTCGGCGGATGTATACCTGATCTGTACAAGAACGTTGTTTTGACCAAAATACCACACTCGGACTGATAAAGTTTGATATATCAGGGCTGAAAGGTGGTAGCCCACGAGCGCCCGCAGCTGCTGTTTCCGCTTTCCCTATCAATCTGCAACTGCCTCACCACGTGATTGTCAGAACGCCTGCCACGGAAAACGGTCGAAGATTCCGCATGGCTATCGCGATCGAGAGATTGATCCGAGCATGCGTAGCTCAGACTTGATTTTGAAGGATATCTGTATGTGATGGATCTGGGGATCGGTGTTCCTGTTCTAGGTGTCCATTAAAATGAGGTATCTGTTATCATGGAGGGTGGGGAGTCGGTATCTGGATATTCATAAACAAAAGCATTAATGTTTAAATGAAGTGGTTGCTGGAATTGTACGTTTATGATAGTTGAATAAATATTAAATAAATAACTTGGCCATATTTATCTGATGCACAACGGATAGCAGTAGGATTTAAAAATGGAAGTTTTGCGCGAGAATACGTAACCACGTGCTCTGGTAAAAATATCACACTTATTGAAGACACACTGGAACAAACTAATAGACTAAACGATTAAGAAATGGGTGATTGCTGTTGTTGTTCATAACGCTCTCGGATGAGTTAGAAAATTACATTTACAACTTCGTTTTGTAGCCCCCAATACAAAATAACATTAATTATTAATTATGGAAAGGTCGGAGGAATCTTGAAATGACGACATTCAGGCCCTTATGCACATATAATAGAGATTCGGCAGAATTATAAGAGTAACGAAAAACTTCACCTGTGTTCACGTAGTTGGCAAAGGTTCGTCCACTTGGCTAGAGAGCACGATGCAACTGAAGTAGAATACATCGATAAGAATAAACTGTTAGTAGTTGCACCACAGAAGAAGAAAGAAATTTGATACTTTTACCCCGAAAATCAGTAAATGTGACATGTAACGTTTCTCACAACGTGTGAAGTCGCGGTCGTCACTAACAAAAATTCTGCCTAAAAGAAGTGTTAAAATTCAGAATAGCTAAGCAAATTGGACCGGATACATTACTGTGAGAGGCGATCTGCCAACATAATGTTCTCAGATCCGTACTTAACACGTGCTGAGACTGCAAAGATACGTGGGGACTAGATTCGAAGCTGAAATCGAAATTAGTGAAGTATGAGAAATTTGTTCAGTTATGCTGTAATCGAGAGACCAAACAACGAAGTAATATCAAACTCAACCGAGAAGACATATTACACGTCCACGTGTTTGAACAAGGGTGGAGCAGAACAACAGCTTGCATGGGTGGCTAAGTACAGTTGTTCATGAAGCTCCAAATCTAAAATTAATAATTCCGTATACCACTCAATGAGCAATGAGTTTTGAGAGCAGGACGTTAATTTTGAGTGGAGCTGAAATCTACAAAAATAAGTTAAGAATGAACTATGAATACGCTGACTCACTTATTCGCCCGTGTCGCGTCTGCCGGAAAACTGCTGAGTGAACTGTTTAGGAAACCACGCGTCCCGTTCCTCCAGAAGTACCCAGAGAGCTCCCTACTTTGTGGTGACAGACTGCACAAGAGCTCCGTCCAAGGCGAAGACAAGCCTGTTTTCTACCTGGCCCGTACTTATAGGGTTGGCTATTCTGCCACTGTATCCGACTAATTTACTCCCACACCCTTCAATTTGATATGTTTAATGCAGGGAGATAAAAACAACAATGGTACTAGGCCTCCACGGAAACTGAATTCGTTGTGCTGTTTCGCTCCCTGTGATTCTAGTAATGGCAACCGTTACCATTAAGAAGTGTAGAAGACTGTTTGCTGAGTCGTTATTAAACACGATTTCCGTAGGCTCTACCGATTCGGAGATTGTGTGTCTTTCGCCCGCCAAAGCTTCGTATTGGCAGGATAGATGTGGTGCAGTTTCCTCTTCCTCACCACGTAGTCCACATTTAGCGGATTCCTCCTGTGTGTCATTGTGTGCTGATGTTTTACGAAGTTCTATGGCCAGTCATGAGTTCTACTACGCGTCTGATTCGTTTCCTGTTCAAGTTCATTAATATAGAACTTCTTTTGAAATATGGATCTGCCAAAATTCGCTTGCCAGTTTCTGATTTTGGATAGTAGTCAAATATTCTACGCACTACCTCCTGATTCAGCTACACAGTGTTGATTGTATCATCATCTTCGCCTTCCTGCCGGAGTCGCCCAGCGCTTCCAGGCGCTACAATCTGGAACTGCACAACCGCTACGGTCGCATGTTCGAATCTTGCCTCGGGCATGGATGTGTGCTCTCCTTAGGTTAGTTAGGTTTAAATAGATCTGAGTTCCAAGGGAACTGATGACCTCAGAAGTTAAGTCCCATAGTGCTCAGAGTCATTTGAACCATCTTCGGTTATGCAAGTACCGGTCCAATAAATCGATTCATCCCGCCTGTCCTGGCCATTCTGTTAGCTTGTTCATTGCCATTAATTCATGAATGGCCAAGAACACACAGCAGGTTTACCCTATTGCTTTCCCCTAGACCCCGAAGGTCTTCATGGCATCCTGTAATGACATTTGGTCTGCGGGGGCTGACAGGTATTTCACAGCTACTTAGCAATCTGAATAAATGAGTAAAATTCCCACTATATTTTTGTTTCTGTATGAAATTTAGCTTTACTTTGCCTCCCACTCTATAAAAAATAATGTACGTATTACTAAAACAATGTCTTTACAATCTGTTAACCATCTTAAACTCGCTTAATAACCTATCATAAAACATAACTTAATTTGAACTGAACCATAATTGGTTTAAATACAACCTTTCTTTACAATGAATGTGCAACTGTAGTGAAAGTACATGGTCCTAATCAAACTTTCCCCTTACCTCGCGTCTTGTGACAACACTGCTGCAGATTTCTCGAAAGCACAACAGCAAACGGCAAGCCGGCAGCAGATAATCTAGATTTCTGTTTCAAAATGATATTTCCAAACAATATTCTAACTGTTGCGTATCTCATGGTGCAATGTGAATAATGATTTACCAAGTGTACAGTGATGACAGAGCATTTCCATAAAAATATAATGGCTCTAAGCTCTGTAGTGGTGTATGGCGTATGATAAGTCTAGATACAAGTCTGACAGATGACACGTACGCAAGGTTCCTGTCTGAACGACTGCATCCCTACATGTCCATCCTGACAATCTTGGGAACTTCCAGCAGGACACTGTGACATCCCACACGTCCAGAATTGCTATAGAGTAGCTACAGGAATACTCTTCTAAGTTTAAACACTTCCGCTGGCACCAATCTCCCCACACATGAACATTTTTGAGAATATATGGGATGTCTTTCAACGTACTGTTCAGAAGAGCTCTCCATCCCCTATTACTGTTATTGATTTATGGGAAGCCTTGCAGGATTCATGGTGTCAGGTCACTCCAGCGCTACTTAAGACATTATCCGAGTCCATGTCACGTCATGTTGCTGCAGTTCTGTGTGCTCACGGGGGCCCTACAGGATATTAAGTATGTATACCAGTTTCTTTGGCCTTTCAGTGTACAAGAAAGAAAAACCTTTCATATTTAAAGGAACTGGTTTGAAGGATCTGCACATTTTGATAGTTGGATAAATATTAAATAAATAACTTCGCCATATTTGTCTGTTGCACAACGAAAAGCAGTAGGACATAAAAATGGAAGTTTGGGGCAGAATATGTAAGCACTTGCTTTGGTAAAAAATCATTTTTATTAAAGACACAACTGACCAAACTAGTAAACTGGTCAACTAATGTGTAGGTGATGGCTACTTTTTTTTAATATGCTCTCGGCTGGGCTACAAAGTAAAAACTGCATTTTGGAGACCCTGTCATGATTTGTCATTAATTATTAATGAGGTCAGGGTCAGAGGAATATTTCAATGGCGACATTCACACACATATACACATACAATAGAGATTCGGGACAAATATAAGAATAAAGGAAAACTCCATCAGTATGCACGGGTGTGGCAAATGGTCGTCCCCTTGGCTTCAGTGCACGAAGCAAGTTAACAAGATTTCATCAGTAAGAATGAACTGTTAATTGCTACACCATAGAAGAAGTTCTGAGACTAATTTGGAACTTTAACTCCAAGAATCAGTAACTGACATGTAACGTTTCTCACAATCCACGAACAATTGGTCGTCACAAACAAAAATCCTGCATGATATGAATGGTAAAATTCGGAATAGCTAAAAAAAATTGGACAGGATATATTACCGTCAGACTGGCTTTGAGATCCGTACTTAACACATGCTGAGACAACGAAGACATGTGAGAACTACATAATGAACTGAAATCGAAATTACAGAAGTTTCAGAAACCTGTTCTATTATGCTGTACTTGTGAGATCAACAACTACCAAATCAGACTGAACTGAACACACGCCATGTGTTCGAACAGGGGAAGCAGGACAATAGCTTGCATGGGTGGATAAGTGGACCTGTTCATAATGTTCCGAAATTAACAAGAAGAATTCCATACACCGCTCAACGAGCAATGAACGATGAAAGCAAGACATTAAGTTTGACTGGAACTGAAATCTACAAAAATAAGATAAAAAGTTACCTGCGAATAGGCACAGTCACACTTACTCATTGCACAGTCTCGCGTTTGTGGACGCTCAACTGCGCGGTCATCAGCGCCCGTACAGCGTCCCAAACTTTATAAAGTCCAATTTCAGACAAGTACAAAAATAATGATGAAATTATATGGACAAAACAAACACCCAGTCCCCTGAAGAGAAAATCCCCAACCAGGTCGGGAATGGAACCCCGGACCCCGTGATCCAGAGCACCACCGCTAGCTACATATTGTTTTAAACATTTATTTAAGGAACAATGTTACATATTCCAAATACATTCTAATTACATGCACTAGTCATGCACACATTTATACAGGAAATGGTTTAAACAAAAACAGTTTGATCATTGCAGTTATGCTGACTTATTTCCAGAATGAAATAATGTGAATACCAAGAAAAGTTTTTTAAAGAGATTCAGACTTCTACAAACGTGAAGAAATAAGAAAACTGCACTTTCAATTAAATGTACTCCAATCTTCACAGAAGCATAAATAGCACTGTGTGAAGGATATCAGCAAGTTCTTGGGATAATTTTATTATACTAAGGTACAAAAGGAAATCGTCTCCGTGAGAGACAGGTCAAGGGAAGAAACTGTTTTTTAAACATCTCATCTCAGTCAGACTAGCTATGAGCATTTCACACGATTATATGGAAATCGCTAAAAATTACACAGGATATGGAATGTATATGCTCGTCGCACATAAAAACAATTTCATAATCGTACTATACAATCTCTTAAATACCTGAGAATGCGGAGAAGAGATGTTATAAAATTGACTAGCCCTCCAACTACATTTTCTGGACATGAATGGAATGGTAATTATCTGAAGTGATCAGACCTATACAATAGGTCCTTCACTGGAAAACTGACTTACACATCACAGTGTAAAAATGAACAGGGCAATTGGCCAGCCATTGAATATTGCATTATATTAAATACAATAATACGGTTTTAGCCAATCGATAAAAACATTTCCATAAAAACTGTCAATTTTCACATTAATACTATAAAAGATTAATGCAGCATTGTTGTTCTGTGATTTGACCTTATTGAACACACAATCTAACTGCCACATAAGTTATGTACATTATCTTATAAAGTTTCAAAAATTACTGTATGAAGTTGAAAAAAATACAAACCAAAAGTTAACAATAAAAATTTAAACAATATCTTTAAGGTAACTACTATACATCACTGTCAACACAAATGCCCATTCTATCCGATATGTTATACTTTTTCTTGTGATTCGAATACCTTCTAATTTTGTGGTACTCACGCAGCATGTGTACCCTGAATTTTATGGTTCTGTCGGATGTTAGTTTTTTAGTGACGTTATTAAGAAAATTTTCTAGCTAACAGTACACAGTGTTTTTTTTTTCTTTTTTTTTTTTTTTTTTTGCCTCTGGGAAAAAGCATGCATCAGGCCGGTGTATCAATGCGAGCGATATACTCTCAGGGGATGTCCTTGTAATCAGAGCTATTTGCTCTTGGATCCACTTCCAACTACTCGTGTGACCGGTACCAGTGTATCTAGGGATTTAAAAATAATTCAAAAGCCAAAATCGCTTAAATACTGTTTACTGGATAGCCGGTTTCAACACACTGGAGGTGCCATCATCGGATCTGTGAAGATATAACATGATAGGTTTGAGGGATGGCTTACATCAGTTACACCATATACATTAGTATTAGTACAGTACCACACACCTGAAAGTAGCTTTACGTTTATAAACCATTTGGTTATAACGATACCTGAGGGAGACCAGCTTATGTAAAATCATTGTCACAAGAAAATAAGAAACTGCTCTCATTGTCAATCTTGTCGATCAGTTACGTAGAACCGCAGTCAAAACATAAAACTATTTGGTACATGACCGCTGCTCGAATAACAACGTTCGGCATCACAATGCCTTATTCCGCGCCGGTTTACCTGCTGCGATTCTAGTAATTCACAACCGGCCTCTAGAAAGCTCTGTACAAGTAGTGCACACACATTCCTATGGTATAACCACTCATTACTACTACAATAAATCTTTACTATTACTGATAATCAAATACCCATGCAAAGAACAATTTCGCATACACTAAAAATATGTACTATACATTCTATGCATACTATATATACTACACATACTATAAAGTACGTCAATTACAGAGAAAAAAATCTGAAGCAAAGGTATTATCCATATTGGCGCCATATGGAGTTTTGTAAGGCGCTAATATGGATAATGACATTGGTCCAGATGGTTTATAAACGTTAAGGTACAATCAGGTATGTGGTACACTACTAATAGTATTGTATATAGTGTAACTCATGTAGGCCCTTCCTCAAACCTGTCAAGTTATTTCTTCACAGATCCGATAATGGCACCTTCAGTGTGTTGAAACCGGTTACCCAGTAAACAGTATTTAAGCGGTCTTGGCTTTTGAATTATTCTTACAGCAGAGTGATCGCCCACTACGCACTATGTGTTCACTGCAAAATATCTACGAATTATTGTGTCAACTAGATGGAATTCTTGACCTAAATTTGTTTCACAGAGTCAATCGGGGAAGACAGGCCTCGAGGTTTAATGATCTCGAAAAGTTGGCTGGTTATGCTTTCTCGTGAATGTCTCATTACATTAACTTGCCTTTTCATAAAAAGTGTAGATGTTTTATCCATTATATCAGTTAATCCCAATCCACAATTTTTAGGCTCTAAAGTGGCTACATTAGTAGATACTCTGAATGCTTCACCTTTCCACAAAAAGTTTGTAATTTTTTACATTATTCTCCGCGCTATCACTCTCGGTATTGGAAATAGCTGGGCAATATAATAAGCTTTATCAAGGATGAATGAGTTGATATGCATTGTTCTTGGAACTTGGATCATTCATCATTCATGGAATTAAAATCTCTATAATGGCTCCTTGCGCTTTATCTGCAGCAACTTTTCAATTTAAATCCGTCATTTTCATGGAGCATGCTGTAAGGGTGATTCAAAGTGTTTTATGTTGTCGACGTTGAAATTATCAAAACCTCTGAGACTTAACATCTTACTTTTTCTTCCGTTTGCATTTGCTCCAGATACTCTACAGAACGTATCAGTCACTGTTGCTAGCGTCGTTACCTCTTCGTTATCCCTTATAATGACCCCAATATGGTCAGCATAGGATTTCATAGCTGTTTTATTTCCTGACAAAGGTAAGCGTTTTAATCTAGCATGGACATGTTGGAGGAAACGTTCCAGTGAAATGGCGGAAAGCGACATGGACAGAGGACTTTCTTGAAGACCACCTCGTTTTATTTGTATCGGCCTGCATTGTTGGCAGTTTACAGCTACTTTTACATTTATTCCAGTTGCTATGTTCTTTATCAACCTTATGGCTCAATCGTTGAATCCTAGTTTCTTCAAAGTGTGTAGAAGATATTCATGATTTACTACATCGAAGGCTTCATAAAAACCTACACTTCATGTTTCTTACAGATGTTGTAGTAATGATATCCCTGTATTCGGCTGGATTCAAAGAAATGGTTCAGTTTGGCGCTTAGTTTTGACGTTTACTAATAATTTTATCTGTAAGACATGAAATTCTCTTATTTACTATTCTACCTATTAATTTATGATCAGAATTCAGTAGTGAAATTGGATGAAAATTATTCAACTCTTTGTTTCCATTATGGATCCGCTCAAGAATGTTTTTACACTCCTTAACCTTAGCCGGAATCGTTACTCCCTAAACAACCAAATTACCATGTCCGTGATTTTTGCACCCACTATTGGCCAATAACGGATGTAAATCTCTGCAGGAAGATCTACCGGTCCTTGGTATTTTCTTGGTGGAGGCACACGGAGTCTCATACACGTTGTCTTCACTGTTTACCTCGAAGGATATTCGTTGTCATCTTCTGTAAGCTATGCGACTAGGATGCATCACTACTCTTGATTCACAGAACATAGCTCGCAATAATAGCGATAAATTTCGTCCATGATATACTGCTAGGTTCTGAGAATTGTATCGTTTTTTGTACGAATTTCATCAATAAAAGTCCTTCTTCAGTTTTACGTATACTTCACTAAGTAGTATAGCGAAGTAGTTTAGTTTTCTGACACCGAATTTGCCTTCCATTTTATTTTCAAACCCTTCCGTTTGATCTCTCTTGATATTAAGTAACTTGGCTTCGACTTTTACGATGTCTGCTACGCGATGTGAGGAACCTTGAGAGACCTGATTATATAGATCTCTCGTAATGGAATAGTAATATTCTATAGTGCCTTTCATTTTTCTTGCGCTATGGGCACTGTATTGAATAAGAACCTTCCTCAACTTTGGCTTCGCCATTTTTACCCACCAGTCGATAGCAGCGACATATCTACTACGGGTACGCAGTCACATTGCCCATGCTTCTTTAATCAGGTCTTCTAAACCATGATTTACTAACAAGGAAATGTTAAAATTACACTCGTCTTGAATTGGCGAACTGGCTGTGTTGTTATATTTATGCAAGCGAAGACAGCTGAATGGTGTGAAGGAATGGTTTTTAGAAATACACTCCTGGAAATGAAAAAAGAACACATTGACACCGGTGTGTCAGACCCACCATACTTGCTCCGGACACTGCGAGAGGGCTGTACAAGCAATGATCACACGCACGGCACAGCGGACACACCAAGAACCGCGGTGTTGGCCGTCGAATGGCGCTAGCTGCGCAGCATTTGTGCACCGCCGCCGTCAGTGTCAGCCAGTTTGCCGTGGCATACGGAGCTCCATCGCAGTCATTAACACTGGTAGCATGCCGCGACAGCGTGGACGTGAACCGTATGTGCAGTTGACGAACTTTGAGCGAGGGCGTATAGTGGGCATGCGGGAGGCCGGGTGGACGTACCGCCGAATTGCTCAACACGTGGGGCGTGAGGTCTCCACAGTACATCGATATTGTCGCCAGTGGTCGGCGGAAGGTGCACGTGCCCGTCGACCTGGGACCGGACCGCAGCGACGCACGGATGCACGCTAAGACCGTAAGATCCTACGCAGTGCCGTAGGGGACCGCACCGCCACTTCGCAGCAAATTAGGGACACTGTTGCTCCTGGGGTATCGGCGAGGACCATTCGCAACCGTCTCCATGAAGCTGGGCTACGGTCCCGCACACCGTTAGGCCGTCTTCCGCTCACGCCCCAACATCGTGCAGCCCGCCTCTAGTGGTGTCGCGACAGGCGTGAATGGAGGGACGAATGGAGACGTGTCGTCTTCAGCGATGAGAGTCGCTTCTCCCTTGGTGCGAATGGTGGTCGTATGCGTGTTTGGCGCCGTGCAGGTGAGCGCCACAATCAGGACTGCATACGACCGAGGCACACAGGGCCAACACCCAGCATCATGGTATGGGGAGCGATCTCCTACACTGGCCGTACACCTCTGGTGATCGTCGAGGGGACACTGAATAGTGCACGGTACATCCAAACCGTCATCGAACCCATCGTTCTACCATTCCTAGACCGGCAAGGGAAATTGCTGTTCCAACAGGACAATGCACGTCCGCATGTATCCCGTGCCACCCAACGTGCTCTAGAAGGTGTAAGGCAACTACCCTGGCCAGCAAGATCTCCGGATCTGTCCCCCATTGAGCATGTTTGGGACTGGATGAAGCGTCGTCCCACGCGGTCTGCACGTGCAGCACGAACGCTGGTCCAACTGAGGCGCCAGGTGGAAATGGCATGGCAAGCCGTTCCACAGGACTACATCCAGCATCTCTACGATCGTCTCCATGGGAGAATAGCAGCCTGCATTGCTGCGAAAGGTGGATATACACTGTACCAGTGCCGACATTGCGCATGCTCTGTTGCCTGTGTCTATGTGCCTGTGGTTCTGTCAGTGTGATCATGTGATGTATCTGACCCCAGGAATGTGTCAATAATGTTTCCCCTTCGTGGGACAATGAATTCACGGTGTTCTTATTTCAATTTCCAGGAGTGTATATATTCCATCAATCTTGCTACGAAATGTTGCCATGACATAAGTGATGTCAACAATGGATGGGTATTTGATTTAGCATATATCCTTTAATTCTAAACCGTTAACTAGTTGTTTTAGTTCACTTGAGAAATTAAAATCAGTTAGCTGATCGTTTCGATTTAAAACGCAATTAAAATCATCTCCAAGTAGTTACTGTCTTGGATTTTTACTTAACAAGTAAAACAGTTCATCTTTGAAGTAACGTGTCCTGTCAGCTCGGTGAGAACTTCCTGAAGGGGAATACAAATTGATGATAGTCACACCATAGATACCTAGTCCTCTTCCCCTTCCGGATTCCTGTTGTTCCACCTCACATCCTGGAATCCCGTCCCTCACCTAAACAGCTATTCAAACACTTGTTTCGTGAGATATTTATGTAACTGACATAACCGGGAATTAATAAATCCGACATTAGAACTTCTCGTAACTGGGCAATATCACTCGCGGATTTGTACACAAATTCCTGATGTGTTGATAGCTTCCATCCGGACGTAATTTTATTCAAGTTTATAGTGTCGATAGAATAAGATTGCGTCATTGCGCTGTCACTTTGTAGTTTTGACGAAGTAATTTAGTTTCCTGTGGTTCAGGGTTCAGTTAAACTATTAAGAGTTTTCTTGGAATGCTGAACATCGATAACACTTCAGTCAGTTTATTTGTTACTGTCCCGTTTTTTTGCTACTTCTGAGGTTTTCTGTTGTACCGCTAGCAGACTTATTTCCTTCTAAACTTTCTAAGTTTTCCTCCAGTGATTGGTGTAGGACTGTTTCTTACCGAACATTCTTTGGGCTTGGGTCACCCTTTTCGGATTTTCGCTTTTCTTGGTTACGAGCTACATTCACATTTGGTTAAGTTATTATTTTACTTGGCGAATCATCTGGAGCAGCAGCAGCAGATGCTTTCCCAGTTTCTGTCGCTGGCGCCTGTCCTGCGGTGTTGACCTTGATTTCATTTTGGCCACCACTTCCTTGTTATTTATTAATATCACTTACTTGCTGATAGAGGGAAACCAATGGAGACGGCAGTTTTGCAACTTCTCCTAGAATTTGTTTACTAACAGATAGCTGTTGATCTTTGAAATCGGATACTGGGCCTGTTGTTTCTTGCAAATTAATAATGACTATACCTCCCTTATATTCTGGGACCGTAAGCGTATTATCTTTCTGTTCATCAGCCTCAATTCACATTTTGCCTTCGGGTTCCTCTGCCTCCTCATCGCACTGTTATTTCTGACGGAGTAGGTGTGTTGGACAGGACAGCTCGTCCTCTGTACAACTATCAGTTGTCTCCAGAGGTCGTTTTTTCGGTTGCACTTCAGTTTCACGAGTAGTGGTAAAAAGGGTTTCCCTTTGTTGTTAACGGTGGAAATTGACTGTTATCGTGAAGGTGGACATCAGCTTGGCCCACTGCTATACCATTCTCAATCAGTTGATCCGAGCTATTCTTTGGTAACAGATCATTAAAGGTAAGTTTCTGACACTGTCTCAAATTACTTTTAACAACAGCTGTTCAGAGCGGACATTTCTGTCTGAATTGGCCAGTTTCGTTACATATATGACATGTAGTTTCCTGTACAAACAATTTGCGCTTCATACCCACAAACCGTTACGTGAGACAGAATATTTGTCTTGACGTCCATCTGTACACAGCGGACCACGGTAAAACAGTGCAGATTAAAGCGATGCGGCTGTCTTTCATTTGCAATTGATTTGAAGTCCCCATACTTTCAAAGAGCTTCCTTAATCTTATCATTTTCAATTTCAATGGGAAGATTCACGACACGAACGGTTTTGTAATCAATGTCAGCTCTATAGATATCTTACTATTATAACCATTTCTACTTCATTGCCCCACTTTTATCACACTTTGTCCAGAGTTGCAGCACTGAATAACTTGGCGTAAACACAGTATTTTTCTGGTCCAGTTGCCAGGTATGTGTAGCTTCAGAGTTGAAACCAATTACCTGTGTTCAAAAATGGTTCACGTGGTTCTGAACACTATGGGACTTAACATCTGAGGTCATCAGTCCCCTATAACTTAGAACTACTTAAACCTAACTAACCTAAGGACAGCACACACATCCAAGACCCGAGGCAGGATTCGAACCTGCGACCATAGCGCTCGCGAGTATCCAGATTGAAGCGCCTAGGACCACTCGGCAATCCCGGCCGGCAATTACCTGTGTAATCCAGTCATCTATTTCCAGGTATGTCGGCTGAACAGGACGGGACACCTTGTCAAAAGCAAATACCAGAGTATTGTTCCTAAGGTTTGTATCTATGGTTAATCCAGCGACGAAATTTCACTTAAACACCCAAAATTCCAATTATCATCAGCACGACCAGAAGAAGCAATCAGTTCAGAAGTAATATGAACGAACACGGAGGTTAACGGACGGATAACACTCAGCGAAGCTCAAGTACAGCGATGTAAACACGGAATTGCAGAGCAGCAGTAAACAACGTCCACTCGCTAGTGCGGCTGAAATTGAACTGCCACTAGACCACAAGCTGCGGACAACCTCTTTGCTACCTGATACGTGATTTATGGGACTGGCTATTCAGCCACAATTGCGGATTACTTTTACTCTCACAGAGCTAGATATTGAAATTTGTCTTGTACACTCTCATTCAGGGTTTTCATTCATCAGGTTAGATGGGGAAAGGATAAATATACCGACATATTTCACGTAGATGTATTGAATATTCGTTTTCGTGCTAGGACAGTTACCAAAAGTTGGTAAAATGTGAAGTGAAATAAAGATAATATACTTTGTAGCCACTACAGATGCACTCAGCTGCTCAGTCTGTTTTATTTAGGTTACTGTTTGCGCCCAGATTTCACGTGCCAGAGGTACGTGCATTAAGTTAAATGTCAAGTAAAATGACGAAGAGGCTCATGTAGAGACCCTTCAATTAGATATGTTTAATTCAGGTAGATAAAAACTGTAATGGTCTTAGTCCACTGCTGAACCCACGGAAACTGAATCCATTGTGCTGTTTCGCCCCCGGGGGTTATAGTAAAGCAAACAGGTACCATTACGAAGTGGTAGAAGACTCCTCACTAGGTCCTTATTACACGCGATTTCCTCAGGCTTTGTCGAGTCGAATATTCTGAGACTTTTGCCCGCCAAAGGTTCGCAGTCGATGATTATTTATGGTGCAGTTTCATCCTCCTCACCACTTAGTCCTCTCTTAGAGAGCCTTTCCTTCCGTATCCATCGTGTGTTGATGTTTTATGAAGTTCCCCGTCCAGTCATGAGTTCTGCCACAAGTTTGATCTGTTTCCTGTTCCAATTCATCATTATAAAACTTCTCTTGAAAAATGGGTTCGGCAACATTGCTATGCCATGTTTTTGATATTAGGTCTCAGATCAATATTCTACGTGCTGCCTTCTGATTCTACTACGTAGTTTAGATTGTACCATCGTCTTAGGTTATGTCAAGTTCCGCTCCAATAAATCGAAACATAGTGCCTGTCCTGGTCATTCTGTTATCTTGTTCATTGCAATAAATTCCTGAGTGACGAGGGGCACCCAGTAGTTTTACCCTGTTGCTTTCTCCTAGACTCCGAAGGGCTTCATTCCATTCTGCGATAATCTTTGATCTCGTTCCAGGAGCTGATAGATATTTCACAGCTGGTTCGCAACCTGAATACATGTGTAAAATTCCAACTGTATTTCTCTTTCTGCGAACAATTTAGCCCTACTCTACGTTCCACATTTAAAAAGGAAAATTAGTTATTGCCAAGACTATGAAGAACCCTGGAGACACTAAAAGGTATCAGATAGATTATATAATGGTAAGACAGAGATTTAGGAACCAGGTTTTAAGTTGTAAGACATTTCCAGGGGCAGATGTGGACGCTGACCACAATCTATTGGTTATGACCAAAATGTGGGAAATTAAGGAGATGGGACCTGGATAAACTGAAAGAACAAGAGGTTGTACAGAGTTTCAGGGAGAGCATAAGGGAACAATGGACAGGAATGGGGGAAAGAAATACAGTAGAAGAAGAATGGGTAGCTCTGAGGGATGAAGTAGTGAAGGCAGCAGAGGATAAAGTAGGTAAAAAGAAGAGGGCTGCTAGAAATCCTTGGGAAACAGAAGAAATATTGAATTTAATTGATGAAAGGAGAAAATATAAAAATGCAGTAAATGAAGCAGGCAAAAAGGAATACAAACGTCTCAAAAATGAGATCGACAGGAAGTGCAAAATGGCTAAACAGGGATGGCTAGAGGACAAATGTAAGGATGTAGAAGCTTATCTCACTAGGGGTAAGATAGATACTGCCTACAGGAAAATTAAAGAGACCTTTGGAGAGAAGAGAACCACGTGTATGAATACCAAGAGCTCAGGTGGCAACCCAGTTCTAAGCAAAGAAGGGAAGGCAGAAAGGTGGAAGGAGTATATAGAAGGTTTATACAAGGGCGATATACTTGAGGACAATATTACGGAAATGGAAGAGGATGTAGATGAAGACGAAATGGGAGATACGATACTGCGTGAAGATTTTGACAGAGCACTGAAAGACCTGAGTCGAAACAAGGCCCCCGGAGTAGGCAACATTGCATTAGAACTACTGACGGCCTTGGGAGAGCCAGTCATGACAAAACTCTATCAGCTGGTGAGCAAGATGTATGAGACAGGGGAATTACCCTCAGACTTCAAGAAGAATATAATAATTCCAATCCCAAAGAAAGCAGATGCTGACAGATGTGAAAATTACCGAACTATCGGTTTAATAAGTCACAGCTGCAAAATACTAACGCGAATTCTTTACAGACGAATGGAAAAACTGGTAGATGCGGACCTTGGGGAGGATCAGTTTGGATTTCGTAGAAATGTAGGAATACATGAGGCAATACTGACCTTACGACTTATCTTAGAAGAAAGATTAAGAAAAGGCAAACCTACGGTTCTAGCATTTGTAGACTTAGAGAAAGCTTTTGACAATTTTGACTGGAATACTCTTTTTCAGATTCTAAAGGTGGCAGGGGTAAAGTACAGGGAGCCGAAGACTATTTACAATTTGTACAGAAACCAGATGGCAGTCATAAGAGTCAGGGGCATGAAGGGGAAGCAGTGGTTGGGAAAGGAGTGAGACAGGGTTGTAGCTTCTCCCCGATGTTATTCAATCTGTATATTGAGCAAGCTGTAAAGGAAACAAAAGAAAAATTTGGAGTAGGTATTAAAATTCATGGAGAAGAAGTAAAAACTTTGAGTTTCGCCGATGACATTGTAATTCTGTCAGAGACTGCAAAGGACTTGGAAGAGCAGTTGAACGGTATGGACAGTGTCTTGAAAGGAGGAGATAAGATGAACATCAACAAAAGCAAAACGAGGATAATGGAATGTAGTCAAATTAAATCGGGTGATGCTGAGGGAATTAGATTAGGAAATGCGACACTTAAAGTAGTAAAGGAGTTTTGCTATTTAGGAAGTAAAATAACTGATGATGGTAGAAGTAGAGAGGATATAAAATGTAGACTGGCAATGGCAAGGAAAGCGTTTCTGAAGAAGAGAAATTTGTTAACATCGAATATAGATTTATGTATCAGGAGGTCGTTTCTGAAAGTATTTGTTTGTATTGTAGCCATGTATGGGAGTGAAACATTTACGATAACTAGTTTGGACAAGAAGAGAATAGAAGCTTTCGAAATGTGGTGCTACAGAAGAATACTGAAGATAAGGTGGATAGATCACGTAACTAATGAGGAGGTATTGAATAGGATTGTTGAGAAGAGAAGGTTGTGGCACAACTTGACTAGAAGAAGTGATCGGTTGGTAGGACATGTTTTGAGACATCAAGGGATCACAAATTTAGCAATGGAGGGCAGCGAGGAGGGTAAAAATCGTAGAGGGAGACCGAGAGATGAGTACACTAAGCAGATTCAGAAGGATGTAGGTTGCAGTAGGTACTGGGAGATGAAGCAGCTTGCACAGGATAGAGTAGCATGGAGAGCTGCATCAAACCAGTCTCAGGACTGAAGACAACAACAACAACACCAAGACTATGTCCTTACAAACTGTTATCCACCTTGAGATTGTATGCTAACCTTTAACAAAGTATAGTGGAATTTGAACTGAACTGTAACTAGTCTGAATGCAATCTCTCTTTATATTAAACGTGCAACTGAAGTAAAACAGTTATATGCCCCTAATCAAAATTTCCACTTACCTCACGTCTTGAGACAACACTTTTGCAGATTTCTCGAAGGTACAACAGGAAACGGCAAGCAGGCAGCACCTAAGCTAGAATTCTGTTTCAAAATGAAATTATAAAATTGTATAAAAGCTGTTGCGTACTTCATAGTGCAATGTGAAGAACGACGCAAAGGGGTACGAAATTTGCAGAGAATTTCTATTAAAACGAAGAAGCTTAATCAGTTGAACTTTAAGTATGTGGCAATAATCATTTCTACAAATTAGGTGATCACTTCTGCAGTCGTATCTCAGACTCGTCCACTTACAAAAAATGGTTATTCAAAATTCATATTCGTTTCAACTTTCATATATATAGATGATATTCATCCTTGTTGTCCTTTACAACACATCTTTCTTCATCTAAAAGATACAATCACAAGTCAACACATCACTACGTAATACGTCCCTCAGCTACCCTACTTAAAATAGCGTATCAGAGTGCGCAAAGGCAAATACTTTGCCACGGCAAAACTAAAGATAGTTTAACGGCAATTGCTCTCTCTCTCTCTAACGCGCACATACAAAAATTAAAACGACATGACCACCTTACAGAAATAGGTGTTACGATCTTCGTAAGACCTATGCAAATGCTTCTCCGTGCACACGCCGATAGCGGATAATTTCGCCTGTGGCCAACTTCCCTCTAGAGACTGCTCTCTCTCTGTTCTGCGCTTTGCCCCCTATATTCGGGCCCTAGCAGGTTTATCTATTTTCGATCCTCCAGCATACCAGACTGTGTCTCCTGAAAGGTGTTGTGGTTCGTTCTTCCACTGCTCCCTCTTGCAGTTGTTACATCGAAAAGTTTATGAAGTAGCAAAAAGGTATTGTATGGCCAGTCGGCATTTCACAGACAGTTCTTATATTTACCACATTTACTAAACTGGTGTAAAAATCTCGTTATGGTAAAGTAATCAATTTCTTTCTATTTTTTTAACTGTTTGTCCCGGCCGCTGTCTCCATTGTAACCGAAAGATGCAATGGTGCCATGTAAAGCATGGTCTCCATACCAGCAGTGGGTGTGCTGCTATTTACTCCCGTTATAGCTAACCAGTCCAATGTTTGTACCTTGCCAACTTCCCTAACAGTCACCTTCTACTTCATTTCGCCATGCTGTAGGCCCATCATTTGCCATAGGTCTTATTACAGTAGTAAATATCGAGAATATGTTCCTAGGGATTTAGAACCTAGTTATTACATTTGGGCCTTTCAGTGCTCAAAAGAGTGTTTTTTGCTATAAATGTTTATTCTTTATATGGATGGCCCATGATAGTTTCGTATCCCTCTGCTCGTAGAGTTTCATCAAGAAGCTTGACATTCAAGTATACGATGTATGTGATGAATTTGCTTCCTCGTAAATCAGTTTTCTTGGGCCTGACACTTATATTCTTTTTTCTGCACCAGTTTTCCGCAATGTGTAGTACACTTTGTGCTGTTGACTCGTTTTAAAATCACGGCGCGGGATTTGCGAATTCTTAGAATTTTATTCCTACCACTTGCAGGCACTAGAGGCCTGTCTGGCCTATGTGACAACTAAGTAAGCCACCCGACAGTACTGTTGCAACTATGATAAAACAGTCCAGCACATGGGCGTTTACGACACCTGTCAACGGCCGAGTGCTTGGAACAGTCTGACCAAGAGTGAAGTAATATTTTATTACTCGGGAAGGTACGTGCTACTAGAAAATCCACACTTCGCCAATTTAACTGGGTGTAGCTACCCGTCCTCAGTAATGAGCGAAGTAGGAGAAGCTAACAGAACAAGTAATATAAAGAAAACCTACTCGTCACCCTCCGATAGGTCTTTATCAGAAGCATAGCTGTAAGCGTAGAAATAATCGAACTTCGTTGCTCATAGCCTTGAGTAGTACTGCTATTCTGTCTGCCTCTTGAACCAAAGAGAATGATGTGCTTTTGAATTTCAGAGAAACCACAATCCACTCTTCTCGATGAAGATCGGTCAACAACGGGAAGGGGCGTCCGTGATGACAGTTGGAATGCAGTGCAAGTCTGCATTAATAATGATCTGTAATTACCGGGGGCATAGACACCTGGATGGGGGAAGTGCGACCTAGAGGCCTCCTAGAGGCACGAGCTTAGTCGGCCATCACCCCGGGGGGGGGGGGGGGGGGCATCCCAGGGGGAGTTGACAAGGGCATTACTCCTCAGCAATGGGCATCTGCTTTCGCTACTGCCACCAAGTGTGTGACATGGGGACCTCAAGTAAGAGCAGGGATGCATAGACAGCAAGACTCTGATAGACCTTACGGCATACCCTCGTTCTTCACTTCTGGTGGACAGCTCAGCATCACGGTAGCTGCCACTCATTACCCAGGTCAACAGACGTCACCAAGGGGAAGGAGCATCCGTGATGACAGCTGGAATGCAGTATAAGGCTGCATTAATAAAGATCTGTAAATACTACTACTGTCTGAATATACGGGCCCGCGGTAATCTGCCCTCTCTCTCACCATCTCACACATCATGAGATGCAGAGGTCAGAAATAGTCTCAGCTGTTACATTCGGTGTCATGAAGTAGTCGTTACGCTTCAAGACGCAGGTCGTCTGCGGAAGTGTTTTTCCAGCATACAAACCGTACACTTTGCCAAGGGAAGTGATTGTTGGGTAGCTCTTGAGCCAAAACAAAATTGTTTTTTATCGTCGGGCAGCAAGACTGGGTTATTTAGTAAATTACATTCGACCGGAATATCTCCAATTCACTAGTATCGTTTGTTTATGTTTAATTCAGTATTTTTTCGCAGTTGACTCAATTTGTGGAGTACTGAATAGGGTATGATAAGGTAATGTTTGCGAATTCATGTGAATATGTAAACCTGTCATTGTTTGTTTTGCAGTTTTGCAGGGCACGAATTGCCGTGCACTAAGTCTGTAGCAGGAACTTTTTTTACATGTACACGTGTTGATCAGTTGGCTCTCGATTGTTCAGACTGTAGACGGGTGATGACACATGAGAAAAGGTAACTCATAAGGTTTTTCTTTAGTAGTGTTTTGGTGGGTTATTTGTGTTTCTGGTACTGCTTGTGGTGAAATCAAGTACTGGTGTTACTACAGATTCTGTTCTGCTGTAACAGAGCAAGATCGGATGTTAACAGAGGAAAATTTGCACCAAAAGCTCGTGCATGAGGGCCTTCTTAATAGATTTGTGGCTTTGGAAATCTTTCAGGTTCAGTCACAGCGTGAGTCAGGGGAAAATAAGGCAGAGTTGGAGGTAGACTCTTCTACTTTTGATCCAGCAGTAACCGCACTCACCAATCCGTTTCCAAATAGAACAGGCGTCTCCAAGAATTTTAGGCTGATGGCCACACCGGCTCTTCCGCTAAATCCCAAGGTCCAGAACCGATCTATAATCTTCATTCCTGGAGGCCTGATACTCCAGTACTGCTCTGAAATCCTCAGTGTAGTGCAGAAGTTTTCGTGACACTTGCCACTACTGCCAGTCCTTATGGGCTGACACCGAGTAACACTGGAGCACTCATTACACAATGATCGGTATATTGTTTGTTCTTGAGATGTGGCCTTAACTTCATTAGATTGTTACAAATAAAAGCCACTCGTGAGGCATGTTGTAACACACCTTCGCGAAACCTTGTTCCTTCCGCATGTCATTAAAATGGCAACAGAACGTAGCTGGGTCTGCATATTCCAGCAGCACTGCAGGATATCTTCTCACCATAACTTTACTCACCACACGTCGTCAAAAGTAGCTACCTCTTCGATACGTGTGATCACTGACTTTGGTTCATTACATCTAACTACTGTAGAGTTGAATTAAGCGCAAATTTTTGTTTCATTTCGAGGCAGTGATTGAGATATCTATGGCATAGGAAGCCGGAGTGAATATCATCCCGCAGTTTCTGTTGGCACGTACGGGCAAGTGTCCAGCTCATTTCACTGCCTCGCCGATAACCAATATGCGTGCAGGGATTTACGTATTGTTGTGATTACTTGACAGTATTAAAGATATAACAATGACGTTTTCAGGGGTGTACAGAAGTTTAGTATGTTCTGTGACTACAGTGTCTTAGTGAAAATACGGTATATTTAAGAGCGAATTTTTAATTTGATTAAAATCCCCTTGAAGATAAATCCAGTGTAGTTCTTTACTCAGAAACCTTGGTCTTACTACTTTTAATTGGCATCAGTTTGATTTGCACTCAAGTTTCTTTTGTACAGATTCGTGTAAATACGTAAAGGACACGGAAGATATATAGTGAGTGCTGAAATTTTCAAGAGCAATGGGTACATCTTTATTTCGTAATTGAGTGAAGTAATATGTCAGTGTGTGTAATTTACAATAAAACAATATCAGTTCTCAATGAATACATTATGAGACTAAAGATTCTCAAAACTACTCCAAATTTACTTGTAATTCCGGCCTTCATCCGTTAATTACTTGTAACACTCCTTGTGTCCTTCAGCCGAAAAAATTATTTTTAATTTTCTCTTAATAATGCCTGCAGCCGTCACTATAGCCTTTTACATTTCGTTAAGATTGTTTCAGAAAGGTTTTAGTATTTTAACATGCAACTGCCTTCCTTACTTGTAATTCAGGACTTCAGCCACTGAGTATTCTAAAAAATGCTTGTGGCCTTCTGCCCCAAATAATTTTGAATCCTTTCTTAATCAGGCCTTTAGCCTTTAATTGTTTGTAACATTGCTTGTGGCCTTCAGCCGACAAATAATTTTCAATCCTTTTTTAGAGATGCCTTCAGTTGTCATTATAGCTTGTTACAAGTTATTAAGATTAGTAGAAACGTCGTAAGTATTTTTGAACATTAATTGTCCACCTTATTTGTAATTTAGGCCTTCAGCCCTTGTGTATTCTGAAATTGCTTGTGGCCTTCAGCCCACGAATAAATTTCAACCTTCTTAAACAGGTCGTCAGCCTTTGATTGTGTATAACATTGTTTGTGGGTTTAGGCCTTTATTATAGCTTGTAACCGTTTGACTGTTAAGAAGAAAATACGTTAGTATTTGTTAATGTGTAACTGCCTTCTTCACTTGTAATTCAGGCCTTCTGCCGTGGCGTATTTTTGGAATTGCTCCTCACCTTCAGCCGACGAATAATTTAGAACCATCTTAATCAGGCCTTCAGCCTTTAATTGTTTGTAACATTGCTTGTAGCCTTCAGCCGACAATAACTTGCGATTCTTCTAACAACACTTTCAGCCGAGAGTGTAGTTAAATCCTTAAAATGATTTTTGAGAGTCTTGTTTTTTAAAAAATTAAGTGTATGTGTTTTTTGTGCAACTAACGATAACTGATTAGGCCCTGTCTACACCTTCTCCTGCTTTCCCTATATCCCACGGCCCAGTACATGGGGTGTCATAGATGTGTTGAGTCGCTGGGTTCGTGAGTTTACCATTGTGGAAGCTAAGTTTACAGAGCGTATGTAAGTTTTGCCATATGTGGGCGAAGAACATTCAGTGATTGTAAGACTAGATTTTCTAGACAAATATTGTGCGAGGATTGACTTTGGCAACGTTCGCTTGAGCCCAGTGAAACTTTGTTTCACTTTGGTATTACAACTGCAAACGAAGCGAAATCGCTACCCTCACGTATCATGAAGGTGATGCCAGTCGATTTCGTTAAAGATGGATCATCAGGATAAAATACCGGCAGGTATCGGAAAAACAGCTTAGTTTTCAGTGGGTACTGAGTTGTTTTGTGGGATCTTGCATGTGGTTGGGTCTCTCTCGAGTAATGAAGAGTTGGATATTTCATACCGTTTTGTTTGCAGAAGCGTGGCACACTGAGTAAAGTTAATAGGTAGAATAAGGGTTTCAGTTAGCGTAGATAATATTGCGAGAGGTGGAGTTACCTGTCAAAAGGTATAATGACAATACTAGAAGACGAATACATCGATAGGTTAGGTTTGGATACGAGTCATAAACAAGCATTACGGAAGAAGCTGTGTCACTTGCAGGACAGTGATCACACAAGCGTGGAAAAGTATTGTTGAAATTTATCTACTTGTTTTGTAGGGATGGGGTGTTGCCAGCGACTCTAGTGACTCAGAACAGTATACATTTGGAGTAGGACACCAATTTACAGAAAACAGTTCGTACAGCGGGACATTTACAGACACTAATAGAGTAGTTCGTGGAACAGCAACTACAAGATTGGATCAAGAATGAAGTAACAGTCCCTGAAGTATACATGTCGTTATTATCTCTAAGAAATCATTAGATGGAACCAATGAATATATGTTTTCTGAGATAGTAGATTCTTATCCAATCGCAGATTTTTACAGAAATTTAGGATAGGTGTTGAGTGTCGTTAATTTACTGCAGTGGAACTCCAAATTTATCATCAGTTGGAAGTAGCACTTGAGCATAAGCCAAAGACCGCGTTTACCGCATCATGTGGATATTATCAATATAAGCGGATGTCATTCGGTTTGTAAAACGTTCCTGCTACTTTTCACGAGTAATTGGACTTAGTTTTAAGAGGGTTAAAGCCTAAGGTTCTTACATGATTTATTTGAATGACTGAATAGTGCATTCAGCAGTTATACCAGAACGTGTGAGACGATTGGAGGATGCTTTTTGTTGGTTAAGTCAGCTCATATGACAAGCAGATGCAGTCGTTCGTCGATTTGAGCAACCACCATTGTAAATTCGTAAGGGATTTGGTGAATACAACTGAATCTTTGAGCACATTAGTTAGTAAGCTAGATTCATGTTTCATGGATCATTTTGTACAACAAATAGTAATGATATGTAAAGAGTCATTTCAAATACACATCGCAAATTAATTTGTAAGATGGCTACATGGTAATCATTAACTACTAAAAAATTTACAGATATGAGCTAGTTACTGCTGTCCACCAACTTTTAGCAATTAAAAAAGAAATTCTTTTACAGAACAGAAGTGTCAACAAGAAACTTTTTCAGATTGTTTTCTAATTTTTCTTTACTGTCTGTCGGAATGCTCAGAATGCTCCACTCCTTAAGCAGATGACTGCAAGATGATCATGGGTGAGCACCATATATTATTCGTACAGCACGTTGAGCGATGAGGAGTTTCCTTTTTAAAGATGAAATGCCCCAGAACATTATCCCACATGACGTTACTGAAGTATGTGGTATACAGAAAGTTACTGATTCGCCTCTCCCAGAGATTTACTATGCTTCTAATTGCAAAAGTGTCGGTACCAAGTTGTTTTAGAAATTCCAAAATGTACTACCTTTTCCAGTTTAAATGCTCATCAGTACTGACAAATAAGAATTTTGAAGTTTCACCATATTCATTATGTCCTCACTACTTGTTAAATGACCTCTGGTGTAGTGCCCATAGATATGGAGAACTGAATATACCGTGTCATTTTAAAATTGGTTGTGAGACCATTCGCGGGAAACTAACGATACTTTTAAAAACATCGTTTACCATTTCATCTGTTTCTTGTGTGCTTGGACTTATTATACTACTAGTGTTATGTGCAGAGGTATCTATTCCTTGTTGTTGGGTACGAGACCAAAGATCGTTTACATATATAGGGAACATTAGAAGACCTACGACTGAGCCTTGGGGAATCTTGTCCCTGGACTATATTGGTTGAATTATTAAGTACAATTTTTCATTCATTTAATTACATATGGAACTCTAGACAGATTTTCTACGTCACCAGTCTCATAAACATGCGATTTCACTAGGGCAGTACTGTGAGCCACAGAATCCAATGCCTTAGATAGGTCGCAGAAAATACTAGCTGGTGCTTTATAACATTCAATGTTTTTAAAATATGGTGATTTAACATGTAAGTGGCGTTCTCAGTAGAGCAACTTCTGTGAAAACCAAACTGAGATTTGCTGAAGATATTATTGATCCTAACGTCAGATACTGTTCAGTAAAAAATCACCTCATGTCAGCTGCGAAACACGTCGGTACCTATTGACACCTGTCTTATCACATTTCTTAAAGAGGAGCTTAACAACGAGATATTTCAGTCTCTCAGAGAAAATGCCTTGAGTTAGTCACGCACTGCATATTTCAGATACACCAGACTTATTATATGGAAACACCATCAAAACCAGATGAGATTTATGTATAGAGAATCTATAATTTTCTCAACTAGATAACTCACAAACAGAGTAAAGTTTCAGTGGATGCTGGAGTATCAGGTAGCATTGGTAGCATTGGAGAAACTGGAGGAGACATTGACTTCCAATCCCATATTACTTATTCCAGATTTTGACAAAGAGTTCATCCTCTCTGATGTTGCATCAAATATGGAAATCGGCTGTATTTTGGGTCAGATGCTTGATGGACAGGGGCATACAGTTGTTTATGTATCGTGGCGGTTTAATAAGGCGTAAAGTAACAGCTCAACAAACGAAAAGGAAATGTTAACAGTCATATGATATATTACACTTTACTGATGTTTTTTCAGTGGTAGAAGATTTAAAGTTGCGACTGATCATGCGTCACTGAACTGATTGTTTAGCCTAAAGGATCCCCCTACTCGTTTGCCACGTTGGACTCTCAAGCTTCGTGTGTTTAATTACGAGTTTGTCGGGAATAAGACACACAAATGAGGATACATTAAGTCACAAAATAGCCAGGTTTAGTGTATTGGACAAGAGTTTATTGGAGCAGCAGGGAGCACAGGCAGACGATGAAGACTGTCAGACCTTTAAGCCACACCCGCACGTTATCATACTTAAAGATTTGTTGTACAGAGTCCCGAAATGGGGACCACGTATCGTGATCGCGACAGTTCTTCACAAGGAAGTGGTACAACAGACTCATGAGCAGCTGTTGTCTGTTGCTGATGGCCGACGGACAACAGATAGACTTATTTCGGAATGGTTTTGGTGGAGGAACGGACAGCGTGACTTGTAGGAATATGCCAAAGAATGTGTACAATACGCTGAGGGAGAGGATACTTTGCACTAGAGAATCCCTTCGATGAGGTTAACAGAGGCCTTGAAGCCATTTTAAACGCTTGAGCTCGACATTTGCTATCCACAGAACACCAGTACGTATGTGCTTACGGTCATTGACCTTTTACACGGTATCTAGTAATGATACCAATTGCAGATCAACAGGCCAGTACTGTGGCACTAGTATTAGTTAACAATTGGATACTGGAGATTGGAGTCCCCGATAAATTAATTGCGGATCAGGGTAAGAGCTCAGTTTTTGAATCTACGGAGCAAATGTGCCTTGTGCCATGCGTTTTCGGAAGTTACGATAGAGCCCGTTCCACCCCGCAAACCAAAAGTAGAATGGAGCGCCACCGTAAGACCATTTGCAAAATTCTAAGCTTTAATGACAACTGGGATATCTTTTTCCTATAAATTTTTTGTACGTGCTCCTCGAAGGTGCACTACGTATGGGTGAAAAGTGGAAAAGCTCTTCAGCTCACTGAAACTTTGTTTCACTTGGGTAAGACAGAAGAAAACGTACTGATATCGCAAGGCTTACGTGTCATGAAGGTGATGTCAGCTAAACTGCAGTCGAGATCGTTAAATATTGATCAGCAGGACAAAATACCCGTATGTATGGGAATGAAAGCGCGGGTTGCAGTGGGTACGATTTACCTTGTGGGACGATATATGTGGTTGAGCTCAAGTAATGGACAGTCTGATGTTTCACATTGTTTTGTGTGTAGAAGCATAACGCATCGAGTAATGTTAATTTATATATTTGGTTACGGTTAGTGCAGCTATCTTTGCCAGTTCTGAAGTTAATCTGTCAGAAGGTATAGTTATAGAGAAAGACATCGATCGGTGGAGTTTCGGGAGAAGCCGTAAGCAAGCATTAAGCGATGCACTGTGTCACTTGGAGGACAGTAATCGTACAAGCATGGAGAAAGTATGATCGAAGTTTAGCGACTTGTTTCATACAGGTGTGGTGTTACAGTGACACTAGTAACTCAGCCGTATATACAGTTACGGGTTGGAACTCCAGTTTATAGCGAACAATATCGTACAGCGGGACACGTACAACCATTAACAGAAGAGATCATTGAACAGCCACTACGAGATGGGATCAAGAACCCAGTGACAGTCCCTGAAGCACAAATATTGTAATTAACCCTAAGAAATCACTTGGTGGGAAGAAGAAATACATGTCTTTCTGTGATTATAGATGCTTATCAAATCCTTAATATTACGGAATATCCGAGGATAATTTGGTTGAATGTCGTTACTTTACGCAGGGGACCTCAACACCGGTTACAATCAACTAAAAGTAGCACTTGAACATTGGCCATAGACAATGTTTACCGCTCCCTGTTGACATTATCAATATATGGGGGTGCCATTGGGTTAAAAAAGTGCACCTGCTACTTTCCAGCGGTTATTAGACGGAGTTTTAAGATTGTTAAAGCCTAAAGGCTATGTGATCAATTTAGATGACTCAATTGTCTATTCAGCTGTTCTACCAAAAATTATTTTTGATATGCTACAGTCAGCACGTCGGACGCCGTGCATGGGCAAGTACCGTTTTGCTCAAACTCGAGTTAAGAATCTGGGACACGTAATTTGTGAGCTTAGTATACAGACTGATCTTTCTTTTACAGATGGAATTAAAAATTTTCCAGCACCATTGAAGACCGAATAGATGCAGTCATTCGTCGGTTTGTTCAACTACTACCGTAAATTTGTACTGCATTTGGTGAAAGGATTTGTTAGTTATTAGTTAGTTTCATGTTCATGAGTCAGTTTGTACAATAAATCGTAATGTGGAATGAGTTATTTTATGTACACATCGTAAACAGGACTATATGCTAAACATTTATAACTTTATATTTTCCCTAAAATCTAAATATGTGAGTTAGTAAGCCTACCCATCGTCTTTTACAAGTTAGAATAGAAATTTTCGTACAGAAAAGAAGAAAGTGCCAACAAGAGACTTTTTCAATTTGTTTTCGAATTTTACTTTGCTTTCTGTAAGACATTTTGTATTGCTAGGCAAGTGATCAAACACTTTTGTTGTAACATCCTGCACGACTTTTTGTGCTAATGGCAACTTTAACATGGAATAATTAGTATCATTTTTCCTTCTGACATTGTAATTACGTACACATCGTTATTCCGTTTGAATTGTAGTGAAAAATTTACAAAACTCTTCAGGAGCGAATAAATAAATTGTGTAAAAGGAGTCACAAAACTCAACTCCTCAAACAGATGTCTAAAGGTGATCACGGGCGACAATAATATATTATTCTTGCAGTACTTTTCCTGAGCAATGAGGAGTTTTTTGTTTTTTAATACGGCTTAGCACAGAACATTATTCCACATGATGTTATTGAATGAAAACACGCAAAATACGACGGGTTACTGATTTGTTTCTCCCCAATGTCTGCAATATTTATAATTGCAGAAGTGTCTGTACTAACATTTTTAAGGAGTTCCAAAATGTGCTTATTCCAGTTTATAATCTCATCACTGTGCGTATAAAAGCATTTTGAAGTTTTCAACCTATTCGTTATTTCATTACTGTGTGTTACCGTTATCATTGGTGTAGTACCTCTAGATAAGCAGAACTCAACATGCTTTTTAAAATGGAGGGTGAGACCATTCGCAGAAAACCAGTCAACGATACTTTTGAAAACATTTGTGTTTTTTTAACATTGAGTGCGAGACCACTCGCAGAAAACCGGTCAATGACACTTTTAAAAATATTGTTTACTCTTTGTTCTGTTTCTGTATGTATGCGTTGACTGATTTTAGTACTGGTGTCGTTTGCAACCAGAACTAGTTCTGTTTGTTGTATATTAGACCAAAGATCGTTCACATATTTTAGGAACAATATCAGACCCAAATCTGATCGTTGGGGATTCATGTCCATGGACTATAGTCCTTGAATTATTGAGTACAAACGTCTGCATTTACTTTGTTAGATATGACATTATCCATTGGTTGGCTGTGCAATCAGTTTCAAAATATTTCTTTTTATCTAGGAGAATATTGTGATTTATACTTTTAGAGGCCTTAAGTAGGTTGCAGGAAATACCAATTGAAGTTACTTCATAATTTAATCATTGTAAAACTTGGCGAGTTAACATGTAAATGGCTTTCTCAATAGAGCACCTCTTCTGAAACCCTAACTGTGATTTTCTGTGGATATTTTCATTGCTAATGTATGATGCTATTCTGGAATAAATCACTCTCTCAGATATTTTTTTCAAATGATTTCAGCAGTGAAACAGGTCTGTAACTGAGTTAGTGATGCACTACATAGTGCGGATAAGACCAGATTTATTAGATGGAAACAAATATGTAGTACAGTGGAATGAGGAGAGTCAGGTAGTATCGGAGAAACTGTAGGAAGCTATGAGTTCTGTTACCATATTGGTTAATTCAGGTTTACAAAATGCTTGTAGTGGTCAGTCGGATGTATTTTGTGTCAAATTCTTGATGAACAGGGGCAGTTAAATAATGCGTAACGTAACCTCTCAATAACTGAAGTGTTAACGGTCATATGCGATATTATACATTTCTGGTGTTTCATGTCTAGTAGAAAATTTAAAGTTTAGGGTGATCATGTGTCAATGAAATGGTTGCTTGGCGTAAGAGACTCATCAACTCTTTTGCCACCCCGGCTTCTCAAGATGAGTGAGCGTGTGTCATTTCAGTGAGTGTGATTACGAGGTCCATGCAAAGTAGTCATGCTGAGTACTCTGGACAAGATTATGTTGGAATAGCAGCAAGCACAGACAGATAGTAAAGAGTGTTAGGCTTTTAAGTCAAACTGCACTTTATCATGCATGAGGATATTCGGTACACAATTCCAAACGAAAGTGTTACAACAGGCTCCTGAGCATGTTATTTCAGATCGTGGCGACCTACGATCAACAGATGGGCGTATTGCGAAATGGATTTGGTGAGGAACAGGAAGAGTGGCGTGATGAAATATGACAAAGACTGTGTACCATATGCTCAGAGAGTGGATGCTTTGCACCAGAAAATACCTTCGCAGAGGTTACCAGAGGCGTTGATGTCACTTTAAATGCTTGTTCTAGACATTTTCTAACCAGAGCCAGAATACCAGTTAAGAATACGTATGTGCTTACACTCATCAATGTTTCTCACGGTATCTAATAATGATAGCAATTCCAGATCAAAAGACCAGTACTGTAGCACAAGTATTTATTAACAATTGGACAATGAAAATTGGAGTGCCTGATGCCTTAGTTATAGAACAGGGTACGAACTTAGTTCGGTTCCTACAACCAGCTCTGCCATGTATTGCATATTCGTAAGTTTACGAACGAGCCCTTTCTACCCACAAACTAAAATCAGGATGGAGCGTGAGCCTAAGACCGTTTCTAAACTGCTAAGCGTTTACTTGAATGCCAGACACGACGACTGGGATACCCATTTTGCATATGTAGTATGCGCGAACAACTTACAGTTGATAAGGGAACAGTCATGTCATTATTTGAGGTGCTGGATGAAAATGCATACTCAATTTGACTTTTTGGTGTCCTAAATTACTATCGAATAATGAACAATGAATACGAGAAGGAACGTGAAAAACCAGTACACAAAGACTCTGGAACGGCAGGAACAGTGAAATAGGCGCACTGGCAGGCTACCGCAGTATCGTAGAGAGCAGTGTCCATTAATTACTAACCCATATATACCAAAGAGAAAGACAAATAATTTCTTGACTAAATATTACGAATCATACCAGCTCGTCGATATGACCTCAACTGTTAACGGAAAGGTACAGTCTCCTATCAAAAAGTACAATGTCTATCCTGCAGGTCAGTCTGGTTAAATAATTTAAGAGTGCTTTGGACGCTTTGACCGACCCGGTAAGATTAGGGGCCGCTGGTGGAAAGGAGAAACGTAATCGTCTAGACAGCTTAAAGCACAAGGCATGTCTATGGTCTGACGTCACTGTTGTTGCATTATTTTAAATATTATGTTGGTGTCGGATTTATTCTTGATATTTGTGTTATGGGTACTTTTTGCATTGTGTTGTTTTCAGGGCATTTATTGTTTTCATGACGTGGCCACATGCCTTTTTTATTACTGTAGGGTTATTTTCAGGTATTTGTTACTGTTGTTCTTGCTGCTGTCTGTCGTTAAATCCTCGTTTCAGAAGGACGACGGGGGTGATACATGGTTCCTTTCCTGAGTTGGCGACTTCGTTATGACATCCTGGATGATGGGAATGGGCCTGGGTTTGCCATATATCATCGGGAGTAAAGCAGAATGCTTAGCTGTCGTTCAAATGTTTGTTTGAGGTATATATTTCTCAAGGCAGTCGGATGCCTTCCTTATGAGAGATCAGTGCACGTTGAAATCAACAGATCAGAGAAATGAAATTCGGAGACTGCTAGATTTTGTTTCGGAATGATATACAGAGGTACAGGGAAGTGGAGTTTTTTAGGTAGGAGCTGAAGGAGTATCACAATCGCAATAAACTAAGAGAACACTTATCACAGCTAGTATATATTGTCCACAACCTGTTGTTTGTAGGAAGAGAACTTGGTTAAAAGCGGGAGATAAATTAATAAAAACGTGATCCACGATAACAGATTAAGAGATGTTCCGAAATTAAACGATGCACTTAGTCATTTCAGAAAGCGGGGATTTCTATGAAGAGTGAGGTGCTACAGCTTTCATCTTGGGAAGGGTTTATGACTTAAGTGCACACTCACTTATAAGTCTGTCATTACACTAACGCGGAATTCACTGCTTAGGCCACAAGTGCCATTAAGGGTGTTACATTTCCAGAATTTAGAGCACCTTAATGCCACCCTCAACCCTGAACTTACACAGTCATTAAACAGACTTATCGATTCAAAGCAGGTGAAAATTCTTAGTTGAGCGTATGTTACATCACATCCAAACCATTCAAGAAAATCGTCAACACATGTTTTCGTAGTTGACTTTCATCTACCAATATGTAGTGTCTTTACTAGGTATTAGTATAATTTATTTATGAAATAAGCGCAGAAGCGCACAACCTACAAATAAGCTGAGACACCAGTTGCCAGACGAATTTTTAGGAGGTAATGGCCGTGGGAACGATTGGTGGAAGTAGAAGTTCCGTATTCGGTGGTATAAACATTTCATTCAGAATTGTATTGTAGTAACCTCCTGGAGAGCGCATTTTGAGAGTAATCTCATGCTGGAAGTGTATAAGGAAGGACCCTTGTGGGAAAGCTCAGAAGTGGAAGGCTTGGTCCTGGAAGATCCGGGACGAATCTTTCGAAAGAAGGGACGTGTGTTGCACCCTGAAAAACTTAGGTGCGCGAGTTGCGAATATCTTAAACCTGTTACCCCACACGCGCCTAGGCAGTAGAGGCAAGCGTGCCCGAAGTACTAATAGAGTAAGCCGTTGGACTGTACTTTTGACATTACGACAAAACATTTCGGCCAGACAGGGTCGCTACACTAGGGACGGGCGAGCCACGTAGAACCTCAATGCCGCATCACAGTACGACCAAGAGTGAGGCGATGTTTTATAAGAGAAACTTGCGCGCTACCGAGAATCTCACGCGTTGTAAATTTAATTGGGTGTAGGAACCCGTGCTCGGGGCACAGCGAGGTAGGAAAATCTGAAAGCCAAGTAACGTTAAATAAACATACTCGCTCCCCTATAATAGCACTATGTCGGACGCGTAGTTGTATGGTTGTAAGTAATCGAGCGTAGGAACTCAAAGCATGAAGTAATGCCTCCATTCTGTCTGATTATTGAACTGGAGAGAATAATGACATATGTGTTTCAGAAAAACCACGACCCAGCCTTGGTGATGGAAATCTGCTGGCAACCTGGCAACGAGGTACACCATGTCTGAGGCGTGGTGGCTGCAGGATTTGTGGGAAGTTTCGATGATGTGGGGAGCTTGGGCCCAGCTAGTGTCCACCCCCTGAGCTACTTGGGTCGATGGACTACCAGATGTCTACAGTCTGGCTGGGAGAGATGCGCACTCGCGGTCTCCTAGAAACCTAGACGTCCCGGGATTAGCCGAGCGGTCTCAGGCGCTGCAGTCGTGGACTGTGCAACTGGTCCCGGCAGAGGTTCGAGTCCTCCCTCGGGCATGGGCGTTTGTGTTTCTCCTTAAGATCATTTAGGTTAGGTAGTGTGTAAACTTAGGTACTGATGACTTAAGCAGTTAAGTCCCATAAGATTTCACACACATTTGAACATTTGCCCACCGTCTGCGGCTACATCTGGCGGGTGTGTAGGGCATCGCTGGTCGTCATCTGGACATATACTGTCGGAGCAGCCACATCCAAGCGCACGAGAGGTGGCAACGAGCACGGAAAGGGGGGGGGGGGGGCTGCTTAGCCGTCAGACCCCGGAGGGCCTGGACTGCCAGCGATCATCTTTGTCGCTGGCGGCCGACGGGCAACGGTGGCCCAGGATAACAGGCGTCAGCGCATTCCGTGGTCGGCTGAGTTTTGAAGCACAAAGTGCGGTCCTGAGGCTAGACGGAGTGCTGTGTACGGCTGCTTCAACAGACCTGTGTCAGTGCTATGACTGTTTCACTTCTACTTCGGATTTGAATTTGCCCACTCCTTCACCATTTCACTCACACCTCCTGGTCCATAGCGACGCGGAATAGGCCGGGTCATTACAGTACAGAGATCACAGTTTTCCTTGTGCTGATGAGGGGGTTTCTCTTTTATCTTTTTGACGTATATTGCAGCATACACGATAAAGTTTTTGTTCTTTTGTTTTTGAGGCCTTTATTCTTGTTACACATAACAATTTTTATTGTTAATTCGTGTAAACTATTGTCTGGGATTTACGTTTCATGATGTTTCTGCTTATTCATTAGAACTGGATTTGCTATTTTGTTCAGAGTTGTAGTTTTTCTACCTGCTTCATAGGAGCCAATAGTTCAGATCCAATTAGAGGGAGTAATATCTGGAGTACTTACGCTCCTCTACAACAAATGATGTTATTGTAGTCAGAAGAGTAGCATGAGTTTTCTTGAAAAAATTGTGATTGAAAATTAATGTTTTCTTCAAACTTCCACCTCTCCACTCACCTGTGTTTGAACAGGGTCAGATTGTGAAGAAATATGAGTCTTGATTGTTTTTGTATTTTTAGAGCATGTCGGTTATAATGGAATATAGAACAATTTTTATTTAAGTTCTTTGTTTTATTAATATTAGTATGTATATTGAGTGTGTATGAGGTGGACTGTGCACAGAGGCTGTCAGCTAGGGCTGCTTGTGTTTCTGTGATCATCAACGCCGGTTTTCAGTGAGTAATTAATGTTTGTGAAGCGATAATGTAACTTTTAGTACATCATTCCTACGAAGATTTAATGTTTACACTGATGTGTTTAATTTGCTACAATTTCGGAATCTACTACTACTTGTGGTATTCTGCAAAATGATTCTACAGCTGCTGTTGATGAGCAATAGAGAAGTAAGGCAGTTTTCATAGCACAATTGTAAAATGAATAATATGCTAATGTTCCAAGAATTATGGGACAATTTGGAGTCTAATGTTAAGGGGCTTAATGAAATGTTAGCCCCAGAACTAGTGGAAAGCAGCTTAGAGTGAAATTACAGACTAGTACCAATTGGTTTAGCGGTAACTTGCTGGCTGTACCCAGTCAACAACGAGGTAGTGCTATTCTACAATTTAGTGCAGAAGATTGAACTTACTGTTGAAGACATTTCGAGGAGATATAGTGCACTTACCACTCGACTAAGGTAAGACCTACAGAGAGGCTCTCTGTTGTGAAAAAATAACAGAGTTGTTTCTGTAGAAGTGGGTCTAGTAATCTTGCAGCAATTTGTAAGTGAGCAGTAGAAGTTGTTACAGGAAAATTTACAGGTTTCATTGAATGGGGGTGAAAGAAAGACTGGATTGACAGAACGTTAGATTGCTCTACCCACTTAGGAAGTAATTAGATTAAAAAGTATTTTCCTTCGTGCTACATTATTATAAGGTTTAAAAACAAATTTTAAAGTACGAAATATTATTGCAGAATCAATGTGCGAGAATTAGAATAAGTTACAGAAGACAAATAAAAAGGCGGATCCTTACACTATTGTTGTTGCACAATTAGCTCTTAATGCTGATCAGGGTGCAAGTGGTACTGTATCTTCTTGTGTAAATGATTCTGAAAAAGTTAAGACTTTATTCAGATTCATAGTGTTTATTAGCTATAGATAACATTTAGTGATATGTGTTTTGTATTAATGGTATGATCCAGTAGTAATCACTAGAAAATTATTGTTCACTTGGCACATTAAAATGATTTATCCTTTATTAACCAGTTGTACAGTACTGTACTCATAATCCTAAAACCCAATCTCTACACTACTACTCTCGAACAACTCTCTTGAACTGTAGAATGAATTGTTTATCAACCAGTTATACAACTTACTTCTAAAATTGTTGAAAGATGTATTGATTGGAGATTATGTCAGTTTATTCAAAATGTTCAAACAGTTTACTTTGAGAAAGTTACCTATTTTTGTGAGTCTGATCTAGGAATGTCAATACCCTTTTTTGTTTCAGCTATCATGATAGAGTGTGTTCTCTCTGGTGTCAAACTCTGATATGTTATTTTCAGCGAATATCAGTGAGGAAAAAGAGATAAAGTTTTATCATCGTCATTATTTTTGTCTTAGTGAACAAAGGACTGCATTCTTCCCTTGGAGTAACCTTATAATTATTCGTAGCACCTATTTCTGAATCAGTACTACGTCACTGACATGACATGAGTGACCACATAACAACAGCCAATATGTGTGTGAAGCTGAAAAGGCCAAATTAAGCTGTGCCAAGATATTAATTTCTAAATGGGTCACATAATTTCCTTACGAGGTAGGAGAGCCTTGATATCTTTCTAAGGCATGATTAATGTGAGGTTGCTAGTTTAGTGTGGAATCTATATATTTTCCAAGCAACTGTCCAAACCTTCGGAGTTTCAGAGAATATCAAAAGGAGAGTAACAGGAGAATAAAGAATTAGGTCAGTACTAGAATGAAAAAGTTCGTAAAATTGAAAAAAGTTCGGGGTCATTGTTACAGTAGAGGTCATGTGCTAGATAATGGTGATTTATATTCTGTTCATGAAGATGAATGAGATCCGTTTGCTCGTTATCAGAGGAGGCGAATTCCTCACAACCATGGTCATTTTAATCATGATGCTGAAAACTGAAATGAGGCATGGTTTTCAATATAACCATTTCTTGCCTGATCTAAAATTTCAATTTTTGATAATGATATAAAATGGTGCTGATTATCATGCTTTACAAGAGCAATTTGGTGTTGTATTTTCTTCCACATGTCCAGCCGATCACAGAACTGAGTTTGTATGTGGCTGATTGGTAGGTGATATTAGTACGTGAATACTGATATTCACTAGAAACTGTGAGCCATATGACGGGTTTTATCAGATATTCCTATTATAAGATTGGTCTCCGGCAGCGCAATACTAAAACTTTGGCATAAATGTTTATGAAAAATTTTAATAATACTCACTTTATATGTCCTGTTTCCTTCTTTGAATGCATGGCGTGAAAAATAAATTTTTTAACAATACCTACAGTCCTACTGAATTGAATTATAATTGACTTGTAAAACATACTCCCAAGTTGAGCCAGATTATTTTTCCTGGTCAGATGAAAGGGTAGTTAGTGGGTTTTGAGATTTTTATGCAAGAATTATAGTATGACAATGCTGATGAGAATGGTTGTGGTAGAAGCAATAAGTAAGTTTTTTTATCCTAGTCTGAGACCACAGAGGAATTGGAATAATGGTCACCGGCAATGTGATACATATTATGATAGATATGCGAACGGAAATTGGAGAAATCAGAGGAATTATGTGATTGCAATGAAAGCAACAGTGATTTGATTAGAAGACTGTTTCATCAAATCAAGGTGGTAAAGGGAATGGTAGTGACTGACCTTGACTAGATAGAAACTAAAGTTCCTATTTTGTAGAGGTACTCTCAGCTTATCCACAGAAAAATGTGCAAGTGGATAACCCATAGCCCTATAGCCACATAATTGACAAGTGATGTGTACAGCTGATTTGCATGCTGAAAACAGGACGAAAAATGCCAATGACAAATTGAAAATATTTACTTTTCTATGCTTGAGTTACCTATTGATAAGTTATAGTCAAGAAAATCTCAATTCTCTGAAGAGTTCAGCGTTTCGAATATATTTTACCTTGTGTTCCAGGTGTTGGAAGCCAGTTGTCTGCGTTGAGTGAGTCAGCATTTCGCAGACTTGAAGGTGTAGTTTGATGGACTATTCCTTCTTTACAGTGGACTCAAGTGAAAGGGATGATTACCAGAAAAGGAGCAGAGATGAAGGGGCAAGTAGGTATTGATTTTCTTTGTCAGGGTTATAGCTTCATCTGAATTTAGTAATTGTGTGGAATTTGGCTAATGATACGATTTTAGGGGCTGATTTTTTGTTGACATACCAAGAAGTGATGGAGTTGGGCTGCGCTGAAGTGAGTTTTAAGTATAATGATGGTATGTTAAAGCATGAGGGAAGAGTTGCATGTCATGACTAAGTTTGGTGTTCACGCAACCCTATTACATCATTAGCCAATGAGATCTTTGGACTTCACAAGAAATATGGAGCTGGAGTATCGGTGCTGAAGTGGAACGCGAATTAGTGAAAGGCAATATATTTAGTGTATTGCGACATAATTCTTCAATGTTTTCAATGTATACAGGGACACAAAGTTCTTTTGTGTGTGTGTTGTTACATGATGAACATGATTTCCCTAGTTGTTAGCACGTTTCCGATTAATTTTTGCTGTACTGCTAGCTCTCTTTTTCTAATTAGTGTCGATAAACGGATTTTACAATGAGCCACAAGTCTAGCACAGAATTTTCGAAGACGTTTTGTGTATCAATCATAAATAGTCCGGCATAAAAAATGAAATAAATCTAGCAAAACTGGAAATGAAGACCATAAAGGTGGTCTGGTTGTGGGACGTGCTGAGAAGTAAAAGTGATATTTGAAAAAACTCATGACAGGAATGTAAACAGTGTGTTGATTATCTCTTCATGCACTCTGCATATAGCAGTAATTATTGTTTAGAAGATGAAGTACATGTTGTTATTATATGTGTATTGATCAACTGAGGTGATGTACACTAGGACTCCATTCATAAATATTTTGAATTGAATGGATTACAAGTGGACTATTCCCTGAAGAGCCAAAGAAACTAGTACAACTGTCAAATACAGCATAATGCCCCGCAAGCATGCAGAAGTGGTGCAACGCTATTCGGTATGGATTCGACTAATATCTGAAGTAGTGCTGCATGGAACTGATACTATGAATTATGCAAGGCTGTCCACAAATCCGTAAGAGTATGAGAGGGTGGAGATTTCTTCTAAACAGCTCTTTGCAAACCATCCCAGATATGTTCAGTAATGTTCATGACTGGGGAGTTTGGTGGCCAAAGGAAGTGTTTAAGCTCAGATGAGTGCTCCTGGAGGCACTATGTAACAATTCTGAACGTGTGGGGTACCACACTGTCCTTCTGGAATTGCCCAAGTCCTTTGCAATGCACAATGGGCATGAATGGATTCCGAATGATCAGACAGGATGCTTATGCACTTGTCATCTGTCACAGTCGTATCTAGTTGTATCAGGGGCTCCATATCACTGCACCTGCACACATCCCATACCATTACAGAGCTTCCGTCAGCTTCAACACTCCTCTGCTGACGACCAGTTATAATTTTACAACTGACAAGTAAGCTTGGGTAATCAATGAGTGTGACTTTTGAAAAGTTGAAAGAGGCCTACGGGAAACACTCCTTGTCAAGAGCACAAATGTTTCGCTGGCACAAAGCATTATTGGAAGGCTGACAGCATGGTTACGATGCTCAGGGAGGCCTTCAAAATCAAAAACCGACGAGAACATCGAATGTGTGTATGGTCTTTCAAGACCAGACGGACATTTCACAGTGAAGATAATGAGTGACCGGTCAAACTTAACCACTTTCACCTTAAATCAAATATCTGACTGAAGATTTGCACATGTGGACGGTTTGTGCCAAAATCGTTCTGAGAAACCTCACAATTGAGCAGAACAACAATCGAAAAAACACGTCTGTTAGTCTTCTTGAGAAGACTGCCACTAACTGCGAATGTTTCAGTAGTGTGATCATTGGTGATAAATCGCGGATTATAGAGTGTGATCCTGAGACGAAGGGGCAAAGTGAGGAGTTGCATACTAAGACATCTCCTCCACCAAAAGAGGCTCGTATGACTAAATCAAACATCAAAACAGCTCGTATATCCTTTTTGACTGTAGGAATATCATGCACAATGAATTTGTTCCTTCAGGGCAAACTGTCAACCTTGTGTTGTACAAGGATGTCCTTCAAACGCTCAGGAAAAGATTAAATCGAGTGAGTTCGACTGGACATGCAGACAAATGGACGCTGAATCATGATAGCGTTCCATTTAACACACCCATTACCGTCACTGATCTTTTCACCACAAAAGTCATTCCTGTTGTCCAACAGGCACCCTATTCACCTGATCTGGGTCCTTGTCATGCATTTTCTGTTAGCGTAACTAAAAATTTCTTAAAACGGCGTCGTCTTCGGACTCTGGAAACATTCGAAAGAATGTGACCGACATATTAAAGGCCCTACGGCTTAAAGCCTCTCTGCGCTGCTGCCAAGCCTGGGAACAACGATTATACCGACGTAAAGGTGCCGAAAGAAAAAAACTGCGTAGGGACCAATACCCGAAAAAGAAATTGGTAGATAAAAAATCAGCAACATTCCTTTTCTCATACACCTAGCATGTTTTAAATTTTTCGTTTAATCTCAACCGAAAAATTTAAGTCTCCATAGTAGATGTCACTCCCAACAATGAACGTCGTTTTCAGTATTTCCAAGTTGAGGGCCTTAGTTACACATCAGTATCTCTTTAAAAAAGTATACTGAAGGAAAACGTCAAAAACAATGGCGGAAGTTGCCTTTTTATATATTTTTGTGGTGTTCATAAAACCGGCAGTACACCATATTGAAAGTGTGTTGTTATTGCTAAGACTATGCTAAAGGAATTTTCAATTTCTTGACTCTGATCGCATGTCAGTTGCCCTTTAAAACGCACGTTGTTAATTTCGTTTACAACTATTAACGAATAATTTTTTAAACATTTTTCAGCGTGGTCACAATGGCGGTCCTCCCATCCCCTCCTCTTGGTAACGCACATTACGTAAAATGTATTGGCATTACGGGGGTTAATCGGTCTTTAAACGCAAACTTTAGTGTCTACATTCTGATACTGTACTTTTAACAGTTCTGTATGTAACAATTATTGAAAATCTTTTTAGATATTTGTCTTCGAATAATAGTAATAGACAATGCGTTGAATATTTACATATTTAAATTGTAATCGTTTCCTGTCCTGCAGTAAGCACAACAGGAGAGTCTCGATTTAATGAGAAGAACAGGGGCCTGAACTAGCAAAATCACAAAAACAGGTTCTGAATTGCCAGAGCCTCAGCGGCGCGATAACGTTCTCCCGCCGAAAAGTTTAATGATGGACCACGAGAATATCGAGGCAAGTATGCGAGTAGTGATTCCCAAGGTTGCGGTACGGGTCACAAAAGTTCTACTTCTACATCTGCTTCTACTTCTACATCCATACTCCGCAAGCCACCTGACGGCATGTGGCGGAGGGCACCTTGAGTACCTCTATCGGTTCTCCCTTCTATTCCAGTCTCGTATTGTTCGTGGAAAGGAGGATTGTCGGTATGCTTCTGTGTGGACTCTAATCTCTCTGATTTTATCCTCATGGTCTCTTCGCGAGATCTACATAGGAGGGAGCAATGTACTGCTTGACTCTTCAGTGAGGGTATATTCTCGAAACTTTAACAAAAGCCCCTACCGAGATATTGAGCTTCTCTCGTGCAGAGCCCCCCACTGGACTTTATCTATCATCTCCTTAACCCTTTCGCGATTACTAAATCATCCTGTAACGAAGCGCGCTGCTCTCCATTGGATCTTCTCTATCTCTTCTATCAACCCTATCAGGTAAGGATCCCACACTGCCGAGCAGTATTCAAGCAGTGGGCGAACAAGCGTACTGTAACCTACTTACTTTGTTTTCGGATTGCATTTCCTTAGGACTCTTGCAATGAATCTCAGTCTGGCATTTGCTTTACCGGCGATCAACTTTATATGATCATTCCATTTTAAATCACTCCTAATGCGTACTCCCAGATAATTTATGGAATTAACTGCTTCCAGTTGCTGACCTGCTATTTTGTAGCAAAATGATAAGGGAACTATCTATCTATGTATTCACAGCACATTACACTTGTCTACATTGAGATTCAATTGCCATTCCCTGCACCATGCGTTAATTCGCTGCATATCTTCCTGCATTTCAGTACTATTTTCCATTGTTACAACCTCTCGATACACCACAGCATCATCTGCAAAAATCCTCAGTGAACTTCCGATGTCATCCACAAGGTCATTTATGTATATTGTGAACAGCAACGGTCCTATGACACCCCCTGCGGCACACCTGAAGTCACTCTTACTTCGGAAGACTTCTCACCACTGAGAGTGACATGCTGCGTTCTGTTACCTAGAAACTCTACAATCCAGTCACACAATTGGTCTGATAGTCCATGTGCTCTTACTTTGTTCATTAAACGAATGTGGGGAACCGTATCAGAGGCCTTGCGGAAGTCAAGAAACACGCCATCTACCTGGGAACCCGTGTCTACGGCCCTCTGAGTCTCGTGGACGAATAGCGCGAGCTGCGTTTCACACGACTGTCTTTTTCGAAACTCCTGCTGATTCCTACACAGTAGATTTCTAGTCTCCAGAAAAATCATTATACTCGAACATAATATGTGTTCCAAAATTCTACAACTGATCGACGTTAGAGATATAGGTCTATAGTTCTGCACATCTGCCCGACGTCCCTTCTTGAAAACGGGGATGACCTGTGCCCTTTTCCAATCCTTTGGAACGTTACGCTCTACTAGAGACCTACGGTACACCGCTGCAAGAAGGTTGGAAAGTTCCTTCGCGTAATCTGTGTAAAATCGAGCTGGTATCCCATCAGGTCCAGCGGCCTTTCCTCTTTTGAGTGATTTTAATTGTTTCTCTATCCCTCTGCCGTCTATTTCGATATCTATCATTTTGTCAACTGTGCAACAATCTAGAGAAGGAACTACAGCGCAGTCTTCCTATGTGAAACAGCTTTGGAGAAAGACATTTAGTATTTCGGCCTTTAGTCTGTCATCCTCTGTTTCAGTACCATTTTGGTCACAGAGTTTCTGGACATTTTGTTTTGATCCACCTACCGCTTTGACATAAGACCCAAATTTATTATGATTTTCTGCCAAGTCAGTACATAGAACTTTACTTTCGAATTTATAGAACGCCTCTCGCATAACCCTCCTCACACTACATTTCGTTTCGCGTGGTTTTTGTTTGTTTGCAAGGCTTTGGTTATGTTTATGTTTGCTGTGAAGTTCCCTTTGCTTGCGCAGCAGTTTCCTAACTCGGTTGTTGCACCACTGTGGCTCTTTTCCATCTCTTACGATCTTGCTTAGCACATATTCATCTAACGCATATTGTACGATGGTTTTGAACTTTGTCCACTGATCCTCAACACTATCTATTCTTGAGACAAAACTTTTGTGTTGAGCCGTCAGGTACTTTGTAATCAGCTTTTTGTCACTTTTGCTAAACAGAAAAATCTTCCTACCTTTTTTAATATTTCTGTTAAGACTGGTATCATCGATGCAGTAACGGCTTTATGATCGCTGATTCCCTGTTCTGCGTTAACTGTTTCAAATAGTTTGGGTCTGTTTATCGCCAGAAGGTCTAATATGTTATAGCCACGAGTCGGTTCTCTGTTTAACTGCTGAAGGTAGTTTTCAAATAAAGCACTGAAAAGAATTCACTGGATACATTGTCCCTGCCACCCGTTATTAAAGTGTGATAGGCACAATGATAGGTATGGCTATGGCTTCTAATAATTTATGGTGCCGTGCCCTGTTCAAATGAATGAAGCAAATGGACTGGCGCATATGTCTCTATAACAGACTATGAAATTACTGCACAGACATTCATATGCAACTGGAATGTTCTTGAAACAAATCGTGACAGATATCACAAAAGGCCTGCCTGAAGGACCCCCTCTTTGGGTCTAGAGTTCTGGAATGTTGGCATGAATCATTACTAAACCAGCTTCAGAGTACAGTAGACACTAAAGGTTGCACAGACTACGCAGATGATCTCCTAATTACAGTATCTGCCAGCATAAGCGCTAAAGTAGACGAGGATTTCAGTTAAGTTATTGTAAGACTAAGTAATTGTTGCACAGAAAACAGCTAAACGAAATCACCACACGAAACAGTCTTTGTGTTAGCCCTCTAAATTTCAGACATGCAGCCACGAAAATAAAATTTCTTCCGCCAATATTTCGGGTGAGTATCGTCCGGACGTCCTCAAAGCGTGCGGTAAGACTGATGACAATGTGCTATGTGCGGCCTTATATGCTCCACCGCGGCGGTGTTGCGTATGCGAGTAACAGACGCTTGTTAGCGGCATTAAGGTACGCATATATAAGCGCCACCTTTGGTGAAGGCTTACAGACATTAGTGTCGCTTATCGATGTATGATCGGCGGAGGTGAATCCAAGACGACCTCTCTGCAGTTTAATTGCCCCAAGATCAAGGTTCCATGCTTTGTCCAAACAGAAACCACTATATCTGTTTATTAAACAATTAGCTAATCTACACCGAGTAAAGCTGCAATCATCGAGAGAGGAGGGAGGATAAGGTTAACACTGTGTTCCTCAAGAATATGGCCTATCTTTGAGGAGAGAACTCCCAAATAAGGGAAAACAGTACTTGTTTTGAAGAAATTACAATCTTCTTTCCCATCACACACCTGCATTCTAGGTTTTGCATTCAATGCTCAACGAATTTATTGCGAAGGAAATCCATTCGCTTTATAAAAGCACTTAACGTATGTGAGGTCCTCTTGCAAATTATCTTTATCAAATATACAGTGCGTCCTGTGCAGTAAGGTCTTAAGGTCACCTGTTGTCTGTGAAGGGCGATGGCATCTACTGGCGTGTAGATATTGATTTGTATGTTTTGATTTACGATGTACGGCATGACCTAATGTGCCATCAACTTTGGGGCGAACGACAACATTTAAATAGGGGAGGCAGCCATCTTTTTCTATTTCCATAGTAAATTTTATACTAGCACGGATAGAATTCATTGCTCAAGAAATCGATGTAATTAATCCACCTATTGTGGCCACACTACAAATTTTTCGCCCACGTACCTCCAAGTACCGGCTTTTCAAAACTTTCTAAGTCCAGTGCCTTATCCTCGAAGTCTTCCATGAACAAATAAGCCACCAGAGAGGAGAGAGAGCTTCCCATAGCAACTCCATCAATCTGCTAATAAAATTCACCATTAAACTGAAAATAATATGACGAAAGCACATGATGAAGCAAGGTCGTGATGTTCTTATCAAAATGTTGGCCGATAAGACATAAAGAGTCCTTTAAAGGTACATTAATATATAATGAGACAACGTCAAAACAAAGCAGCAAGTCCGCCTGTGTGGCCGTGCTCTTCTACGTGCTTTCGTCTGGAACCGCTCAACTGCTACGGTCGCAGATTCGAACCCTGCCTCGGGCATGGATGTGTGTGATGTCCTTAGGTTAGTTAGGTTTAAATGGTTCTAAGTTCTAGGGGACTGATGACCTTAGATGTTAAGTCCCATAGTGCTCACAGCCGTTTGAACCATTTTGAACCAAACCCGCCAATCAGTGCTATTTAGCGTGACATTGCTAAGTCTCTGAGTTTAACTCATAGCATTAAATCCATGGAATTAAATCTATAGGATTACATTTGTGGTGTCTACAATTTCCTACCAATAGTTTTAATAGACCACCTGCAACTTAAAAGTTGCAACCGCTAGAGTGTAGAAGGACGCATGGGAAAAAGAAACCAACCAATCCTTAAAAAAAGGGTAAAAACAGAGAAAAAGGGGAAAAAAGAGAATCTCGATCAGGGAGGTGAGTCGGGAATCTCCAAACACGGCTTACAGTGGGAGATACCCCAACACCAGAGAGAGATTAAAAACCTTAAAACTGTGAATAAAAACCACTTTCTCAGAGGAAACCGAGGACCACAGAGACCACCCGGGAATCGTCAGCCAACATCAAAGGTAAAGTGTGGGGGAGTCTGTACTTAGCACGCAGAGCCAAACGAAGGGGGCATTCAACCAAAATGTGGGCTACTGACCGGAAGGCTCCACAACCACAAAGTGGATGTGGCTCATCACGCAAAAGACAACCATGCGTCAGCCTGGTATGGCCAATGCGGAGACGACACAGTGTGTTCGAGTCCTTTTGGGAGAGGTGAAAGGAAGAACGCCACGGGCCTGGAGTAATCTTAATCGCACGAAGTTTATTAGACAGGGGAGTAGCCTCCCAAGAGTCGGCCCATGACTGTGCGAAGTGAGATTTGATGTGAAGCCTTAAATCCGATGCAGGAGCCGTTACAGAAAACGGGGGTAAGTGACTGCTCCCCCAGCATAACGATCAGCGAGCTCATTACCCGGGATACCCACATGGCCTGGAAACCAAAGGAAGTCATTGGAACAAGCAGCATGGTGAATATCAGCGAGATGGGCATGGATGGCAGAGACCAAGGGATGGCGAGAAAAACACCGGTCAATAGGCAGAAGGCCACTCATTGAGTCCGTACATAACAAAAGGTGGTTGTGTTGGGACTGTTTCATAAAGGTAATGGCCTGGGAAACTGCCATCAATTCCGCAGTTAACACCCCACATGTAGGTGGCAGCAGATGATTTTCCGTTTCAACAGAGGACGTGAAGGCATACCCCACATGACCAGCAGATTTAGAAGCATCAGTGTAAAAAACAACAGCATCCCGAAACTCCCATAAAATTTGGGCGGAAAAATTTACAGAACAACATAGGGGGAATGGAATCTTTCGGACCTCGACGTAGATCCATCCGAATTCGAGGCCGAGGAACTAACCAGGGGAGGGGGGGGGGAGGGAAGGGATCGAGGAAGACAGGGCAAAGAAGGAAGCTGAAAATCATGGCAAAGAGACGCAAGGCGGAGCCCAACCGGTAAACCCGCCCGAGGTCGGGAATCGGGTGGGCGACGCCCATGGTCGGGGAACAGGATAGAATAGGAAGGATGAGTGGTAGAGGAACGGATAGCGAGTGCATAAGACACGAGAAGCTGGGACCGCCGAACAGAAAAGAGGGGGGGGGGAATCCCAGCTTCAACCAGGAGACTATCAACAGGGCCAGTAGGGAAGGAACCGGTGGACAAACAGATACCACGATGGTGGACTAGATCCAGCACATGCAGTGTGGACGGAGCAGCTGAACCATAAACTTGACAACCATAGTCCAAGCGAGACAGTATTAGAGCACAATAAAGACGCAGAAGGAGGGAACGGTTCACACCCCAAGAGGAGTGGGCAAGGAAGCCAAGGACATTGAGTTTACGGATACATCCTATCTTCAGAAGTCTGATATGGGGCAGCCAAGTGAGCTTGTTGTCGAATAGAAGACCCAGTAAACGAAACTGTAGGACCACAGGCAACCGTTGTGTATCGAGATATAGTTCTGGATCGGGGTGTATCGTAGTACGACGACAGCAGTGGACCACGCGCAATTTTAGAGGAGAGAACTGAAACCTGTGTGACAGGATCCATGCACAGGCACGCCGTATAGCTCCCTGTAGCTGCCGCTCTGCAGAGGCCATCGAAAAGGAACTAACCCAAATGCAGAAATCATCCACATACAGGGCAGGGGTGACCTGAGGAATGACAGAGGCCACAAGTCCATCGATAGCAATGAGGAAAAGGACACTCAAGACAGAACCCTGTGGGATGTCCATCTCCTGGATCTGTGGTGAACTAAAAACGGTACCAACCTGAACCCTGAATGACCAATGGAACAGGAACTGGCGGATAAAAATCGGGAGTGGGCCCCAAAGACCCCTCTGATGAAGGGTAAGTAAGATGTGATGGCCCCAGGCTGTGTCAAAGGTCTTGCAAAGGTCAAAAAATACTGCAACCAAATAGAGGCGTTGGGAAAAAGGGTGCTGAACTGCGGATTCCAAGCGAATTAAATGATCAAATGGAGACTGTCTCACTTGGAAGCCACACTGGTAAGGGGACAATAGATCCCGAGATTGGATGACCCAACTGGGCCGACGGGCTACCATATGTTCGAGTAGCTTACAAACATTATTGGTCAGACTAATTGGTCGATAACTGTCAAGAAATAGGGTGTTCTTACCAGGCTTAAGGACAGGGAAGTCACCCTGGATCCAGATACAGTTAAACACCCGAAGAAGATGTTGGCGCTGTGGAGCACTGAGATATTGAATCAGTTGGTTATGAATGGAGACGAAGGAAGTGCAGGAAGAAATTCCCATTCAGTAAAAGGTTCGTTGTAATATTCTGACTCACAACGGGTAAAAAATAAGGTGGAAGCTTCGGCCCGCTGTTTCTGGTGAAGGAAACCAGCCGGATAGGAGGCTGATGCTGATGCCATTGCAAAATGGGTCGCAAGATGTTCTGCAAGAACTAACGGGTCCGTAAAAAGGCCATCTGGAAGGTGAAGGCCTGGAAGGGTGGACTGCCAATGGCAAGCTTGGAGAGAGTGAAGTGTATACCATACCCGTGACAGAGGGACAGTAGAACCGAGGGAAGAAACAAATCGTTCCCAACATATCCGCTTGCTCTGTTCGATTAAATAACGGGCTTTAGCGCGAAGGCGTTTAAAGGTAGTGAGACTGGCTACGGATGGGTGCCTCTTAAAGTGTTGCAAAGCTCAACCGCGATCACGGATGGCAACGGCAATGGACGTACTCCCCCACGGGATGAGCGTGGGACAGTTAGGCTAGCAGCGAGAACAATCGCGTCATACACGTCACGTAGGATGTCATCAATACAACGCAACAAAGATGGAGAAAACACGACCTGTGCAGTGTACAGAGGCCAATCGGCGCATTGGAAAGACCGACGAGGTAACCTGTCAATCGGCGAGTGGGAAGGGAGAGAGAGAATCAACGGGAAATGGTCACTATCACAAAGGTAGTCGTGTGACGACCAGTATAATGAAGGGAGGAGAGAGGGAGCAGAAAGAGAAAGATCAGTGGCAGAAAAGGTAAAATGACTGGCACTGAAATGAGTAGGGGAGCCATCATTAAGAAGGCACAAGTCGTGATCTGCAATAAACTGGTATATGAGAAGACCATGTCTAGACGGAAATGCACTGCCCCCCAAGGGGTGATGAGCATTAAGATCCCCAAGGAGGAGGAAGGAAGGAGGAAGTTGATGAAGAAGGGCAGTTAAGGCAGCAGGCGTAATAGTCCTGTCTGGAGGGAAATAAAGATTGCAAACCGTGACCCCAGAGTCCAGGTGGACCCTAACAGCAACCGCTTCCAATGTAGTTTCAAGAGGAATCCACGTGCTAGCAAAGTTTGTATGGACCAACGTCCAAACGCCACCTGCCTGCAGGGGTTCGACCAGATTTCGACAGAAAACACGGAACCCACAGAGGGTCGGTGAGTGAGCATCAGTAAATTAGATTCCCGTAGAACCACACAAGCTGCATAGTAAGACGAAATAAGGGATTTCAATTCCGGAAGGTGACGATAGTATCCATTACAATTGCATTGGGTAACCACAGAACGATGATTTAAATGGGGTCTGAACACGCTAAAGACAGTCATACAGCCAGGTCCTCACCCGTCACCAACAAGGAGTGGACGACATCCATGAACGACAGGTCAGAATCCGGTGGTGAAGCCATGGACGGGACCTCTGGTGGCACCAGAGGCTCTTTGTCCTGGGACTTATGTTTCTTCTTCTTTTCAGGCTGAGATCGAGGAAGGCTGTGTGGCATAAAGGAGCCAGCTGCAGTAAGATTGGGAACAGAGACTGGGTAACCTGGGGGTCGACAGACCGCAGCTCTCGCGGTCGGCGTGTGGCAGCAGACATTTGGCCAGGAAGGTGCCGGAAGGGGCATCCCGGGAGAGGCGCCCTTGACCGGCAGACTCAGAAGGAGTGGGACACTTCTCTTTTGCTGGGGAGGGGGAGCAGCGCCCAGAGGAGAAGGTGTGGGAGCCGTATGGAGGGGGGAAGGGGAGGGGTCCGGTATTGGGATAAGGAAGGGGGTGAAAGGGGTGAAGATGTAACTAAAGAGTAACTAGATGTCATGGACACAGGGTGAAGACGTGTATACTTCTTATGAGCCTCTGTGTAGGTTAAATGATCGAGAGACTTATATTCCTGTATCTTCTTTTCAACGACATGAGGATGCAGAAGGCGATGGAAACCACTGCATTAAAGACACGTAACGTGTATCCGCAGGACATTAGGCCTGTAGTTGAAGAAGTGTCATGATGATCTCTCCATTGGCAAAAGATTCCGGAATAGTCCCCCATTTGGATCTCCAAGAGGGGACTGCCAAGGGGGAGGTTACCATGAGAAAAAGATTGAATAATCAACGAAAGGATAATGTTCTACGAATATGGACGTGGAATGTCAGAAGCTTGAACGTGGTAGGCAAACTAGAAAATCTGAAAAGGGAAATGCAAAGGCTCTATCTAGATATAGTAGGGGTCGTGAAGTGGAAGGAAGACAAGGATTTCTGGTCAGATGAGTATCGGGTAATATCAACAGCAGCAGAAAATGGTATAACAGGTGTAGGATTCGTTATGAATAGGAAGTTAGGGCAGAGGGTCTGTTACTGTGAACAGTTCAGTGACCGGGTTGTTCTAATCAGAATCGACAGCAGATCAACACCGACAACGATAGTTCAGGTATACATGCCGACGTCGCAAGCTGAAGATGAACAGATACAGAAAGTGTATGAGGATATTGAAATAGTAATGCAGTATGTAAAGGGGGACGAAAATCTATTAGTCATGGGCGACTGGAATGCAGTTGTAGGGGAAGGAGTAGAAGAAAAGTTTACAGGAGAGTATGGGCGTGGGACAAGGAATGAAAGAGGAGAAAGACTAATTGAGTTCTGTAACAAGTTTCAGCTAGTAATAGCGAATACCCTGTTCAAGAATCGCAAGAGGAAGAGGTATACTTGGAAAAGGCCGGGAGATACAGGAAGATTTCAACTAGATTACGTCATGGTCAGACAGAGATTCCGAAATCAGATACTGGATTGTAAGGCGTACCCAGGAGCAGATATAGACTCAGATCACAATATAGTAGTGATGAAGAGTAGGCTGAAGTTCAAGACATTAGTCAGGAAGAATCAATACGCAAAGAAGTGGGATACGGAAGTTCTAAGGAATGTTTGACGTTCTCTAACGCTATAGATAGAGCAATAAGGAATAGCGCAGTAGGTAGTTGAAGAGGAATGGACATCTCTATAAAGGGCCATCACAGAAGTTGGGAAGGAAAACATAGGTACAAAGAAGGTAGCTGCGAAGAAACCATGGGTAACAGAAGAAATACTTCAGTTGATTGATGAAAGGAGGAAGTACAAACATGTTCGGGGAAAATCATTAATACAGAAATACAAGTCGTTGAGGAATTAAATAAATAGGAAGTGCAGGGAAGCTAAGAGGAAATGGCTGTAGGAAAAATGTGAAGACATCGAAAAAGATATGATTGTCGGAAGGACAGACTCAGCATACAAGAGAGTCAAAACAACCTTTGGTTACATTAAAAGCAACGGTGGTAACATTAAGAGTGCTAAGGGAATTCCACTGTTAAATGCAGAGGACAGAGCAGATAGGTGGAAAGAATACACTGAAAGCCTCTTTGAGGGGGAATATTTGTCTGATGTTGTCAAAGAAGAAACAGGAGTCGATTTAGAAGAGATAGGGGATCCAGTATTAGAATCGGAATTTAAAAGAGCTTTGGAGGACGTACGGTCAAATAAGGCAGAAGGGATAGATAACATTCCATCAGAATTTCTGAAATCATTAGGGGAAGTGGCAACAAAACGACTATTCAGGCTGGTGTGTAGAATACATGAGTCTGGCGACATACCATCTGACTTTCGGAAAAGCATCATCCACACAATTCCGAAGACGGCAAGAGCTGACAAGTGCGAGAATTATCGCACAGTCAGCTTAACAGCTCATGCATCGAAAGCTGCTTACAAGAATAATATACAGAAGAATGGAAAAGAAAATTGAGAATGCGCTAGGTGACGATCAGTTTGGCTTTAGGAAAAGTAAAGGCACGAGAGAGGCAATTCTGACGTTACGGCTAATAATGGAAGCAAGGCTAAGGAAAAATCAAGACACGTTCATAGGATTTGTCGATCTGGAAAAAACGTTCGACAATATAAAATGGTGCAAGATGTTCGAGATTCTGAAAAAAAGTAGGGGTAAGCTATAGGGAGAGACGGGTCATATACAATATGTACAACAACCAAGAGGGATTAGTAAGAGTGGACGATCAAGAACGAAGTGCTCGTATTAATAAGGGTGTAAGACAAGGCTGTAGCCTTTCGCCCCTACTCTTCAATCTGTACATCGAGGAAGCAATGATGCAAATAAAAGAAAGGTTCAGGAGTGGGATTAAAATACAAGGTGAAAGGATATCAATGATACGATTCGCTGATGACATTGTTATCCTGAGTGAAAGTGAAGATGAATTAAATGATCTGCTGAACGGAATGAACAGTCTAATGAGTACCCAGTATGGTTTGAGAGTAAATCGGAGAAAGACGAAGGTAATGAGAAGTAGTAGAAATGAGAACTGCGAGAAACTTAACATCAGGATTGATGGTCACGAAGTCAATGAAGTTAAGGAATTCTGCTACCTAGGCAGTAAAATAACCAATGACGGACGGAGCAAGGAGGACATCAAAAGCAGACTCGCTATGGCAAAAAAGGCATCTGACCAAGAGAAGTCTACTGATATCAAATACCGGCCTTAATTTGAGGAAGAAATTTCTGAGGATGTACGTCTGGAGTACAGCTTTCTATGGTAGTGAAACATGGACTATGGGAAAACCGGAACAGAAGAGAATCGAAGCATTTGAGATGTGGTGCTATACACGAATGTTGAAAATTAGGTGGACTGATAAGGTAAGGAATGAGGAGGTTCTACGCAGAATCGGAGAGGAAAGGATTATGTGGAAAACACTGATAAGGAGAAGGGACTGGATGATAGGAATTCTGCTAAGACATGAGGGAATGACTTCTATGGTACTAGAGGGAGCTGTAGAGGGCAAAAACTGTAGAGGAAGACAGAGATTGGAATACGCCAAGCAAATAATTGAGGACGTATGTTGCAAGTGCTACTCTGAGATGAAGAGGTTAGCACAGGGGAGGAATTCGTGGTGGACCGCATCAAACCAGTCAGTAGACTGATGAGACAAAAAAAAAATTTCTGTTCCTTCTTATATACTGTGCTATCTGGTGAAAGTGGAGATTGATTCCCATGACAATTAACACACGCAGAAGTGGGAACACAGGGACTCCCCTCACGGAGTGGACGTCCACAGTCACCACAGAGAGGATCCTGTGAACAGCGGGAAGACAAGTGTCCAAAACGCAAGCACTTAAAACAATTGTCCTTATGACCCTTCTGAACATGCTGAACAAAGTGAACACCCCGCCTTCCGAGATTGTCCCGAAGTTCCTCATCAGTTTGAAGGATGAAGTCCCTGTGAAAAATCACACCTTGTAACATATTTAGAGAATGGTGCGGGGTAATTGACACAGGAATTGTGCCAAGATGGGTACAGGCACTTAGGGCCGCAGATTGGGCAGCTGAAGCAGTTTTGATCAGCAACGAACCCGCTGCTTCTTGCTCAGGGAGTCCACTTCCCCAAACTTGTCTTCAATGTGTTCCACGAAGAATAAAGTTTCTGTAGTGGTGAAAGTATCCCTATCAGTCCTGGTGCTAACCAGATAACGGGGGAAAGGTTTCGCCCCTAGCCGCCGGGGCTGACCCTCTTCCTAGGGGGTAGCCATGGAAGGGAAGGCCGAAGGGGCAAGAGAAGCAGCACTCGAAGAATGAGGGAGACGACCACAGAAGAACGGCCAGAGTTCTGGACCCGTATGCATTTCATTTGCATAGTGTCCGCCCTGATACCACCCACTCCTATCAGTGGCTCTCCTCATGAGTGCCACCCAGCCATAGAAAGGGCCGTATGGCACGACAGCCATTGCCAGGAGTTCTGATGCTCCAGGATGACGAGCAACCACTCCCAGGCCAGCATGAGGAGCACACAGCTCAGATATCATAAGTGTGATCCCTGTGTGCTCAGAGGGCTCAACCAAAAAGGGTACATACCGACCCAAACACTTGGGCCGGCTACCGTGCTGGCTATGCACCCTAGCATCAGACAACAACGTGAAAGAAAAGGTGGAATGTACTAGGAGGGAACACGTCACAGACACTAGGTAAGGGGCTCTTCCCCATATGGCTCACACAACGAAAGAGAAATTTGGTAATGGAGGTAAAACCCCACAGAGGGACCTGGGAGTGCCAAAAGGAGGAGGTGATTACGCAACAGACCCAAATTGTAAAACCAACAGAAACAGGAGGATAGCGGGGGCGAACAAAAGCAAGGACACCAATAGATGGAGACGAGAGGGCGAGGGGAAGGGAGCAAGGAGGGAAAAGTAGGGGAAGGGGAAGGATGTGCAGCCCTGGAAGGAAGGAAGGTTGCAATAGCTCGGGGCCCTTTGCTCGCCACGCACGTATCCACAAAAGAGTTCTGGACCCCTCAGGGGTTGAAAAATGTGTTGGTGAACCAATAGCGCTCGCTATAGGTTTCATATTGTCATCTCGTTGGTAGGATCTTTGTTAATCTTCCGGTATGCACCAGAACTAAGTTGACCACATATATTTTCCTTGTGGACTTTCTGAAGCAAAGGGACTGTGGCATTACATTTATCAGCAGGCAGCACGACTGTGCCAGCACCATCACGTAGCTTTTATACCGGAAATCTCTCTTCCTTGGAGACATTACTTCTTTGTGGACTGTGTTTCCTAATTGTTCGGCAGCTTTCACGTCTGATTCCTTCAGCTGCATCCTCTGATAGCGTCGACAGCTTCTTCAATGCACTGACGAAAGATGATATCAGCAAAGTCTTTGGAGAAGGGGCAACTTTGGACTAGGAATATTGTTAAAATTGAGGGACCCATGAAAAGAAAAGTAATATACAGGTAACTTGGTTTAACATGGAGAAAAAGCTTGATATTCATGCAGACGTAGATATCGTCTGCAGAGAGACATTAAAATCGTGCACACATTAAGTACAGCTGGCCAAAGAAATATTCATATGAATCTAAGTGCACTGACAACGTACCAAAAACCAATACTAACGCTGAATGAGATTTTCACTCTGCAGCAGAGTGTGCGCTGATATGACACTACCTGGCAGATTAAAACTGTGTGCCAGACCGAGACCAGAACTCGTGACGTTTGCCTTTCGCGGGCAAGTGCCCTACCAACTGAGCTACCCAAGCAAGACTCATGCCCTGTCCTCACAGCCTTACTTCTGCCAGTACCTCGTCTCCTACCTTTCCAAACATTACAGAAGCTCTCCTGCGCAGGAGGGCTTCTGTAAAGTTTGGAAGGTAGGAGACGAGGTACTGGCAGAAGTAAGGCTGTGAGGACGGGGCGTGAGTCATGCTTTGGTAGCTCAGTTGGTAGAGCACTTGCCCGTTAAAGGCAAAGGTCCGAAGTTTGAGTCTCGGTCAGGCACACACTTTTAATGTGCCAGGAAGTTTCAATACTAACGCTGTTGTAAGGTACAGGCTAAGTGTCTGGGCTCGTACAGCCAGAAAATTAAGGACACCCACTCTCTACGGGAAGCACAGGGAAGCGTGCTTCTATGTCTTAGAGTTTTGTATAGAACAATACCGCATGAGGCAATCCTGGTAATATTGGACTTGCTAATCTGGGCACAGACACATGACAGTAACGTATACTGCATTGGTTCGGAAAGTGAGAATATGGAACACTAAAGGAGATACTGGGCACAAGAGCCACGTTGAATAAGGAAATGAAGACATACACCGATAAAAATGGCAATATTTCTGGGACGAGGCAAAAACAGGAAGGAGAACTAAACACTTCCAAACTAACATATAAGATAGATTCACATGTCATAATTCTTCCCGACCAAGGAAACTACACACTACCTGACGGGACGTGGCCCATATCCTCCTAAAATGCATTAAATATCAACACACATCACAGACACTTGTGAATATAGAGCAGTCGGCACTCTCGACCACATCGTCTGAGTATGTGCTACTAGACAAAATGTTGCAGACTACGATAGGAACATCTTAAATTATGGAACAGTCGATGACTTAATAAGGAATGGTGAGCCGTGGCACAAGTGGAATTTGATGACAGCGAAAATACACACATCAAAAAAAAAAAAAATGCATCACTTCGGTTCAGAGAGTTCCGGAACCTGCACAGAAAATTGGAATAGAAATCAACATAAAAATAAATTCCCCCTTTTTATTCCTCATGAAAACCAAGCAATGCATATTGTACCACCATACAGCGAGACGTTCAGAGGTGTTTGTCCAGACTTTTGTACACACCGGTACCTCTAATACCCAGTAGCACATTCTCTTGCATTGACGCACGCCTGTATTCGCCGTGGCATAACATCAACAAGTTCATCAATGCAAAGTTGATTCAGGTTGTCGCACTCCTCAACAGCGATTTGGCGTAGATCCCTCAGAGTGGTGATGGCTCACGTCATCCATAAACAGCCCTTTTCAGTCTATCCCAGGCATGTTCGGTAGGGTTCATGCCTGGAGAACATGCTGGCCGCTCTAGTCAAGCGATTCCGTTATTCTGAAGGATGTTCAAAAAATGGCTCTTGCACTATGGGACTTAACGTCTGAGGTCATCAGTCACCTAGACTTAGAACCACTTAAACCTAACTGACCTAAGGACATCACACATACCCATGCCCGAGGCAGGATTCGAACCTGCGGCCGTAGCAGCAGCGCGGTTCCGGACTGAAGCGCCTAGAAGCGCTAGACCACAGCAACCGGCTCTGAAGGATGTCATTCACAAGACGTGCAAGAAGGATTCGCTACTTGTCGTCCATGAAGACCAGTTTCAACGCATCAGTGCGTCATCTTCAGGCTGTTCTTGATCCGATACAGGTTGATATGATCCCCATACATACAACATCCGTTGCCAGCATTACTGAATACGCAGATAATGTGTCAGCACTCCAACTCATTCATGTTGGCAGTTGATGGTTGGAGTGCTGACACATTATCTGCGTATCCAGTACTGCTCGCAACTGATGTTGTATGTATGGGGATCATATCAACCTTTATCGCATCAAGAATAGCCTGAAGATGACGCACTGAAGCGTCGAAACTGGTAGCGAAAAAGTAAAATGAAATCATAATGAAAACTGTGGGTGTTTTTATTTATTTGTCGCGGTAGCAAACAGCTGCCGTCCCAGAGACCTCCTTCTAAAAGGATGGACATACAACGTTCACATGGATTGTAAAGGCCTACCAAAATGGAAAAAAAAAACCGTTAAGATATACAGGATGATCATGACCATCTCCGACAGACTATCAGAGGTTCACCATGGATTACTTCTGAGTATGTCGGTATGAGGGCACGGTCTACGGCGACATGTTAAGGAATAATTTATTCGGTTTGTTACCGCAGTCACTTATGTTTATGTGAAAAATACCTTCAGAGCAGTGAAGAATCATGTAATATGCAATAACGAAAACTTACATTGCACAACACGGAGTAATGCAACAACTCTTATGTAAAGATGCAAAAATACAGTGACGCGGTCGTCGTAGATGCGGGAACAGCTCAGCATGCGTCGTTGTGCCGCTCTTGCATTGCATTCAGTGAATCCATACACGAGGTGCATGTCTTCATCAGTAAACCTGCCCATAGGACTGCTGTATTTTACTGTTAAGTAACAATGCTGAAAAAAAATCCTTCACAGGACCGAGCAGTACTGAATGCAGACTAGACGTCAACGAGCTAAGGAGGGCATTGCTGTAGTCGATAGCAGGGACCTCAAGCGAAAGGAAACGAGGCACACAGCGCACATCATTGACATTTACATTGTTGTACATTATTTACACAGCAATGCACATACAAAGCAAATTAGGGTAAGAAACCAAAAGACATGCAATAACTCTATAACGAGCCTCCGGCGACCGTGCGACACTTGTACCCTTACTCAGGAGGAATTTGTGGAGAACCTCTCAAAGTTTATGAGTAGAGTATGGTTCACCCTGCGTGACGACACATGGTTCATACGGAATGTAAATTCGAATTATAAAAGTAAAACAAGCGGAATGGGATGCGATCGAATTAAATCAGGTGATACAGAGTTTATTAGATTATGAAATAGCACACTAAAAGGAGTTCCGAGTTTGACATTTGGGACAAAAATAACTTACAAAATAGAGAGGCTATAAAATGCAAATTGCCAATAGAAATACCAAAATGAATCTTTACTCTTTGCCTTTTTGAAACTTTCTCGCAGATCGAAACCATGTGCCTGATCGGGACCCAAATCTGGGAACTTTGCCTTATGCGGCCGAGTCCTCTACCGACTGAAATATCCAAGCATCAAGCACGACTCACAACTGCCCTCATAACCCAACTTTCATCAGCACCTGCTCTCCTAGTTTCCAAAGGTAAGACTCCCAGATTCGGGTCCCAGTCTGCAACATAGTTTCATACTGATAGAAGTTTCAAGATTAACATCGAAGTGTTCGGAAGTATTTTTTGAAGGCAATTGTCTGGAACGTAGGCTTGTACGGAAGTAGACAGTAGAAGCTTTTGAAATGTGATGTTAAAAGTTAAAGCTGCAAAGAACGCTGAAGATTGGATGGACAGATTTGATAACTAATGAAGAGATACTCAATGGAATTAGGGAGTAAATGGATCTGTGGGGCAACTAGAGTGAGAAAACTGATCAGTTGAAGGGACATATTCTGAGACATCAAATCGTCAGATTATTAACAGATGGAATGACAAAAAGTAAAAATTGTAGGAGAGCAAAGTTTCAGTATACTAAGTAAGCAGAGATGAAGAGACTTCTACAGAATAGAGTCGTATGGAGGTCTGCATCAATGTAAGCTTCGGTCTGAAGACCAAGACAGAACTATTTGTATATATGCCTAGTATCATTGTTCACAAGTATGCTCATAGAAAGTACTAAATGCTGTAAGAGATTATTAGCAGATCTTATACGAACTCACCTGCATAGCAAAAAGTTCAATTAAGAAATTTGTACCATCATCTCAATGTGTTAAAAGTGGTGTTAGGTTTACCTGTTCCAGGACGGATATCAGATGCGAAAGGGAAAGAAGGGCTGGTTCTTACTGCAGGCAACAGCAAGCTATTGGTAGCAGAAGTTAATCCATTACTGGCAGGTCTCCGGAGAAATGAAACGAGCTGGCGACAAACGAGTCAATCTCGACGACTTATGGCCTCACTGGAAAGTTTTGGGACCTTGTTCGTGGACCTGCAGAAACTTGGGCAACGTTGGGATCGCTCAAAGTTAATAATGAAATGATTAATTAGGTATCAGACCGTATCGGACGCTGTTCAAAACTTTGCGTATAAACTTGTCGATTGATCCTTCAGAGGGCAAAGTACTTGTAATATGGGCTGCGCTACTCGAATGAATGTCTTGTGTTCGTGCACTGCTGACAAAAGAAACAATAGGCACGTGACAGAGTTAAAATGCAGGGGGCCTTTCAGGCCTCTGAAATTTCTACAATTACCATTAACTCCCGACATGTTTATAAGGAATCTGTTTGAAACAATTGCTTAACTATTATGGTATAAAAACAGAAATCAGAACGAGAAGTTTACCCACACTTAGGTGAACATACATTAATAACTGCTTACACAAACAACGATATAAGACTGTGAAGAATTACAGCTAATAAGAAGGACATCTTTAATTTTACTGGCACAGATAATAAAGGACACAAAATTAGTTAGCAGAAGAAGTTTTCATAGAAAAATCGGACACTATTCAAACTATTGAATGGCTTATTAGGCAGAAACAAAATATACTGTCGTTAGTAAACAGTGAACCATTAGTGTTTTTTGTGTGTGTATGTATGTGTGTGTCTGTGTGTGTGTGTGTGTGTGTGTGTGTGTGTGTGTGTGTGTGTGTGTGCGTGTTTGTGTGTGCGTGCACAAGGAAGAGAGAGTGTAATAAGTGTTTCAGATTTACGACTGTGATGTAGCGGGCAGCCAAGCTGCAGGCTGCACTAATCTGTGGTGCAGTCTACTGCTGACGTCACCACAGGACAACGAGATTAACCCTCGACCAGCAACAATCGGATCGTAATCGCTGCATTGTACGATCTGATGCTGTAGCAGCGTCGCCAGCAGTTAGGAGCGGAAGAAGAGGCTTCCAACTGGGCCATGTCTCGCAGCCCACATGGTCCAGAGCTGTTGTTGCGTCAGTGCGACGATGCGACGTCAACAGTGCAATAAAATGAATTACTTAAGTTATGGACATTAGGTTCATTTTCTGTAAAATCTATGTCTATGTATGAATGGTGTACAGTTCAAATTTGTAAATGTGTGTGAGAATGTAAAACCCAAAATAAGGACTCGAACTAAGTAAGGACTTCGAAGTATTCCGCAGCTCGACTCGCTGCGGCTCACTTCGTCACCGTCACCGCGCACGCCAACGCCATGGCTGTACGGAAAGGGAAGCAAATTGCCGCGGCACTAGAAGCTCTCATCCTTGCGATGGGGTTCAACGGCGGCCGCCAACAGCACCCAAAGCGCAAGCGCACGCAGCAGAACAGCAAGAGCCTGCAGTGCTACAATTGCCAGCAGTTGGGGCATGCTGCGCTTGAGTGCAAGAACGCCGTCGCGTGCGCGGCTGCACACGACACCCACAGTTGCACGAAGCCTCTTGGGGTGGCCAGCAGCTGCGCGAACTGCGGCGGTCCACACGCCAACTCAGGGAGTCACGCCGCGAGCCTGGAGCAACACGCCCTGCGGCGGCGTCAAGCGCTAGGATGGCTGCCCCCCCCCCCCCCCCCTTTAGGCTCCGGCGAGGGGTGCGAGCAGCGCCGCCTAGAAGCCGCCATCAACCAAGCTGTGGCCGGCTTCCAAGCCGCCTTTGCGTCCGAAAGGGCCGCACTGAAGGAGGAGCTCGCAGCTGTGCATCGCCAGCTCCAGCAGCTGCGCGAAGAGCTGCGAGCTATCGAGAAGAAGAAGCCGCCGGTCCCCGCCGCCACCTCGCTCGTGAGTCGGCCGGTGGGAGTCGATGCGGCCACGCAGACGTCCGCCGCGCCGCCCCCTGCAGCAATGCAGGAGGTGGCGCCAATGGAGACGGACGATGCTACACCCCGGCTGCCCACTTCCAAGGAGGCAGCTGCAAGCAATGGTGCCACGGCGGAAAATGAAGGAGAGGCTATGCCTACCATTCCCCACAACGTGCAGGCCGTCCTCAAGAGCATTGCGGCGTCACTGCGAATCAGGTCATACCCCTACTCAGACCACCCGTACCCCTTCACCCCACCCAACCAGCCTAGGCCTCCCGTCCCCCATCGACCGATCACCCTCCGCACTTACAGATACCGTGACATATTGGTAGAAGCAGTCACGAGAAAAGAGTTAGCCACGATTAACTCACACCCCGTCTTCACGCCCACTCAGTGGGACTACCTAGTCGACATCATAGAACTATGGGTAAAGGAAGAATACCGGTCTGGTAGGAAAAATGAGGATCCCGATTGCCAGTTAGCCAGGGAAGAATCGCACGAAAGCAACGTGAATACGAAAGCCGAAAAGTTCAGTAATGAAAACCGTGCTACGACATCATCAGACGTAGCGGAGACTATTTATGAAACCACCGGCCAGCCATTTAGGCCGTTCGCTTTCCACTTCTCTCACTGTCCCTCTTACTATCCTTTCATCTTTCTTTTGTTAAAAAAGTTAAAAAAAAAAACAGGAAAAAGCACAAAGTCAAGCAAATACGATGAAGCCAAGAATTTTTCTGCCCAAACCATCATGTTAGAAGGAGAAGACAGAATATCATATTATGAAGTACGGAAGAGTTATCTCGGCAAATACGACATCTTTGCCGATAAGCTAACATCAAGAAGTTTTGATAACAGCAACATGATACATCACTGAGAGATATCGATATGAAAAGAGGAGGAAGAAACCTCAGATTTAATTAATGGACTAATATCCAAGTGATAATTGCAATTAATATCTTGAAACCTAACTCCAAGGTGATGTGTCAGAGATAACTTTTCTGCGGAAGAGAGTTATAAGCAAAACGAAGAAATTCAGTGTGAAACGTCCCCTTAGAAAAATTATACACGACTCTGCTTAAACTGACACCCAATAGTTTTTAGCGAGACGCAATCTGACTTTCAAAAATCCCTACGAAAGAATGGCTCTGACTAACATTAACCTATATGTTTCAAAAATCACTTACCTCACAAAACTCTTCGTTACTCGAACTACTGCAATACAGCGAGCGTCACTACTGCCAGCTAACTAAAAGATTCAAACTACGGAAGTCTCTAACTACTGATAGGCACAGTTAGCAAATGAAAGATTTTAATAGAGAACAAACAATGTATTTACCTCACTAGTCATAATATATATAGCAGTTCATGACACCAATTCTTACAAATTTCAAAACTCCGCCATCTCTCTCCCCACGTCCACCACTGCTGGCGGCTCATCTCCAACTGCGCAACGCTACGAGCTGTTAGCACCCAGCTGCCGCTGCCCAACACTACAATGGCGAGTATTACAACAAAGCCAACCAGCCACAGACTGCACACGGCACAGCCAGTGATTTTCATACAGAGCGCTACGTGGCGGCGGCGTTACCAATTAAAAAAAACCTAAACATCCTACTTACAAATGCGCCTACAATACTCTTTTACAGAAGAAGTCGCTTGCTGGCTCTCGTCCTGTAAAGACGTGCGAGAACAATTCTTGTCTTAGTTATTGATAGTACGGAACGCGACGCGATTGTTTTGGGTTCAGAAGTGTTTCTTGCGTGACGAGGTTCACTAACTGCGGAAACTGATTTGCTAAGCAGAGACAGGAACTGATAGAGGCGTTCAACCATACATAATTGGTTAATAGAACTTTATAGACGAAAACTGGTGAATATTTACCTTGACTTTCAAACAGTTGAAACTTAAAGAAGAGTAGATGCTATATCAAACGACTACACTCAATTAGTGTCGAGTAGGACATAATTATACGACTACACAAGGTTATCACAAATTACGCTGAATCAAGTAGTGGGAATTGTCAAAAAAACTTAATTTTAATAGAACTGATTTTATCAACCAACTGCGAGTGCGTGTGGTGCGAAAGTTATAAAGTATTTAGTGGCCAAGGAACAATAAACTGTTCGTTCCAAGTGAAATATCAAGCGTGGACTACATTATTAAGTGATTTAATCAATGATAGTTAACCAACGACTGTTCAGCAGGGACAATTTAATCTGAATATCAAAATACTTACTTCATTAACTGGAAAGAGAACTTTTGAACATTTTTTTAACATTACGGCGTAGGTTCACTCAGACGTGATCAAAGAGTATCTGTCGATCCCGCTTCATACAGGTTCAACAACTCCATAGCAACGAACTAATAACGTACGAGAAGACTGATAATTACAATGTTTCCTCTCAATTGGTGGTGTGTACGATGCGGATGAGATAAGATTTAACAACTACTGCATATCCGGGCAATGAATTATTCAATCTTAAATCAGAAGAGACATCCATCGTACGAGTTCGCATTTCTGCCTCCCGGTCACCAATGGGGACCTACGTCATCGCGCATCGTGTCTCAACTCCAATGCGAGAGATGTGGCAGTAGCAGCTCTACGGCGTCGACAATATCAGCATGCTGTTGGAGTGCGGGGACGCCACACAACTTGCTGTTGCCCAGAACGAATGAAACCACATACTACATCCCTATTACAAATGTAAGCCACAAAAAACTTTCAGTTCTCGACAACAGTTATTACAGGTTATTAATTACATGAACCGCCAATATATCCAGTGTGTACAGGAGAACATAGTGTGTGTGTGTGTGTAAGCGAGATTGCTTGGCAGCAAGTACTTTTCCTTGCTGACTTAGATTTCTCATTTGCGTTCAACTGGTTCAACTGGCTCTGAGCACTATGGGACTCAACATCTGAGGTCATCAGTCCCGTAGAACTTAGAACTACTTAAACCTAACTAACCTAAGGACATCACACACATACATGGCCGAGGCAGGATTCGAACCTGCGACCGTAGTGGTCGCGCGGTTCCAGATTGAAGCGACTAGAACCGCTTGGCCACACCGGCCGGCTCTCATTTGCCTCATTTTTCTCTTTCAAGCAGGTTTTTTTTGAATCAGTTCCGGTAATTTAGTCTCTCAATGACGAAAGTTTCATGGAAACAGGGAAGCAAGGTAAGTAATGCGCAGTGAGTAAATAAATTTATTTAAAAAAACTTATAAATGTAATGATACCCTTATTTAAAGGAATCTGTCAACTTTATAATGTACTCTGGAGCATAATCTTCAACTGGATGTAACTCACCAACAACTGACTGATCAATATCAATCGAAAAATCAAAAGCGTCTATGGACTATCACAGCGATCAAAATTTGTCCTATAATTTGTCTTTCTTTGGTAAATATTTAAACATTCCAGTTATCCAAATGCTGGGTATTCTGATGCATTTAATCTTACAGATAAAATTACTGTGTAGGCAACATAGTGTTTCCTCGTATTCCTGGAAGTTACTGTCGCGCATAGGGGTACGCCAGATGGTCTATCTTATAAAGAGCTGAGAGTGGGAGAAGACTTTAACTTTCAAATCCTCTTAGAACTTGAAATGATGGAACACGATAAATACGATCAAAAAGTTGCCTCATTTATTTAGTTTCGAATACGTTAAAAAAAAATTTTAAAACTACTCATAGCAACGCAATGTGCTCAATCTGACGAGAAACGTGGCATGGCCAACTGCTGTGACCGAGCGGTTCTAGGCGCTTCAGTCAGAAACCGCGCTGCTACTACAGTCGCAGGTTCGAATCCTGCCTCGGGCATAGATGTTTGTGAAGTCCTTAGGTTTATTAGGTTTAAGTAGTTCTACGTCTAGGGGACTGATGACCTCATATGTTAACTCCCATTGTGCTTATAGCCATTTGATCCATTTGAAACGTAGCATACTATACATACACTCCTGGAAATTGAAATAAGAACACCGTGAAATCATTGTCTCAGGAAGGGGAAACTTTATTGACATATTCCTGGGGTCAGATACATCACATGATCACACTGACAGAGCCACAGGTACATAGACACAGGCAACAGAGCATGCACAATGTCGGCACTAGTACAGTGTATATCCACCTTTCGCAGCAATGCAGGCTGCTATTCTCCCATGGAGACGATCGCAGAGATGCTGGATGTAGTCCTGTGGAACGGCTTGCCATGCCATTTCCACCTGGCGCCTCAGTTGGACCAGCGTTCGTGCTGGACGTGCAGACCGCGTGAGACGACGCGGACGTGCATTGTCCTGTTGGAACAGCAAGTTCCCTTGCCGGTCTAGGAATGGTAGAACGATGGGTTCGATGACGGTTTGGATGTACCGTGCACTATTCAGTGTCCCCTCGACGATCACCAGAGGTGTACGGCCATGGTTGGAGATCGCTCCCCACACCATGATGCCGGGTGTTGGCCCTGTGTGCCTCGGTCGTATGCAGTCCTGACTGTGGCGCTCACCCGCACGGCGCCAAACACGCATACGACCATCATTGGCACCAAGGCAGAAGCGACTCTCATCGCTGAAGACGACACGTCTCCATTCGTCCCTCCATTCACGCCTGTCGCTACACCACTGGAGGCGGGCTGCACGATGTTGGGGCGTGAGCGGAAGATGGCCTGACGGTGTGCGGGACCGTATCCCAGCTTCATGGAGACGGTTGCGAATGGTCCTCGCCGATACCCCAGGAGCAACAGTGTCCCTAATTTGCTGGGAAGTGGCGGTGCGGTCCCCCACGGCACTGCGTAGGATCCTACGGTCTTGGCGTGCATCCGTGCGTCGCTGCGGTCCGGTCCCAGGTCGACGGGCACGTGCACCTTCCGCCGACCACTGGCGACAACATCGATGTACTGTGGAGACCTCACGCCCCACGAGTTGAGCAACTCGGCGGTACGTCCACCCGGCCTCCCGCATGCCCACTATACGCCCTCGCTCAAAGTCCGTCAACTGCTCATACGGTTCACGTACACGCTGTCGCGACATGCTACCAGTGTTAAAGACTGCGATGGAGCTCCGTATGCCACGGCAAACTGGCTGACACTGACGGCGGCGGTGCACAAATGCTGCGCAGCTAGCGCCATTCGACGGCCAACACCGCGGTTCCTGGTGTGTCCGCTGTGCCGTGCGTGTGATCATTGCTTTTACAACCCTCTCGCAGTGTCCGCAGCAAGTATGGTGGGTCTGACACACCGGTGTCAATGTGTTCTTTTTTCCATTTCCAGGAGTGTATATTGATATACGAGCTATATGCTACCTAGTGAATGGTTAGATAGGATAGTGTTGTCATACACAGAGGGTTACGGCTAAATGTCACTCATAATAATATGGAACATGTTGCTGCGAGTTATAATGACAACTGGACATGTTTGAGTCGCCGACCCGAAGGAGTTAACTGCGGTGGATGTAGGTACTATACACACTGGTCAGTCGAGAGCGTCGTGGGCAGGCAGAATCTTGCTGGTACGACAAGATTTGATACCAGGCGCTCATAATCCGTTTGTACAGAGACGATTCTCAGACGCCGATGTCGTATAGATTCATGGCTGCTGTCGTTAGTAGCATGACCCATTTAGAATTTTAATCGACTGGTCCAGTCACAGATAGCGTTAAATGGCCTGTATTATAAACGGCGAATATTGGTAGTTTTCTTTCTATTCTAATAATGTATCCGACGATAGAGACAGAGTGTTTACGTACCTCTGTAGGCACATCAGTCTCTCTTATATTGTCCGCGTATTCGCTATTGACAGCAGACTGGTTGCATAGTGTTCCTGATGTATCGGTTCGCTACGTTTACTCGATAGTATTCGGCGAGGAAAATGCCACCATTCTTACTAGGAATAATTCAGTTTTGCATCGGCTATACCGGCAAGCTACGATCCTAGCAACTCATATCTGAATTCAGTCGACGCCTACTTCCGTGGTAAGTGATAATGGCTCCGAACGCTGGAGCAATATTTCGGCATTATTCCATTTCCTTTATAGATGCGATCTGGTTTCCACTAAATCTTCCATTTGCCTTTGCTACTACAGATTTTACGTCCCATTTCATAACGCTTCTCAGCATTACCTCTTAGTATCCTGGAAACTAGATGTCTATGGAAAGTTAAACGAAATGCTCTCAGAAATTAAATACAAAGGAACATTACAAGAAAAGTGAATGTAAGAGATGAACTTAATGTATTATGTATAAATGAAAAAAAAATACAGCAAAGGGCCATAAAATGGAAACAACGTATTAACAGTATGGATGAAGACATATTAATTACACATGCAATCAATTATAAACCAACAGAAAAGAGATATAGAACAACCTATAACACTACCGTCTGCTACTGTTATACAATAACCTCAAAACTGGATCCAGTTCGTATAGTGAAATTATTTTTACTACAGCAATTACAGTATAAAGCAACAGAGCGGTGTTACCCTCTGAAAGGATTTTTATTTGTGTTGACCGTGAAATACCTAACGGAGGTAGCTTATCAGAAGTGAAAGTCAGAATTACGTAAATATTTAAACAGTAACAAACAATAATTTGCCTATCCACAGAGCCCAAATGATAATAACACCTGTCGCCAGCCTAATAAGGCGTAAGAATGAGTAACATTCTTATTCAAGAAACTGAAAATAAGTAACTTCAATGGGCAATCACAGCCTATACTTTGTTACACGAGAGTGCAATGAACTTCGGCACCTGCATAAGTTCACGTTAAAAAAAGTGCTAACAGTTATAAGAGAACAAGGCTATTTGCATAATGGTAACAGAAAGTGACATATACTTTTGCCCTCAAGGCTTGATCAAACTGAAAGGTCTCAATAATATTACTATCAATATTCACTGTAGAAACATAAAATAGGCATAGGTTCAATATTACTTTTCAAACCTTTTCTTATCTGACAAAAAATTGTAAATGTATTTCACTGCAAAATTATGAACTGGTCATAGGTTAAGTCTCTGTCAGCTAAATACTTTTCTATTTAGAATGAAAGTTAAATGCATTTCACTAACACACCAATTCTCACTGGATTTTGAACAAAAGAAGTTCCTGTTTTCATATATAGTGGTCCTTCTATTAATTGTTGTTTATCAAAAGCGTAAAGGATAAACTGTGGATCCTATTACAATATCAATATGCACCTTTAATACACAAGAGGAACCCAATATTGTACAGACTTTCACTTGAATAGCAAGAGTAATTGCAACTTGACCACTGTAGCAGAGCCAACCAAACATACTTTCAATACACCAAAGAAACAAGCCCTTAACAAGCATGAACTTGTAACTTTCGACAGTATCTATTCTCAACTTCAACTGCACTGAAACACAAAATTTAGATCATAGTAAGATCCTTTCAACAAACAATATTAAAATTAGCACACTCTATTGCCATATTAATTTTAATATTCGTTCAGTAAAGGACACTCGGTAATCTAGTTTAAACGGAGAGGAACCTGAGAGGTGTTATGATAAGGAAAAAATCAAGGTAGGTACATAAATTCAGTTAAAAATTACCTTATATTTGAGCACTCTAACACATCCAATAAGCTGATCCTTCGACATACATTTCTACTATTCCTTGGTTCCTTTTCGGTAATTGCGCATTGTGGTGGCGATTGCATGTTTGTAGGTGGATTTGCGGCTGGAATTGCTTGACTCTGTCATTTCTTGTTGGTGATGATAGATATCAATTCCAGAGTAGTTCCAGCTCTTTATCCATCCAACCGAGGCATTGGAAAACAGCACGGAAAACCTCTCTCGGCAGCAGCACAATATACAACTTTTACACGAGCAGTTGACAGTTCGGTAGCTCGTACCCGACTCCCTCTTTGTTCCACCTTTCTTCCTATGCCAACCACAATTTGCGCGCCCTACTCAGTTCCGTTCCAGAGGGGAACCACAACAGCTTTTACATATGAAATAACTAAGAACCCTAAGTGAAGGTCAGCAAATTACATAACAGCATATAAACACTTCAAATAAAATACAAAATTTGCATATATTGGTAGTTCGACGCAAAATTATTTAAATATAATTATTTAATTTAAAGATAACCAAAGACATTATATGACAAAGAGAAAACATATAATTTGCTCATATTGTACATATTACAGAGATTACCCTTACTATACTCTAAAAGACATCAAAGTTTTTACAAAGAAAGGATTACACAACTTTGTGTTATCGATTCAATTCACATTTACAGAAGCTCAATGATGTAACATTAAATAAAACAAAAGGGCAAATAAATCAATATGTAAGGTGTCAGGCAAATCCAACACCTTCTATGAAAACCCTGACATGATAAGCAAATCCAGTAGTATGTCACATAGCTCCGAATAAATCATGATATTAAATTAACTAAAGTAATACGAGTAACGAGTGAGCAAATGGAATACCACACACTAACACAAGAATGCCTAAATGCATGTCATACCTTCCCACCATGAGACCGACGCAGTTCCGAGGGGAGAAACGACAACAGAAGCCGAGAGCAGAACTGTGTTAAGCTAGAAGGCCCTACGATAAGGGACGAACTGGACACCCACGTCGCCAGCTAACCACTAGGGCCACACCACCTGCACGTTTTAGCGTGAGACTTTTGCATCTCTGTTAAATCAAGGACCACCCCCAGCCCATGTTAAAAACTACAGCCTTCCAGAAAAACAGCATAGACCTTACGATAACACAAAAACGGCCACTACCACCTGCAAGTTTTAGCGTGAAACTTTCTCGCGTCTCTGTTACATTAGGACCACCGTAGCCCATGTTAAAGATAGAGCCCTCCAGAAGAACAGCATAGATCTTACGATAACGCTAAAAGGACCACACCAGCTGCGAGTTTTAGCGTGAGACTTTTTCGCGTCTCTGTTACGTTGCAAACTTTAAAAACATTGCCCCACCACGAAAAGCATTACGTTTCTCATTGGATAGACAGCATTTTTGTAGGCGGAGCTTAAGGTTAACATTGAGACCCTGATTGGTCCGATGAAAACACAGCCAGATAGTTTTTTTTTTTTAACCAACTTCGGTAAATGGTTGTAAGCAGAAGTTAGGTAGAGAGTTGCTTCCGAAATGGCGAAGTGAGCGGAGCTGCGCCGGCCGCTGCCCCCCTGAAGCTGCTTAAACACCGACAAGGTAATGAACGCACGCGGTGCCGCATTTTTGAGAGCATAAAGCTTCACTTAGAACTGCAGAAGTCTCATCTGTTCCACCCACTTTTTGCGTAATAGTAGTGTTGATCGTAAATTAAAGCTCATGGTATTCACATTTGCCACTTGAAGTAAAAATCTGAAACGCGATGATTTCTCTGTTATATAATTATTGAGAAGACACATCAGCCACTGTAATTTACGATAAGTTAGATAAGTAATTAAAAATAATTGAGGGTCACTGTAGATCATTTTGATAGTTTCCTCTTTTGTGAAACTTAATTTAAACATAGATTATAGATGTGATATTGCATAGGTGATCCTTCAATCCATTGTAGAACTTGGAAACCTATTCAGGGAATATTCGTTCACATTTTTGTTGAACGCAGTTGGTTTTTACCATCCTGTATTAAAACACTCCCTTTTATCAATAGCGCAATTTATAAACAATGTTTTGCAGGTAGAATAAAATTTCCATTGGTAAACTTAACTGCGTTTTCGACGTTATTTTACCAGCTAACTAAAAATAGGATAGCCTTGAACCCCTTGCACTAAATTTAGTTAGTATTATGATTCTTTTACAGGGAGTGCAGTGGAGCTGACGCTGAGATCATTTAGTATTTGGTTATATCATTGCTAGTCTCATTGAACTCTTCTGAATTCTACATGTCATGTGTGGTCTGGCGTCCCCTTACCAGCAACAGGTCCCAGGTTCAAACTCGTCAGTTCCCTAAAAAACACGCTCAGAGCTTCGTTGCGCGAAAGTGGTAGGGAGACACGATATAGAACAAACAGACACCACCATGAATGTTTAGAAATAGAAAATTAGAGCTGTGATGTTACAAACCGAAAAACAAGAGACGGCTTAGGTGAAGACAGACCTGTTTGTAAACCGACTACATGAAGTGAAGAAGAAGAAGAAGTAGAATGAGAAGACGGAAGAGGAGGAGGAGGAAAATATGTCTAGATTATGCGAGGTTTGGAGACGTTCATCACCAATCTTGTAATCGGACAGCATCGGATTCTTACCAACGCTTGTGGGCATTTTCTTGCGTTGATCCACATCTACAAAGAGGGGTCAGATTAATCGTGTACCGTACCGCAATGTACCACACATCACCTGGCTGCGATTTAACTCCTTTGCTTGGTTTCATGGTTTTGTGTAGCATTTTCACTGACATTTTTCTTGTCAGGTATTTTCTATTGTCATTAGGCGCTCATTTAGGCAATTTTATCTCTAACGTCACCCCATTTTCAGTAGTCTTAAATCAATGAAAATTCGGAGGCACATGTATTTTTTCGTCTTCTAGTGGACATTGAAATGATCGGAGGAATAGAGAGGTGCGCTCCGGGTTTTGTGAAACAATTCTGATTAAATAAATAGTGAGTTTCAAAATACTTTGGTGTGGACTACGTTATTATCAATCTAGTCCAATGTCTTATATTTGTCTTAACAGAAGGGTGCCGAAAGTGACGTATCCAAGAAGGTAGGAAAATATTTTTTTCCGTCAGTCGCTGAAGATTATATGAACCAGTCTCAAAAGATTCTATGATAGCATACATTAGGAATTTTCTCTGTCTCACTACGCTTCCTTGAGGCATACCCAATGCGATGCTAATTTCTGTTGAACCTATATTTTCCAACGAACTTTCGCTGTTCAGTATAACTTATTAGGTACCATTGGTGAAATCACATGTATCCCCAGATGCTCCATATGATAGTATCTCAGACACTAGTAGATAATGAACAACATTATTCATGTATCGGAAATCTAAAAAGACAGAGATTTCCTATTCAGTTATATCCATCATTTCCAAACTATCGTGGATGAAGGAAGCTGTCTTTCGCGCTAGTTGTTCCTGAGCTACTGCTAATTCCTTAAGGAAGGTTACTCTTCCTCCATGAGCCTCAGTAGGGTCCCGCAGCAGATTGAAGTTAGCGATATTGGTCTGTAGCTGCGCCCATCCCTTTGTTAAATTCTTTTTTATTAAATCTCTTAACTGGTATAACCGTACTCTAATTTTATCCAACACAGTTTTCCAATTTTCAGCTATTGTTCTAAGTGGACATTTGTAAAATGTTACCCCTGGCGTCATATGATGTTTGACACAATTTTACCTCTCCAGTTATACGTTTTCGAGCCCGTTGAAATTCAGAAAGGAGTTTTTCGCCTCATTTTATTTTCGGACCTATTGTCTTACAATAGAGCCGTACACTTTAGGTTATCTGCACGACATCCTCGTCATAAATGATTACTGTGCCAACATCATCAGCATATTCGTTTTTAGCTTTGGTTGTTTTCTAAAGCGATTAAGCCCTCCAGTTCAGCATCTTGTCTTCTTAGCGGGGATTATAGCACGATGACGTATAGCGTAACTGATAGAGGACTCCCTTGTAGGACTCCGCTATTGATATCAATGAGTTTGGTGAAATAGTCACTGACAGTAATCTTTGTCTGTATCCTTTTCGCTATATTGGGTAGATTTTTTACAAAAGCACCGTTGAACCCATAAATGTCAAAGTCCTGACTGAGTATTCGTAGTTCGTCCTTGAGAGGTGCTCTTGGATTTTTCAATTTCTCGCAGTATATTTTATCTCATTGTGAATCGCAATATTCATTTTGCTGTAACATTTGAAATCTTGCGCTATCCTGTTTTAATATACAGGGTTTTACAAAAAGGTACGGCCAAACATTCAGGAAACATTCCTCACACACAAAGAAAGAAAATATGTTATGTGGACATGTGTCCGGAAACGCTTACTTTCCACGTTAGAGCTCATTTTATTACATCTCTTCAAATCACATTAATCATGGAATGGAAACACACAGCAACAGAACGTACCAGCGTGACTTCAAACACTTTGTTACAGGAAATGTTCAAAATGTCCTCCTTTAGTGAGGATATATGCATGCACCCTCCGTCGCATGGAACCCGTGATGCGCTGATGCAGCCCTGGAGAATGGCATATTGTATCACAGCCGTACACAATACGAGCACGAAGGGTCTCTACATTTGGTACCGGGGTTGCGTAGACAAGAGCTTTCAAATGCCCCCATAAATGAAAGTCAAGAGGGTTGAGGTCAGGAGAGCGTGGAGGCCATGGAATTGGTCCGCCTCTACCAATCCGTCGGTCACAGAATATGTTGTTGTGAAGCGAACGAAAACTTCGACTGAAATGTGCAGGAGCTCCATCCTGCATGAACCACATGTTGTGCCGCACTTGTAAAGGCACATATTCTAGCAGCACAAGTAGAGAATCCCGTATGAAATCATGATAACGTGCTCCACTGAGGGTAGGTGGAAGAACATGGGGCCCAATCAAGACATCACCAACAATGCCTCCCCAAATGTTCACAGAAAATCTGTGTTGATGACATGATTGCACAGTTGCGTGCGGATTATCGTCAGCCCACACATGTTGATTGTGAAAATTTACAATTTTATCGCGTTGGAATGAAGCCTCATACATAAAGAGAACATTTGCACTGAAATAAGGATTGACACATTGATGGATGAACCATTTGCAGAAGTGTACCCGTGGAGGCCAATCAGCTGATGATAGTGCCTGCACACGCTGTACATGGTACGGAAACAACTGGTTCTCCCGTAGCACTCTCCATACAGTGACTTTATCAACGTTACCTTGTACAGCAACAACTTCTCTGACGCTGACATTAGGGTTATCGTCAACTATACGAAGAACTGCCTCGTCCATTGCAGGTGTCCTCGTCGTTCTAGGTCTTCCCCAGTCGCGAGTCGTAGGCTGAAATGTTCCATGCTCCCTAAAACGCCGATCAATTGCTTCGAACGTCTTCCTGTCGGGACACCATGGTTCTGGAAATCTGTCTCGATACAAATGTGGCGCGCCACGGCTATTGCCCCGTGCTAATCCACACATCAAATGGGCATCTGCCAACTACGAATTTGTAAACATTGCACTGACTGCAAAACCACATTGTTGATGATCACTAACCTGTTGTCGCTACGTACTGATGTACTTGATGCTAGTACAGTGGAGTAATGTGTCGCATGTCAACACAAGCACCGAAGTTAATATTACCTTCCTTCAATTGGGCCAACTGGCGGTGAATCGAGGAAGTACAGTACATAGTGGCGAAACTAAAAAGAGCTATAACACGGAAACTAAGCGTTTCCGGACATGTGAGCACATAACATCTTTTCTTTATTTGTGTGTGAGGAATGTTTACTGAATGTTCGGCCGTACCTTTTTGTAACACCCTGTATACCGATACAACCTTTTTCGCCACATCTTTGCTACCGTAAGTCCTTGTTTCCCACGTAGTAATTTGTGAGTCTATTTTGATCACAATCATTAGCAAGCTTTCGCTGGTTCCATGCCACGTGGTTTTCTTCTTTTAGTTAGTTGGGTGCATTGCTAGATCCGTTATGATTGTATATTTATGAGCTACTTTGGAGGTCACGTGCTTCTCTGAAGGAATACGCTTTTGTTTGATGGAGAGCGATGTTGGTAAGCAGACCTCACGATGTCCAAGAACTCTGACAAGATCAACCTAATTCATATTCAGTGCTGAAGCATAATTTGGCGTTTGAGTTTAGCTGGTTGTGTTTACTAGTATCGTTCCCTGCAGGGATATTCGATCCCTTGTTTCTGCACGATGGAGTAACTGTGAATAGGTTGCGAAATCATAATTACTTAGAAGCCAGTAACTACTTCATCGATGACTTTACTGAAATCCGTTCAATGAGAAATTCATCGGTATTTTCATAGAATGTAAGAGAACTTTCTGTGCTGTTGATTCTGGATTATGTAATCTGATGATGTGGTCTCGGTTTGTAAGAAATGTGTAGACTGGGTTATCCCTAAAATGCTCTAAATTGTTTCAATAGCTTTTAAATGTCAGTATATTCCTGGTTAAAACCATGTCTTGTGAATTCATTTCTCAGAAAAGCATTATCATTTGCAGTTGTTTTATTGATATGTGTAGGGTATTAAGACGCCATTTTGTCGTGCTACGGTTGTCAGATACGCGTTTCACTGTTTAATGAATCGCCACTTGTTTACAGAGTAACAATTGAGAGTTATAAATAATATTCAGTAAAATTTATGCTGGTTAGTTAGCTTTCAGGATTAGAACACGCCAGGTTAGCCGAGCGCACTAACGCGCTGCTTCCTGGACTCGGGCAGGCGTGCCGACCCCCGATCGAATCCGCCTGGCAGATTAACCACGAGGGCCGGTGTGCCGGCCATCCTGGATGTGGTTTTTAGGCAGTTTTCCACATCCCCCTAGGTGAATACCCTGCTGGTCCTCACATCCCGCCTCAGTTACACGACTAGCATACATCTGAACACTTTCGCACTATTCCATGGATTACACTAAGTCGCAGTCAGTTGGGGTACACTAATTCCTTCTGGGGGGGTGGGGTGGTATGGGGTGGCGGAGGGAAGGGCATCCGGCCACCCCTTCAACTAACATTGCCACATCCGATTAACCATGCCGACACTACTTATCCGCGGTAAAAACGGCACAAGCAAATGAAAGAATGTTAGTTTTCAGGATTAGAGAAGGCTACAACTGCATATGAGGTGTTGCTGGACACTAAGAGTTCTTGCTCCACTGAACTGCTACGATAAGTGTCCGGTAGGAGCTTAGGCTTTTACAAAATGACCTTACATAACTATTTTCTTCATTCTGAAGTTGTGTGTATACAACATCGGAGACTACCAGACGGCACAGCTACTTGCTGCAAACGGAAGGCTAATACATATTGAAGGTAATCCTTTCGTCTGCCTCGGTAGCTGCGTGGTCATGGTCTCCGGTTCGATTCCCAGCAGAGTCAGAGATTTCCTCCACTCGAGGACTCGAGGACTGAGTATTGTGTTATTGTCACGTCCGTATCGTCATAATTGACATTCCACTATTCAGGTGGCTGAATGGGCTCGTACCGAAAGCCAGTAATCTAAAAAAGTAATGTGTTTCCTTCAATAAACTTACGGGCTTTCAAATAACTATGCTCCCTCAGATTCAGAGCTACAATATTAAAGGCTTTGGCTCCTTTCATTGTCTAGAGGCTGGGATACGTAGTTGCCAAACGGTTCAAATGACTCTGAGCACTACGGGACTTAACTGCTGAGGTCATCAGTCCCCTAGAACGTAGAACTACTTAACCCTAACTAACCTAAGGACATCACACACATCCATGCCCGAGGCAGGATACGAATCCACGACCTTAGGGGTCGCGTGGTTCCAAACTGTAGCGCCTAGAACCGCTTGGCCACTCCGGCCGGCACGTAGTTGCCGCATTACAGGCCAATTGCTGCTGAGTCTACAGTATACGATAAGAATACACACATGAATCGCATGGTCGAAGGTTTCTATCACTCGGCAATTGCGAATTATGAAAGTAACACATAAATTTATAAGTGAAAGATTGCAATTAAATAAATTCTGCAGGTACTATCTCAATGACTTTAAATGATGAGTACGATAATAGATGAACTTTTGAGATTGCGGTATATTTCTGCAAAACACTTATTGGTGTCAATGGTCAACCAATTAAAGAAAAGTTGAAAAACAGGGAAACAATAGATTCTTACAGTACGTAATTGGTTATGACCAACAACATGACTCGACAGACATTCACTTCTAAACGCACACTACGTCTTCACTGCAGAAGCCACGGGAATCACACATGAGCACAAGTCGCCACTCCGAAGTATTTCTATCTCTCCAAGTCTTTCACGCCACCGTGAATCGCCGCTCCTCCAGTATTTTCAGTGTCCTGTCCCGTCCTGTCCAGCACTCCTCGTCCTGTCCCGTACTCTCCAGAAATGCCCACACTGCCAGAACTTCTCGTGTCCTGTCTCGAAACGTTGCTCGTACCCCACTTCCATACAGAGCGCTGCGATTGGCTAGAGCGCTCCCGCCCTGTCTTCAAACAAACGCACACTCAGAGACATAATGAAACATATTCGAAATTCTGGATCTGTATTGAAATACTTGAAATTAAATAATTATTCCTACGGCTGGGCCATAAAAACGCTCTAACACACATTATTAAATTAAGAAACAATTAAATAAACATACATCAAAGGAACAGAAGCAAATTGTAGGCAAGTAGCCTAATGTCTCTGTGCTTTCTAAAACAAAGTAAATATTTAACCAATTTCTTCATGAATAGTATATATCGGATATGAACAAAGGCATAGATGAATAAATATATTTATAAGCAAGCTAGTACTGTTTTTTCGTGTAACTCTGGAGTAGTTATGGCCTGGCGCGATCGATAGTAATCGACCATAAAAAAAATTGCTCTAAGCACTATGGGACTTAACATCTGAGGTCGTAAGTCCCGTAGACTTAGAAGTACTTAAACCTAACTAACCTAAGGACGTAACACACATCCATGCCCGAGGCAGGATTCGAACCTGCGACCGTACCAGCAGCGCGGTTCCAGACTGAATTGCCTAGAACCGCTCGGCCACAAGGCCGGCAGTAATCGACCACTTTGACCTCCAATAACTCATGTACAATTTAAGTTACATTTCTGAAATTCATACCAATTTAGGTTTACACTTGTAGCTTTCTAAAGACACATAGATCGATGAAACAGGAAGAACCGTTCAGATTTTGGAAATTGGTTTCTGGGTGTTACTTGTATTATTTACCGTCAGTTACTAAACTTTAAACTAATAAGGATATTGAAAATCAGATTACATCATGAGAATCGTCGTGCAGCTAATAGTAATGTACATGTTTCTTTTTGAGGTATCATCATTCATCTGGCTACTATTAATTTTTATACGAACTGTGGTATGTCTGCCATTAAGTTTTCACAAAACCCGTCATCTTTGGCATTCCCGGCATAGACATCTCCTTCATCGACAGAAAGCACCGTTCTCGTCACAGCGGAATTCCCAGCCACGTGGCTGGACCACGCGTTCGGGCTACCCCTCTCGTCCGGCTAACTTTTGGCACCACGTGGTCCAGCTGTTGTGCGGCATCACGCGGTTGCTAACGAGCCGCGGCTTTGGCGAGCGTCCTGTGCAGCCACCCCAACTCCGAACATAGAATTTTTCCAGGGCGCCACAGCTTGCCTGTTACCTCACAAACTATACATGTTGTGGTTGCTGTTATGGTCTTCAGTCCTGAGACTGGTTTGATGCACCTCGCCATCCTACTCTATCTTGTGCAAGGATCTTTATCTCCCAGTACGTACTGCAACCTACATCCTTCTGAATCTGCTTAGTGCATACATCTCTTGGTCTCCCTCTACGATTTTTACCCTCCACGCTGCCCTCAAATGCAACATTTTTGATAACTTGATGCCTCAGAACATGTCCTACTAACCGATCCCTTCTTCTAGTCAGGTTGTGCCACAAACTCATCTTCTTCCCAATTCCATTCAATACCTACTCATTAGTTATGTTATCTACCCATCTAATCTTCATCATTCTTCTGTAGCACCACATTTCTGAAGCTTCTATTCTCTTCTCGTCCAAACTATTTGTCGTCCATGTTTCACTTCTATACATGGCCAAACTTCATACAAATACTTTCAGAAACAACTTCCTGACACTTAAATCTATGCTCGATGTTAACAAATTTCTCTTCTTCAGTCTATATTTTATATCCTCTCTACTTCGACCATCATCAGTTATTTTGCTCCCCAAATAGCAAAACTCCTTGACTACTTCAAGTATCTCATTTCCTAATCTAATTCCCTCAGCATCATCCGACTTAATTCGACTACATTCCATTATCCTCGTTTTGCTTTTGTTGATGTTCATCTTATATCCTCCTTTCAAGACACTGTCCATTCCATTCAACTGCTCTTCCAAGTCCTTTGCTGTCTCTGGCAGAATTACAATATCATCGGCAAACCTCAAAGTTTTTATTTGTTCTCCATGGATTTTAATATCTACTCTGAATTTTTCTTTTGTTTCCTTTACTGCTTGCTCAATATACAGATTGAATAACATCGGGAAGAGGCTACAACCCTGGCTCGCTCCCTTCCCAACCATTGCTTCCATTTCATGCTCCTGGACTTTTATAACTGCTATCTGGTTTCTAGACTAATCGTAAATAGCCTTTCGCTCCCTGTATTTTAACCCTGCCACCTTTAGAATTTGAAACAGAGGATTCCAGATTTTTTAAAAAAAAAACTATTCATTCCTGTACTAAATACCAAATTTTTATAAGCGCGTTGTTTGTGACTATTATCGTGTGTTTACGAGTCAGATCGCGTTACTAACTTCGTTCATCGCGGGCGCTGTATGTTCACATTCAGCACATCAGTATCAGGGCATATTTTATCAGTACCTACGAGAGTAGCGCATTAATAAAACCGTCAAACTGCAGGGACGGATTCCTGACTGGAAATGGAGGAAAAGGTCCTACGAACTTGTGTCAAGAAACGCTTGAGAGGGAGAGCGAAAGGCTTGTCAGTGTTTCTTCTCCACATAATGTCTAATCAGTCAGAGCAGTGTTACTGAAAAACTTAGGCAAATCAGTAAGGAAAACTGGAGCATAGCTTGGCATTCCTAGATTATCTGAATAGCGAATTTAAAAAAAAGAACCTGTTTTGCGTTTGTATCCGTACAAAACAAGGTTAACGACGGACAACAAACATCGAAGAATGATATTCGCTGAATGGGTTGTGAAACAAGACATTTTAAACAATGTTTTGTCTTCGGGTAAGGCGTTGTTAATAAAGAAAATGTCCGCTTTTAGGCTTCCGAGAATCCAAACGTGCCTCATGAAAGGGAATGTCACGCTCCAAGAATTTCCTGTATGGGCCGCCATTTCACGTCATACAGTAAGAGCGCCATTCTTTTCTGAACACACAGTGAAAGTGAATGTTTCCTAATCATGCTGTGTAATAATTTTGTTCCTCAGATTTTTGCAAAAGGGATTCAATTAAAAAACTATTGATTCATACTGGACTGGCGCAAACCATACGCAATGAATGTTGTCTTCGACTTAATGCATGGAGATTTTAAGGTATGTGTCATTTGTAAAAGGTTTCCTTATGTTCTCGCGAGTGGACGAAACTGGCTGTGGAACAATCCTGATTTGACTCCGTGTGATTTTTTTTCCATTGGGGATTTCTGAAGGAAAACATTTTCCCTTAACATCCTCGTACAGAGATGGAACTTCTGAAATACTCTTTAGGTTCAAGTCACATTTTATATCCTTACTTTCCAGGTTCACAATTTTGCGTCGTTTCTACATATATCATGTAGCAGCCAGGTACTGCGGTACGAACACATTCGGGGAGTAAGATATCAGTTCCCAGGCTGGCTGAAGGAGTCGGTGAAACATGTGACGTCGCCAGTGGACGGAGGTGCTAGGCGCAGTTGCTAGACGTTAAAATGCCCGTTACGTCAGCAACGAGTTAACGAGTTACGTAAGGGAAGCACAGTTACTCTGGCGCAACGCAAGTAATCTTGTTTGATAAATCATTGTTTAGAAAAGTCGCCTTTTGGAATACAGAAGCCTACACGTTACAAGTAACTTCTTCCAACAACATTACAACGCCAGAAATCCATAATCTTAAATAAATAAACAATGTTCAAGCTAACAAAAATGTACCAACGGCTACAAAATATCACGACTGCACGCCCCAGTCGTCAGTCGCCGATAGGATGGCTTCTGATCTGGTTCTGTCGTCAGACTATGCTCTCAGAAAACTATTAGTTCTCAGTTAAATCGTGAATACTGGTGTCGATATTATCAGTGTACAGTGTTTAGTAAATTAGTACATCGTAGGCGTAATGGAATACTTTTGAACGTTATTCTGAATAATATAGCTTATCATTCCATCACTCAGAATCTCAGGAATTAGAATTGCCTTTTACATGGAAACCTACGGCACTGTTGCTCCTTCTGCGAGGGACACAAACTTCATCAGTTTCTCGGCAAAAAAAGGTAGACAGAATCCTAGATGATGACTGACTAAGACAGTCCACGGACGGATCTTAATCTCCGCAAAACTCGGATGCAAAACCACGGCCAGTCATACTGTACGCCTCTTATACCATCCTGTACGGATTTACTGGGTGCACTGAGACATTTCTGGAGGTTTAGTACAAGTGGGGGGGGGGGGGTTCGCGTGAACTCTGAGTGCTAGTAATTGAGGCGTGCAGTGAAATAACAAAGGATATGTGTCGGTGAGTAATCCAGAACATGGGAGAAGATGGTATACGCGATGGTGGTCATATTGAATACGTCACAAGCAGAATACAATCTTCAGATGTATTAAACTTCCTGGAAGATTAAACTGTTTGCCGGACCGAGACTCGAACTCGAGACCTTTGCCTTTCGCGGGCAAGTGCTCTATTGACTGTTATACATATGCACGACTAACGACTCCTCCACACACTTTAATTTCTGCCACTACCTGTTCACGTAGCGATTTCTGTTCTCGGTCGGGCGCACATTTTTAATCTTCCAGGAACTTTCCTGTTAGCGTACACTCAGCTACAGTGAAAATTTCTTTCACGTATATTGTTATTCTGTTACATTTACGTATTTCGACTAAAATAAAAATTATGTTACAGAAACAGTTGAGGGATCATCCAGTGCGTCATCCTGTATATTCAGCAGTGATAGATGCCTCTTCGCGGTTTTGATAATCTTTGTGTTACAGCAACACACCTGGAAGTTCTAAAATCAGTTGAAGCTGCTGTAACAAAGATTTATCAGTCAAAGCTGCAGTCAGAAGGTGCAGTGGAATTTCACCCACGGTACGTTCATGATTTTAATCAGGACGTCGTGAAGGAAATTCGAAATTTCAACATGCAGTTGTATAATAAGTTGCAGATACCGCCAATGATTCTCCTCGAGCTGAAAGTCCATTTTTCGGAAAACTGCAGATTTCACGCAGTACAAACACAACGAAAATAATTAGTGTCGAGGTCCGGTGTGCCGGCCAGCCTGTGGATGGTTTTTAAGGCGGTTTTCCATCTGTCTCGGCGAATGCGGGCTGGTTCCCCTTATTCCGCCTTAGTTAAACTGTGTCGGCGATTACTGCGCAAACACTGTCCCTGCGTACGCATACACCATAATTGTACTACCACGCAAACATTGGGGTTACAATCGTCTGGAATGAGGCGTTCCCGGAAGGGGGGGGGGGGGGGGGGGGAGTGTACATTGTCCAATGGTCCATTGGTGGCCGAACCGCACAGTAATCCTTGGTTCGGTGTGGTGGCGGCGGGCGGCGGTGGAGTGAGCGGATTGCTGCGGCCTGTTGTGGGGTTCTGTACCCCTGAGGGCTATGGCGAGGACGAAGCCTCTCCGTCGCATTTAATTCTCCAGTTCAATACATACATTCATTAAGTATTTAATGTTTTGCTTTTATTTTCGTCACAATCACGTATATACGAAATCGCCACCAACCATGCTTTTTATTAAGTACTAGTATTCTGTGAAATAATACAGCCCTTTGGACTCCTTATGCTAAATATTGGCATATATTTTCACTAGTGATCAATATCCAACTTCAAGGGTATCTGACAGAATCAGTCTTAATTTTTTTCGTTTTATACTGTGCATTTCACACTCGTTTTCTTCATTACTAACATTTTCCGTCAGAATCCAAGAACGTTTCAACAACGCAGACCAGTTGACGTCGTCTTGTTACTATCTTGCTAGATTGTTCACCAGTAGGCTACATTCTGCATCTTCACAATACTCCGCAAATCACTGTGCAGCGCATCGCGCAGGGTACTTCTTACCAATATTATTGTCCTTCCTTGCTGTACCCTTCACGCATTCAGAAAGGGAAAATACCACTGCGCGCTCCTTAACGTCTCGTATCTTATTCTCATGGCCCCTACGAAAATACCGATGGTGACGGCATAATCCGCAGCTCGTGGTCGTACTGTAGCGTTCTCGCTTCCCACGCCCGGGTTCTCGGGTTCGATTCCCGGCGGGGTCAGGGATTTTCTCTGCCTCGTGATGACTGAGTGTTGTGTGATGTCCTTAGGTTAGTTAGGTTTAAATAGTTCTAAGTTCTAGGGGACTGATGACCATAGATGTTAAGTCCCATAGTGCTCAGAGCCATTTGAATTTTGACGACATAACGGCCGCACTGTCTTCTTCTAATACCAGAACGTCGTTTTTCTTCCGCGTTCCCCGAGCATTTCTGTTAGACTTTCATGTGGACTATACCTAGCTGTTTGTTCGATGTGTTATCATGCCAGAAGCATGCGATTTCTTGTACAAAGGCATAACGTTCTTCAACAACACTTACAACATATCAAAGTCTTCAATTCTTTTTCCCTAACACTGTTTTTACTTAAACGTCCCATTTAGTATCGCTTCTTAGTACTACCCACACATATTCGATTTCACGTGCTCGAAACCACCACTAACCTAAGTACATTAATTCAAAAGCTAAATATTATCTCATTGGTCATTATTTTTCTCTCGGACTGATTTCTTACCAGGCCTTGATAGCGTCATTTCTCAGGCATGAGATTTCTGCTTCCAACAGCGCAGGAAATGTGAAGACTGCGTCCAGCGCGGCGAGATTCCAGTCATGTAGGGGAAACGGTGCGACGTGGTGGAGCTCACACGTGTTGCCTGTCTGCCTGCCTCCCTCCCTCTCTCCCTCTCTCGCTCTCTCTTCGCTGTATAACATTAAAGGGGAGCCGCGTGCCTGCTGGCGGATAGCGGAGGCAGCAGCTGCGCAGGCGCAAAGCAGAGTCGTAGAGAAGGGGCGGCGAAATGGCTCCCTCCGCCGATGGCACACGCACAGACCGCATAAACTGACCAAAACAAGAAATAAACAAAGACGGTTCACGTATTAACATTGAGACAACTCTCCTACCCGTCGTGTTTCTATCCTGGGCCTACAAGAAGAAACCTTTCCCTCGGCCCCGAGTGTAAACACATAAATTTATCACCGTGTTATTTCTACAGCGTCTTCTGGTCCACGTAGCACCGTGAAGAATGAGTGACTGCTGGACAGACGTCTATTGCCTGGGATTTGATAGGGTGAACATTAATAAAACTCACAAACTGCAGGGACGGATTCCTGACTGTAAACGGACCTTTTTAGGTCCTACCAACTTGTGTCCGGAAATTCATCGTTGCCAAGGTAGATGACGAACGAAAGTGTCTCTGACCACTTTCCGGGTGATCCTTGCGTGTTGCAAACTGCGTCATAGATGCAGTGTACTGTAAGCAGCTAAATGGTCCGATATTCATGTTGGGAACGTTTGTATATGGCCTAGCAGATGTAAGAAGTCGAAAGGCTGCACAGTCCTCCAAATGATTCACATTCAGTAATTCTTGGAACGTGACACATCTGTTCATGAAGCACGTTTGGATTCTTGGAAGTCTAAAAGCGCGCATTTAGTTTATTAACAACGCCGTCAACGTGCAAATGTGCCTCACGTAGATATCAAATATTGCTTAACAACATACCTTGATTCACTGCCCATTCAACAAATGTTATTCTTCGATATTTGTTGTCCGTTGTTAATACTATTATTTTGTACGGATAAAAATGCAAATCTTTTTTTAATTCACGTACGGATAGTCTAGAAATCCCAAGCCATGCAGCTGGTTTCCTTGTAGATTTGCCTGGGCTGCTCAGTAACGCAGTTCTGAAAGCTTCAAAAGTCTGTGGAGAATGAAACCTTTCGTGCTTCCTCTCAAGCAGTGAATGTTTCGTAAAGTTTTGTTTTGTTTCAAACGAAGGCGACCATCGAGTTTTAAAATGTCTACTAAACCGTGTTTGTGAAAGTACCACACCTTTCGTTTCATGAAAAAATAACACGACTGTAACGCGCTGTTCTTCAGTAAGTCTTCCTTTGTCAGCCGTCTTGGATCGTTACACAAACAGAGCTCTCGGAAACTAATTCACATGAGCTATCCTCACTTCTGCCAATACAACACACAGTTACAACTGAAAGTCTAAGCAATGGAAGTCAAAATAAATGTATCATTTCATGCGCCATCCTTTAGACAAATGGCGTCTAAGATCATCAACATTATTATCAATAAATTGTCAACCACTAGTCTTGATCGACAAAAATTTTCATTTGTCACTTCATGACGCGTTTCGAGAGACATCATCAGATATTTGACTTGAGAAATAAGATATAGGACAAGATAATAAAAGGAATATAATGCAAAGAGAGGACCACATCGGTTAAAATAAATACACAGTATTCTGTCAAGTGAAATGAACAGTCAGGCACTGTACAAGGAAACAAATTTCAACAATACTGTCTGTTAGAGAATGTATTGCTTGTGATATCGAGCATAATCGTAATATGACAAATGTTTATTAAAAATATATGTATTATTCAGATTATGTACGTAAGGAATATTATAAATAGGGGAATCAAATTATTCATACCAAAACGGCAGTAGCTAAAGTCCTCCAAAACTGCTGGAAGAAGGGGCAGCAACTAAAATAAATGTTATGGGATGTAGACGAATAAAGTCAGACGATGATGAAGGAACTGGATTAGAAAATGAGACACTAAAAAGGCAGATGAATTTTTAAGGTTGTGGTAGAAGAGTAACTAACGATGGCCGAAGTAGAGAGCGTATAAACTGAGAGTGGAAACAGCAAGAAGAGTGTTAGTGAAAAAGAGAAATTTGTTATCAATGTAAATTCAAGTATTACGTAGTCTTTTCTCAAGGTATTTGTCCAGATCGTAGGCTTGTACAAAGGTGAAACGTGGACGATAAATAAAGAGATTAGAAACTTGTAAAATGCGGTGTCACAGAAGAATTCTGAAGGTCAATGTATAACTAAAGCAGAGGTACGGAATATAACTGAGAAGGAAAGAAATTTACACCACAACGTGAATAAAATAAGTTCAAATGGCTCTGTACACTATTGGACGTAACTGCTAAGGTCATCAGTCCCCTAGAACTTAGAACTACTTAAACCTAACTAACTTAAGGATACCACACACATCCATGCCGGAGGCAGGATTCGAACCTGCGACCGTAGCGGTCGCGCGGTTCCACACTGTAGCGCCTAGAGCCGCTCGGCCACACCAGGCGGCAATAAAATAAGTGGTCTCAGGACACATCCTGAGACATCCAGAAGTAGGGAATTTGATGATCGACCGACGTGTGATGAATGAGAATTGCAAGCCAAGGCTTGAGTACCGTTGGAAGGTTCGAATGAATGTAGTTCGGGTCCCGGTCTGGGCACGCATTTTCAACTGTCCCCGTTGACGTATATCAACGCCTGGATGCAGCTAAGGGTATTAATTTTATTGTATTGATTTCAGTTTTATTAGTTCTTCAGAGATGAAGAGGTTTGAGTAGAACAGACCAGTCTTCGGACTGAAGATCACGACAGCAACAGCAACAACAATAACAACAACATCACAATAAGATAACAAAAATATCGCTTGGAGAAGTTAAGAAAACTGCGTTCAGATTTTCTACTCTATGATAATTTCATTTGCTGTGATTTTCATGGAGGTGTCTGCATTCTACAACAGTGCATACAAAGACAGATAGGCTGCAGAGTACAGTTATACCCACCACTCGCGTCGGGACGTTTAATCCCATCACTACCTAACCCTGGCCGGGTCCTGGCTAGTTCCAGTATTTGCTGCCGGTAAAGGTGTTTCACACATAGCTGTGGTAGGGTATATTGCAATGTAGGGCTTGTCCAGCGTAACATAGGTTTAACTCCTTAGCCGTCAAATATAAGTGGCAGATATCCCATGCTGATGAACTTCAGTCAGACTTTCTAGACAACATCATTGGGGACTTCCCTTTATTTAAAAATTGGTCCTTTGCTTCAGCCAGCATCACATTCAAATGATTAAAAGAAACTTATGTAAGTACTACGTAGCACTTAATACCTGACAGCAGTAGATAATAATACCTCGATGTAACGAATGAAAGAATGAATGCATTAATTTGTTCTGAAATGATATTGCGGCATTACCTTTATGTTATTCCATGACTTCAAAAATATAAATTGATGGTGTTTGAAGAAAGTCATCCAGACTCACAAATGAAATATCACAATCTCAGGGACTTTATTGGTCTCATACATATCTGATTTCTTATATATAGACTGAATAGGCGAATGAAAATTTGTACGAAGGTCAGGATTCGAACCAGGGTCTCCTGTTTATTTGATAGGTGCGTCAGCCACTAAGCCACCTTGTCACAACTTCAGAAAATACTATGATGCCTCCCTCTGCGATTCAAATTTTCACTGCCGCCCCAGTCTTTTTTAAATCCCCATTACACACGATTACAATTGACAAGGCTCTTCATGTTCTGGAATAACACCTAGCATTGATCGTGGATCCAGCCTGAAACCCAGGTGGAAGTAGTTATAAAAATGAAATGACGCAGTCTCAGAGACTTCACTAGTCCCAAAGAGGTATGATTTTATGTGTATGACACGGGCGGGAATCGAGCTTCGGTCTCCTGCTTACTAGGCAGCTGCGTGAGTACTAACCCACATTAGCACAGCGGTTCACAAAACTGCGCGGATTACCAAGGTATTCCTCCCACCTCGGTCCTAATTCTCACTACCACCCCCTTACACATGAACAGATTGCAGAAGTAGATTGGGGCGGCAGCGAGAATTTGGATCGAAGTGGGAGGCGTGCCAGTGTATTTCATGCAGTAGTTTGAGCCGTTGTGGCAAGGTGGACTAATGATTAAAGCTCCTGCCTAATAATCAGAATGTCTGGGTTTAATTCCAGACCATGGTACAAAATTTCTCTTACCATTTCAGTTTACATTATTCGGTAAATTTTGATTTACATACCGAAATTAACAGTTCGTGTTGCCGCAATCTTTTAAGTTACTGGTTCTGATGGTTGTGGGTAGAGGACTCCCTTGATCCCTCGTTGACTACATAGAGTGCGTCAAGTAGAGATAACAGAGCCGCGAAAGGCGTATTGTATACTTCTTTTCAACTTTTCTTTTTCAATTGGACGACGTGATTTTCGTCGAGAGGACGGCACTGCTCCACCTACAGTGTAAGAGGCGGACGGAATTATATAATATATATCATGATTGTGACTATTTTTTGCAGAGGTGTGGAAGGAGGGAGGTTAGTGAAAAGCTCCCTACCAATGCCTCCACTTCCAAGAACCCAGGATGTACGCCTGAACGGCAACGCTGCAAAGCAATGGCTGTGCCTGCAGTAGCTCCACACATGTTCGCAAAATTATGGGTCGAATTTGACTACTGTCTGCATGTTTGTAATATTCCAGTGGGCGGCATATCTGTGAAAGGTACCTGATTCCAAACGCGACTGTTGCAAGGCATGTATGCAGAAAATATGTCCCAGTAAAATAGATGATTTTTCTATGCATTAAAACTTTGTAATCTTTGGTGTCAGTTAAAATGTACCCTAAGTTTGTGTCTTCATATAGTATATAAAGTCGTGTAAAATGGGATAAATATTTTTTGAAACATCCTTACTAAGCCTAAGATTATCCATCATTGGCAGTTATTAATTGCCGTAATGCATCAATTGTGATGCTTGTTAAGACTGAAGCTTCAGTTGCCCCACACACTGTACTTAACAGTTGCCACAACCATTGAAAGAAACGGAAGCAGGTAAATCAACCTGGAGAAGCGGAAAAAGGGAACCAGGGGGAAATGCTCCCATCATGGGACAAACAGGCGATTACGTTCCCGTTGAAGAGACTGACTGAAAAGTGGGGTATCAGCTGACTTATTCTACCTTCCTCAGCATCTTTAAAATTTTTTTTAAAAATTTTGACATACGAGTGTATTCGCGCTGTTTTATGCTGAGAGAGAAAAAGACAGTGGCAGTGCGGAAGAGACGGAAAATAATAAATACTTCAGGATAGTAGACAGGGGTTATGGTATAAAAGGAATGGAGAAGACAATGACGGTGTGTGAGAGAGAGGGGTCACACGGGCAGGAGACAGTAGCAGTAAGAGAATAAGAGGGAGAGAGTGGCAGTTAGAGAAGATAGTAGGAGTAGGACTGAACACAGGAGACTGCAGCTGTGAGATAGAAGACAGTGACAGAGAGACATAAAGAGATAGTGGCAATGAGTTGATCTTAATGAGTGAGTGGGAGGGCGTATGTTGGAATGGATGGTCTGAATGACTTACAGCAATCGTTAGGGGAGCTCGTGGGAGTGAGTTAAATCTTTAAAGAGCGGGAATAATTTTCCCTGCCAAAATTTGTAGGAAATTTTTAAAGGGGCTGGAGAAGGTAGAAAGAGAGAGCTGATACTCCACGTTTTAGTCATAATCTTTTAAACAGGAGTACATTCGCCTTTTTTGTACTTCTGTTTGAGCATTTTTCTGCTGGTATTTATCTACTTTGTCTCGACTATCCTGTGTCGTATTTATGTTCAACATATGTCTGCGCAGGGAGGATTAATCTCCCAAAATCGATAGCTTCTAACAAAGTAGTCGTACACTATGACAGTAATGACGGTGAGGAATGAAGCAGTGTGGAGGTATGGCCCTGATGCCTGTAACGTAGCATGGGAACTCTCAGCATGAAAAGACAAGTGCACGGACGGAAATGGGAAGTGTTAGACCATGAACGCCCTGATCAAACTCTACAATACTGGTACTACAATACCTCCATGATTTTGGGATACGTTGACTACAATTTCATCCATACGTGAGCATAACTTCAGTATTTTAACTACAGAAAAAGCCATTCCTACTTATGAAGAATGTCGTGAATATGTCATTGTGGCTGCTGGGCGTGTCCAACCGTACTGAATATTTCCCTGCCGAGATCGCAACACAAACAGGACTTGTGCGTGCAGCCTATATCTTGGATTTTGGGAAAGGTCGCATCGTTGGTGAGAGAGGTACTAGAGCATCATACCCAATAGACTGCGCATTCCATTTAGTGGAATTACGTAGAACCAACGGTGATGAGATGGACTCAAGGCAGTGGAGTGGTAAGAAAAGTAGACATGCGTCCTTCAAGATAGACTACGTGACGAGATCGTAGGCTCTGACGAACATAAGAACGAAATTCGAAAAGAATTTAGCCACAATGTCAGTACAAACCGTTGGGAACAGTAGATTAGAAACTGGATTGAGATTTCTAGGAGTCAGATGTTGATTACCACTGACATCATTCAACAGACAACAGAGCTAGGGTCAACTGAGATGTTAAGTTGGAACTGTGTAGTGATCAGCGAATGTGGCCTCTGCTTCTGGCTGTCTGATTAACAGCAAAGTGTCCGTAGAGGACATGGAGTATGGTCACGGGAAGCAGGGAGTCTCGAAATTTGTACAGCTCCTAGAATCATGGTGCGGGGAATTTTTGAATATGAAAACGGGATTGATTTGGAAATTGTTGAAGAGAGGCTGGATGCTGGCCAAGATTGTGGCAGTGAAGATAAGCTCTGATATACGCTTCATTACGAGGATTCAAAATGGCGCTACAGTCTGGAACCGCGCGACCGCTACGGTCGCAGGTTCGAATCCTGCCTCGGGCATGGATATGTGTGATGTCTTTAGGTTGGTTAGGTTTAAGTAGTTCTAAGTTCTAGGGGACTGATGACCTCAGCAGTTATGTAACATAGTGCTCAGAGCCATTTGAACCATTTTGCAAAATGGCTAATTCCAGCAGGATAGTGAAAGGCTCTACTCAGCGGTTGACGTAACAGACGCCTTGAGGAATGTGCGGATTCACGACGAGCCTGATCAGTCGCTTCACTTCACTTCAGGTCGATGATGAATAGGGAATCATAAAAGAAAAAGTTTGGCACACCACTCTCCTGGCCATACAGATTTATCTGACTTTGAAGTCGCTACTACTCGGATAAGTGGTTGGTAGTTGGCGTCACGGGACTCTGCGCGCGACGTGCCAGTTCTCTAACCAAACATAAATTCTTGGCAATACAGCGAATCGAACCCGGGCCCTTACGTGGCAGCCATATACGCTTGCCTCTCAGCTACAGAGCAGACTGAAATCATATTGAGGGTGGATAATTAAATTATCGCTACTCGAGCGAGTGTAGATGGATAACTATTTACGATATCTGTATCCAGTTTTGTAAGTATAGCGTTCAGACTGTGCGCGACAGGATTTGAGTTGTTTCTAGCGTTAGAGTGCCAATACTAGTAAAGCGATGTAAGGCTGAAACACAACCATGTTGTGCTTACAGTTGCAGACAGTCTTCATTGGTCTGAACAAGGTGAGTAGGGCTTTACTCGTGAAGCTGTTTTTCCAGAACAAGAGCAGCACTGCTGCTGCTCTTCGCAAGTACCTGATCCCATACTACAGAAAGAAAAACATTATAGTATAAATTACTTCACGCAGTTTTAATCAGACAGATGTTAATTAATTTTGGACCAGATGAGTAGTTCCAAGCTGGTGAGGAGTATGAAAGGTGCTGGGACAAGAAACGTCAATCACTATTTAAAAAAATTATATTTCGCTAAGCATTCGAATGCTGGTAATTTCAAATCACAATTACTGACATCTCTTGGACTCTAGACAAATTTTCGTTTTACTGGCGAAATCATGACAGTTTAACTTTATATATACAAAAGGCCTTGCAGTAAAACCAAATCTTAAAGAAGTGTAAGAAATCTACAACAGATTGAAATATCGTCTTAAAAAGTTCAAAGCTTTCATCAGTTTAAAAATTTCTTTAGGTAAATGCTACAATAAATTTCAGATAAAAATATTTGTAATTATCAGCAAATTGTATCACTTGAAAGGCAAGCAATGGAATGGCAAAGAGGCCAATCCCCTTACAACAAGTGAATTCACTTCCAAAGGAAAACACTCACAGAAAAAAGGGACATGATGGTAGGACATCTGCTAAGATATCACGGAATAACTTTCATGGTGCTAGAGGGTAAAAACTGTAGAGGAAGACAGATATTGGAAAACACCCAGCAAATAATATGAAGAGGCAAGTGGTACTCGGAGATGGAGAGGTTAGCACAGGAGAAGACTTCTTGGAGGGCCAAATCAAACCAGTCAGAAGACTGATGACACACACACACACACACACACACACACACACACACACACACACAAAGGAAAAACTCAGAGTGAGCGTTCGGCTGATTCTTTCGTATATCGGCTGATTCTTTCGTATAGCCCCCTCTATGGTTATTAGTTTGGCCTTACATCAATACGATTTCTGCACATAGAAACCACAGCTCGTGCAACACAACAACTGTTCAGCGCTTATAATAACCAAGCAGAGTAACTAAAATATCTTGGCCCGTATAACATGGTACCAGAGGAACCAGTATGGGGTAAAAACTGTAGAGGAAGGCAGAGATTGGGGTAGTTGGCTCATTTGAAGACAAGGCTTCTCGTTTGCCCAAAAGTCTTACTTAACTAGGAGAGGAGCAAGCCAAGACAACTGCCAAACCAACCAAGAAACTTAGATATTAAAAACCAACTCAACACATAATTTACATGATGCAGTTTAAAAAGCAAGGAATTTAAATTACCAAAGAATTACTTAACATTAAAAGAATCTAAACTGACCAATTTAAATATTAATAAACAACACCTCAATTTCTTGGTTCACTATACTCTTTAAATTGAAGGAGGTCTATCTGTGGTGTTATTACGGAGGCACTGGAACTAAATTTATATCTGGTAATCAGTGTGGAGAATTTGACTCGGGTTCACCGTAGTACGAATTTTTAGAGCAGGATGAGTGCTTACCAAATGTAAAAAATTCACTACATTCTTCGTCGCTAATGCTGGAATATAACTCCCACATACATTACCTACACTATGAGACCTATCTTAAGCTGAGGGCCTTGCACACACTAGGAATTGTCCCGTAAGCCGTCTCCAGAACGGTGCCTTCAATGGAAAGTAAACAGCAATTGCTTTGCTGTGGGTATGATCGACTCTTGGAACTGAGCCAAGCTAACAAGCGCCGCTTGCAGACACTCAGACACTGCGACATCATGTTCTCCACTTATCTTGGCAGAATGCCACTGACACATACAATCGCCCGTCCACACAGGACACCACGTACAGCTCGTTGCACTGCGGCTCCACCTCATAGCTATGTGAGGAGACATTCACTCTGCACTCCCTCCCCCTCTCCCCGTCTCCCCCTATCACCGTGTCCCATTGTCCCGCTCTCCCATTCTCTTCTTCCTCTGTCCGTCTCCTCTCTATCGCCACTATGCTCGCCCTTTTAAGACTAGTCAGGCCAGAGTTTCTCTAATATTGGACTTGCAGTTTAGCATGGATATCGAACCCCGATCATAGCCTAAGAAAGGGCGACCGCGCTACGGGTCAGTGTCGACGCATTAAAGGAATACGGAGGGTTCCTCCTTCTGCACTGAATTGAAGTACATGATTCGGAAGCTTGAATTAACTGGCGATTTGGGAGTTGCTCTCAGGATAGGGCGGCGGCCAATTGTTGCATACATTGTTGAAGAAGTTGCTACTTTCATAGCTGAGAATGTTGGTCCACATGAACATAGTACGCCATTAAAAAGTTACCACCTCATGTGGACAATAAAATTTGTTTCTTTCCATGGTTTATTAGTTATTTCTCTTCCGTGTGTCTTTACAAATGTTTTCACAAAGTTTCGTTGTCCTTCTATGAAGTTTTTGTCTTGGAGACTCTCTGAAGCAGCGAAATTTTAATTACACTGAGGCGACAAAAGCCATGGGATAGCAATACACACAGATGGCGGTCCTATCGCTTACACAAGGTATATAAGGGCAGTGCATTGGCTGAGCTGTTATTAGTACTCATGTGATGCATGTGAAAAGGTTTCGAACAGGATTATGGCTGCACGATAGGAATTAACAGAATCTGATCGCGAAATGGTAGTTGCGGCTAGAGGCAGGGAACATTCTATTTCGGAAATCCACAGTGTCAAGAGTGTGCAGATATTATCAAATCTGAGGCATTACCTCTCAACGTGGGCAATGCAGTGGCCAAACGGCCTTCACTTAACGAGCGACAGCAGCGGTGTCTGCATAGAGTTGCCGGTGCTGACAGACAAGCAATACTGCGTAAAATAACGGCAAAAATCAGCGACTAAAGCGAGTGCCTTCGCTAACACCACGGCGTCGCCTGCCGCGCCTATCCTGCACTGATGACTGTACCGGTTGGACCCTTGACGACTCAAAAACCAAGGCAAGATTAAATGAGACCCGACTTGACTGTCGTGCAGGCCCCATTAAGCTATGGACCCAAGTTGACGACATGGCACTTTGCAAGTGCGTCAATAATGGTGTGAGCAGTGTTTACATGGAACTGACTGGGTGATCTGGTGCAGCCGAACCGATCATTGACTATTCGGCTACTTGCAGACCATTTGCAGCTATTGATGGACTACACGTCCCCAAACAAAGACGGAATTTTTATGGATGATAATGCGCCATGTCACTGGGCCACAACTGTTCTTGTTTGGTTTGAAGAACATTCCGGACAGTTTGAGCAAATGATTTGGACACCCAGATTGCGCTACATGAAACCCATCGCACATTTATGGGATAATCGAGAGGTCAGTTGGTGCATAAAATCGTGCACCAGCAACACTTTCGCAGTTATGGACGGCTGTGTAGGCAGCGTGGCTCAATATTTCTGCAGGAGACATCCAACGATTTGTTGAGTACACGCCATGTCGAGTTGCTGCATTACGTCGAGTAGAAGGAAGTCCGACAGGATATTTGGAGGTACCCCATGACTTTTGTCACCTCACTTTACAACTAACCCGTACTTTTTCTAGCTAGCTTAATGAAGCGACTCAGGGATGTTACAAAATTCGTCGAGATGACGATTATAGGGTGTTTGTTTGCATCGCACAACGAATTTTAGGGTGTTTTCGTGCCCATGGGGGTCGTATTCCTTACTGATGTTGGTGATGGATGGCAGTTCAGAACGGAATGGATGTTAATAATATGATATATGTAGCCTGATGGAGGTCTCCATGAAGTGTGACAAATATCTGACTGGTTATTTGTGGTGTAACGCTTTCCATTTCCGTCAGTGTATAAGATTACAATCTCTTTCAAAATTTAAATTAACCGGATTTCTTGCAGTTGTGGCATGTTATGCATTGGTCAGACGACCAGGAACGCATAGGCGTCAAGCAAGCTTAACGTAGCTACCGGTCACCCTATGGAATACAACAGAACAGACTCCGCAGTCCACTTCCAACTATTAAGACAGCGTTATTAACAAAACTGAAAATTAAGATACCAGGTGACCTTATAAATAATGGCGGAAGCTTTTGCTTAAATTCTGTTTGGACTTCTGCTCTCTTACTGGTCAAATAAGAGAGAGATCGAATTAATGCTACTTGTTCACGCGTTGATAGTAATTAATATACATTATCAACGACTTATGAAGTTGGTCATCTTTGGTTTTGTGGTGGCTATAGTTGTTTACGGTGTGGATGTGTTACATATGATGTGTTATGGCTCGATGTAGCTTCACCTACAGTGCGTTTAAATTTCCTTGAACTGAGCTCTCTCATTTCATCTGTGTCTTGAAAATGGTGCAGAGTTCGCCTGCCGAAATGTTAATAGTTGACTAAACTTCCACGCATCTCACTATTCTTTGAATAGTGTGTAACGACCCTATCACCCCCTTTCTAGATGCGACTATTCAAGCTTTCCCAGCGGATATGTTGTAAATAGCCCTCACGGGTATGCCGCCGGACCACGTTCTGCAAATTCCTCAACATTTCCTCGGAGCAACTGTGGTTCAACCTTGCTGGTGGCTAGGTATGACTGACAGTAACCACCGGACGTTGACACCCCGTTTCTAGAAAACACTCGCGAAGAATGCGCAGGCACGGAAATCAGGCATTCGAAATGGTTTGCAGATAGATGGTGTCATACTCAAACGCCTTCTGCAGAAAATCGCTGTGTTTACTAATAGTGCGACCAGACGATACCGACTAAAAGACCGTACTAGACAAGTGTTACGACGGGAATGTCATCGAGAAACCTTGACTTTCGCGTCGTGATTTAATAGCAGCCAATGCACGGTTCCAGGCTGTGCTCATTTGAAATCCTGGGTCCCTGTTGATGAGATTATCAGATGCGGATACGTATTGCTTCCTTAATGACACAATCCCTGAAAGATGATGCCGGGGATAAAACTTCCGTCTCTTCAGAAATCATTCGATGTCCCGTATTCAGACAGTGTTCCGCAATTGCCGAGTTTTCCGGTTGGCGAAGGCCTGTATGACGCTGACGATCATCGCAGCGACCTTGTACAATGCGACATGTATGGTCTATATATAGTGCCCCACATTGACAAGGAATCTTGTACACACTACATTTCCTCAGGCCAAGACCATCCTTAAACGAAACCAACATCTTTCTCAGTTTTGCAGGTGGTCGAAAAACACACTTCACGCCACATCTTCCGAGGACTCTTCAGACTCATGGCGACATGGCACCAAAAGACGGCAAAAAGGCAAAAACCGTATTTTCATTCTGATTGAACTCGCTAGCCTGAATGCATTAAGTATCTGTCTCTCAAAATAACCGTTTTCTTGGAACACTGTCTTTAAATGTTGTATTTAAATCGACAGGCTTTCAGGATCAGATACCACATGTTCTCTATGAACTAACGTAGGTAATGCACTACCGCATTGCGCAGGAGCCCTCATCTCGTGGTCGTGCTGTAGCGGTCTCGCTTCCGACGCCCGGGTTTCCGGGTTCGATTCCCGGCGGGGTCAGGGATTTTCTCTGCCTCGTGATGGCTGTGTGTTGTGTGATGTCCTTAGGTTAGTTAGGTTTAAGTAGTTCTAAGTTCTAGGGTACTGATGACCATAGATGTTAAGTCCCATAGTGGTCAGAGCCATTTGAACCATTTGAACCATTGCGCAGGATGGTGGCAGCTTGTGGCCTGCAGTTGTAGGCCTGTATGCGTTGCCTTGCGGTAGACGCTGTGTCCCAGGGTTCCATCAGCTTTCCTTTGTACCAAAACATCAAGAAAAGGTAAAGTACCATCTTTCTCCACTTCCATTGTGAAGTTTACATTTCGATGTAGTGAATTCAGATGCTGAAGAAACGTAGGTAGAGTATTAAGTCCATGTGGCCACACCACATAGGTATCATTCACATACCGAAGAAAACAAGAGGGCTTGAGAGTGGCTAACTGTAGTGCTTTTTCTTCAGAGTCATACATAAAATATTTGGCCACCACAGGAGACAGAGGGCCTCCCATGGCGATGCCGTGCGCTTGTTCAAAATATTGGTCATGAAATCAGAAGCATGTTAAAGTAGGCCCGTGTTTAAATAATGCTAGAATATCCTCCTCAAACCTGTTGCTAATGAGCTCTAAAAAATCCTGGAATGGCACCTTTGTAAATAAAGCCACAACATCGAAATTTACTAAGAGATCCGACGATTGCAATCTAAGAATTTTTAGTAGACCTATGAAATCTTCCGAGTTTCGAATACGATGGTTGCACTTGCCTACGAGAAGTCACGATAGTACATAAATATGATGTTCTGTTATCGCCTTATCTTATGTTTTCTTGTTCGCGCCTGCAATGCAGATTGATCTTGCCGCCAGTTTGGCTATCTTTCTTAACATAACATTAGACTCGCCACTAAATCAGTAATATAAACACTTTGAATATTCCATTTTCGTACTTTACAGACTGTTAATATAATTAACCATATTTATAGCTCTTTGTAAATTAACTAGCCAATCCTACTTTAGTGGACAAGCTAAGGGCTCGTTGAGAAGCAAAGTTATTTATTTCATTTCTTACTTTCAACAAGATACGAGATTATTACACGCTGTGCCTACCTCGACGACTCCTCAGTGTACGGGTGCTTCTCGTCACAGGTTAAACACCTTTCGTGCAATCATAAACACAACGTCTCACCTATCTAGCATTCTAGCTATGCTGATTCATTAAAAAAACATTTACAAACTCCTTCGCTGTCGCTGCTGTCCGGCTCTGGGACAATCTGCCCTGATCTCTTTGCACAATTCAATATCCTGATACTTTTAAGAAACAAATTGAAGAAATTTCTCCTGTTATCTTCATGGGGATTCCCCAAAATTAACTTCCCTCCTGTCAAATAGCAAACCTAATGTTCCTATAATCTTTCAATTACTCTTCTCTCTCTTTTCCTTTCCCTATGAATCACGACACCTTAGCTTCGCATATATCTCTTAAATTCGTGTTGTCAGATTCATTTTTCCCTCTATCGTCCATCCGTTTCTTCATGACCATGGCAGCTGTCTGTCATAATTAAAAAACTATCTTAAGTAGTCGCTAATTATTGTTACATTTACCGTGTAAGAGCAAAAATTGTGCATGTGTCTTCCTTATCTATACTATTATAACTTTAGTTTTTCTACCTTTAGTGTAACCGGCTTACTGTAACATAGACAATGCAAATATGTAGAAAGCTTGGTTAGGTGTAAGAGAGGGCATGATGGCGCCAATCTTGACATATTAAATAAATAAAGAAATAAGTAACAGCAGTGTCTTGATAGATAATGTTTTCCACTAAAGCCCAGCGATAGCGTACTCCAACTGAGTCAGAAACAATACTGACTTATCTTGTGAACAAACACTCCGAAAAATAAATGGTCTCCATGCCCTCAAAGGTCAAATATTCAAAATACCAACTCGTACGTTCGATTTAGGACAGTTATTGAATTTAATATTCATGAATGTTATTAATAGCTGTTATACAAGGAAGAAAATTATGGACTTAAAATTACTGCGTCCTCAATTATTATTTAACACTTATTAACAAATGTGAACTCAATACTGATATTTGGTCAGCCTGAGTCTCTAATAAAGAAGTAACATAGGGGCTATCTTTAATCAGCATACTCCAAACAATATCACGCAACATTTGGCGCACCCAGTAATTCCAGGAAAAGTCTTGCATCCACTGCAACGATACAATAGAAACTACTTTTATTTTCCTAGGTGCTAGTTATTACCTGACGCAGTGAATTGTCCCAAGGTCAGCACAAATGTTCCATGTCTTCCAGGGTACACCACCTACCGTTATCGCGGCCAGCTGTGTACTTTGCCTACGTCATTCTGTGTGTGGTATACCTTTTACTGAAAAAAAGGCGTTCCAAAAACGGAAAACGCCACGTCACAACTGACACTGTATGCTGTCCACCGGAACATCCTGCTGCATAATTCCCCTTACAGAAATGGGGTTCTCACAATGAAGCAACAAGGGAACGGCTTGGCCGCCCTCATCAGTAATGGACGCCACAGTACCAATGCACTACACTTCAGAACTATTTAGATTACGCTTAGGATGAGCTCTGATCATTTGCGTTTAGTGTTAATTTACATACTTAAGCTGGTAAAAATTGTGAAATACTAAATATCAAATAATCACATGGTATCACACGTTGTTTAGTACATCTCACTTTCTCGCTAAGCATCATCACAAATTCATAAACCAATCAAATCACCTTCTTTAGGTTGAAGCCCTTCTGTCCATGTCCTCTTGCAAATAAATTTGCTTTTAGAAGGAGTCCGCCTCCGAGCAGAACACAGTTACTTGTGTCTTCTATTAACCAGAAACGTTTCGCTGAAGTTTCAGCATCATCAGTGGGATCTTATTTCCTTTCCATTAAACAGATATTTGTATACATATATAAATTCGAGTTTTAAATAAAGTATTAACAAATCTGAACCCAGACAATGTTTTATGTATAGTGGTATACCTTGTGAGCACATGCTGTGATTTTCCTGGTTTCTTTTTTTTACGTTATGCATTACAGTTGTTTTCCTTTTACAGTCATCTGCAATCATATAGAACTTAATAGGGAAAGTCATTTACCTCGAAAAAATTGCAGTGTTATAAGTTTCACTGACGCTGTTAACAAACTACGAAAAGAAGATCGTAAAGAGTTGGACAACTAACTACGTCCTGGGAGGAAGTTCTGAACCTTTTTGAGGCGGTCTGCCTTTGTGTGTGTGTGTGTGTGTGTGTGTGTGTGTGTGTGTTTTTCTGCAGATACGCCATACAAAGATTGGAAATTTCCGCCCAGAACAGATTCAGCTGCCCGCCATCTTTTTTTCTTAGATTGTAAACAGTGACGGAAAAAACTAAATAATGCATTTTTCGACAGCGAAAATGAAGGGGAAAATATATTTGAAACTTACTGCATACACAGGAACACATGCATACGCACACACAGAATCAGTTAATGCTGGGCCTAACGACAACATTTTCAGTTGTAAAATTGGGAGGAAAATAACTTTTCCGCATTAAGTTCGATATGGTTGCAAAGACAGACAGCGGAAAGAAAAACACTGCAACACGAAACAAAACACAGGAAACCACAAAACGCGCTTATCCTTTTCTCAAATTTTTAATACTTTCTTAAAAACTAGAAATTAAGGGGAGGTTCACCATCTTTTGGTTCAAAAACATAGAATTTTTTTAAAACTGCATTTTTAGATCCATAAAAGTGTTTAGAACCCTCCTCTGAAACGGTTTTTCCGAAACGGAACGGAAATGTTTGTTATTCGCGGCAGAACCGAAAAATGCACCTGCACGAAATCGGTCTTTTTCACGCTCCAGTTTTTTTTTCCTTCGGAGGACGAGCTATTGTACCGGTGCTTGGGAGCAAACACACAAAATTCAAATGAAAGATTGAACGCGTGTGTTTGGAAGTTAGCCGCCAAGCATTGGCATTCTTGTGCGAAGACTGTAGAGATATCGACTTTCCTGGCAGTGAACAGTTCAACAAAGGATATCCTGAAGACCATGACAACGATGGGATTCTATTCGATGTAGTTCTCCAAGCTTTCGGACTACCACCGGATTCAAACGGCCGAAAACCGCATGTCGCCGCTCGTAAGAGCGGCTCTGATGCAGCGCAGGATGGCCCAAATCGAGCAGAACGCCCTCTACGAGGAAGGACTAGTTTATGGACTCGTAATAGCAGATTGAACGTAAGTTGCATAATATTGCATTTATACGTAGTGAAACTTTTATTCGCGTTTTTCTCGAAATGACTTTCTTTTTTATCGCGCGGCATGGTAACTTCAAATCTACTGAACCTTTCAGCATGATTCTTTGTTTCCGACGAAGCTAACTTAATTTTCTAGGAGTTGTACCCCTTTAATTCCGATCCACCAATTATAAATATTTTGGCGAAGTCGAAACATCGATGAAAAAAAAACATTTTTTTTCAAATGGGCGCCAATTTGTTTCCTATGGTCCAAATAACTTAGTCGAAGTACAACTTCTAAAGACTCTTATATACTTTGCTAATGTCAGCTTGGATTTGATTTCAAATGGTTCAAATGGCTCTGAGCACTATGGGACTTATCTTCTGCGGTCATCAGTCCCCTAGAACTTAGAACTATTTAAACTTAACTAACGTAAGGACATCGCACACATCCATGCCCGAGGCAGGATTCGAACCTGCGACCGTAGCGGTGGCGCGGCTCCAGACTGTAGCGCCTAGAACCGCTCGGCCAGTCCGGCCGGCTTTTGATTTCAGACGAGCCGGCTGACGTGTGACATATCGCGCTTGGAGGTATACATCGATATTTTGTTTCGTTCCTAGGGCACTTCCGCCTTTGCTCTTCGACATTCCCAGTGGCAAAAATATCAGTTTTTAGAGGAAATATAAATAAAAATATTGATCAAATCTTACTATGAAATCTATAAGACATCCCGAGGAAAAAAATTCTCAAACCACATTTTTCTTTCGGGCTAAAGATAGTAAACCTTCCCTTAAATGTGTACAAGTAGTAACGAGCACATTTTCTGTAGTTTAATAAAAAGACAATGAAATCTCATGATAGCTTCAGGAAAAAATGTCTTAGTAGCAGAAAAAAAAACATCAATCTTCCTCGTGGCAAACCCCTTACAAACACGATAATTTTATATTTTCATAACACGCTAAAAGCCATGTGAAGTAGAGAAGGCCTGATCGCTCGGATCTTGACATTTAAATAAATAAACAAATAAAGAAAAACAGCGTCCTGATACATAATGTTTTCCACTAAAACCCAGCGACAGCGTACGCCACTGGGTCAGAAACAATACTGACTCATCTCGTGAAAAAAACACTCCGAAAAATAATTTGCTGCTTGCTGTAAATGTGCTCCATGCGCTGAAAGGACGAATACTGTTTGTTAAGTGGTGATATTCACTGAGTGACGGAAGAGCATGCTCTCATAAAGGTGGGTATCTTTCGTTGCAGCTCCAGTACATAAAGTGATTTCTTTTGGGAATTGGGGATGGTGCGGCAGGGGGGCGGGGAGAGGGGGGGGGAGGGTTGCATGTTGTAGTACCGACGAGCAGGTAGTAAATTGCAGTTTGAATGCCAGCACATATCCGCTAAATACAAATTACATGTGTGCGGTAAGGCCGGCTGCTATGAAATTAATTACATCACTAATTAGGAAACAGACGCAAGCTCCCCAATGTTCCTGCGTCTGTGAGGAGGCGTGGAGAAGGGTATTCCGCGCAGGTTGCATCTTGCACAGACCCCGTCGCCTAGGCGTTACCGATGCACCGTCGGCCTCGTTTGCCGGCAGGCACCGCTCTTTGCCTTTGCATGATGCCGGCTCAGTGCGAGTGCCTCCCGCGCACACGCCGTACCTGCGTGGCATCTCTTTGATCTCCGGCCGATGTGCCGCAGTGCACTCCCGCCTCGCTGCGGAGCAAGATCACCTCACGTTTGAATTCACTGCACCAGGTAGTGGCACGACTCCCAAAGACGCTAATTCTCTGTTCCTGAGGCTTCGGAGTTCGTTTAATCAGGCCTCTTTACTCGCTGCCTACTTGCCACCACGGTTCATAACATAAATGTCACTTCCAAAATGTCGTGATGAATTATGTGTAACATCTTTAGAGGGACGAGATGCTTTCTATCAAGAAGTGTACCCGATAGAGCTTCATTTTAAGTCCACTACTAGTCGTGCCAGTCCTGACAAAACTCTACCATCTGGTGGGCAAGATGTATGAGACAGGCGAAATACGAGGGTCGGTCAAAAACTAATGCCTCCCATTTTTTTTCTACTTAAAAAAATTAAGTTAAGTGAAAAATTTGAATTTGGCGCCATTCCTCAAACCTTCTTCTGCAATCCACTGCAGTAGTAACATTCTGTGTCAACAGGTGGCAGCACAGCAGAAATTTGTAAGTTGGCCGACATCGATGTTCGTTTGAGACAGCGTTGTGTGATTGAATTCTTGAATGCAGAAGGTGAAACGCCCATACGCATTCATGAAAGACTGAAGAAGGTGTATGGTGTTGTGACAGTGGATGTCAGCACTGTTAGACGATGGGTTCGTCGTTGTAAGGAAGCTGAAGGGCAAACACCGTTGACTGACGAAAAGCCGAGCGGCAGGCCGGTGAGTGCAGTGACTCCACACAACATTCAGCAAGTTGATGACATCATTCGTGGTGACCGTCGGGTGACTGCAGATGAAGTGTGATCACGATTATTAAACAATTGGGGTACTCAAACGTTTGTGCACGGTGGGTTCCAAGAATGTTAACCGATCAGAATAAAGAGGCAAGGAAAACAATAGCCTCCCAACACTTGCAGCGCTTCCGTTTGGAGGGAGATGAGTTTCTGAAAAAAATTGTGACCGGGGACGAAACATGGGTGCATTTTTTTGAACCCGAATCAAAGAGGCAGTCAATGGAGTGGCATCACACAAGCTCGCCGAGGAAGAAAAAATTCAAAACTGTGCGATCGGCAGGGAAAGTTATGGCAACAGTTTTCTGGGATACAGAGGGTGTGATTCTGGTTGATTTTTTGGAGCAGGGATGCACAATAAATTCTGTTCAATACGTCACAACCCTCAAAAAACTTAAAGCACGTCTTCAGCGAGTTCGCCCAACAAAATCAATGGCAGATGTTCTTCTTTTGCATGACAATGCAAGACCACACACCAGTCGTCACACCTCTGACGAGATTGTCAAAATTGGATGGGAAGTTTTGCCTCATCCCCCATACAGCCCTGACCTGGCACCATCAGACTTCCATCTGTTCGGGCCACTAAAAGAAGCTCATCGTGGGATTCATTTTGAAGATGAGAAGGCCGTCAAAACATCCGTGCGTCAATGGCTTAGGAAGCAGAGCTGTGATTTTTACCATGCTGGGATACATGCCCTTGTTCAAAGATGGACCAAAACTGTAGAGATGGGCGGAGATTACATTGAAAAATTACAAAATGATCGTCAATGTTGTGGTTTTCAACCTATGTAATTGCATTTAAATTTCCTGACAATTAAACGTAGAAAAAAAATAGGAGGCATTACTTTTTGACTGACCCTCGTACCCTCAGACTTCAGGAATAATATAATAATTCCAATCCCAAAGAAGGCAGGTGTCAACAGATTTTAAATTACCGAACTATCAGTTTAATAAGTCACAGCTGCAAAACACTAACACGAATTCCTTACAGACGAATGGAAAAACTGGTAGAAGCCGACCTCGGTGAAGATCAGTTTGGATTCCGTAGAAACACTGGAACACGTGAGGCAATACTAACTTTACGACTTATCTTAGAAGAAAGGTTAAGGAAAGGCAAACCTACGTTTCTAGCATTTGTAGACTAAAAAAAAGCTTTTGTCAATGTTGACTGGAACACTCTCTTTCAAATTTTAAAGGTGGCAGGGGTAAAATACAGGTAGCGAAAGGCTATTTACAATTTTTACAGAAACCAGATGGCAGTTATAAGAGTCGACGGAGATGAAAGGGAAGCAGTGGTTGGGAAGGGAGTAAGGCAGGGTTGTAGCCTCTCCCCAATGTTTTTGAATCTGTATATTGAGCAAGCAGTAAGGGAAACAAAAGAAAAATTCGGAGTAGGTATTAAAATCCATGGAGAAGGAATAAAAACTTTGAGGTTCGCCGATGACATTGTAATTCTGTCACAGACAGCAAAGGGCTTGGAAGAGCAGTTGAATGGAATGGACAGTGTCTTGAAAGGAGGATATAAGATGAACATCAATAAAAGCAAAGCGAGGATAATGGAATGTAGTCGAATTAAGTCGGATGATGCTGAGGGAATTAGATTAGGAAATGAGATACTTGAAGTAGTCAAGGAGTTTTGCTATTTGGGGAGCAAAATAACTGATGATGGTCGAAGTAGAGAGGATATAAAATGTAGACTAGCAATGGCAAGGAAAGCGTTTCTGAAGAAGAGAAATTTGTTAACACAGAGTATAGATTTAAGAGTCAGGAAGTCTTTTCTGAAAGTATTTGTATGGTGTGTAGCTATGTATGGAAGTGAAACATGGACGATAAATAGTTTAGACAAGAAGAGAATAGAAGCTTTCGAAATGTGGTGCTACAGAAGAATGCTTAAGATTAGATGGGTAGATCACATAACAAATGAGGAGGTATTGAATAGAATTGAGGAGAAGAGGAGTTTGTGGCACAACTTGACAAGAAGGAGGGACGGGTTGGTAGGGCATGTTCTGAGGCATCAAGGGATCACTAATTTAATATTGGAGGGCAGCGTGGAGGGTAAAAATCGTAGAGGGAGATCAAAAGATGAATACACTAAGTAGATTCAGAAGGATGTAGGTTGCAGTAAGTACTGGGAGATGAAGAAGCTTGCACACAGGATAGAGTAGCATGAAGAGCTGCATTAAAACCACTCTTAGGACTGAAGAACACAACAACAACTATTCCTTATATGCAGGGTACAACGGATGTAAGTGCAGATATTTATATAAGTGGGATCTTAACATGTAAACACGTCGTTGTGTTGGTCGTTTTCGCCTGTAGTGAACGATCTTCCCACAAACATCTGATTTTTGCACCGTCGTAACTGCACAACTGAGTATTCAATACCTGTCAGTATAGAAAAAACAGTATGCGTCCAAGTGACTACAATTCTACACCAGACCTGCTACCCAGGTGAAAATAAGCATTGACGGCGTCTTCTTGATACATGTACACGGAGGTTTGTCCAAAAATCAATCTAAAAATAAGCGAGTACGTGGAGGTACTACCCAACCTAAAAATATACCACTTATAAGAACTATAATTATTAGTACGAAAATGACGTAAATACTGATGTAATGTTGTTGAGTAATACATCCGCAGTCACCAGTAGAAATATCTGCACTTATGCCCGTTACATTCTGCATACGAATGACCTACTGCTTAACACTCACCAAACAGAGTCGATGATTTTTGGATACTAGTACTATAATAAATCCCACTAGAGAGAAAGGAACAGATGAAATGGCAAATGATGTTTTTCAAACAATGATTAGACTCTTCTATGTAAATGGACACTCCCTAAATTTCGAGGAACACATATTCAGTTCAGTACGACTAACAGAGCCTTATCAACAATTCATGTAGTACATGAAAAGAACTCAAGTAATCGGGATAGAATGCTCCAAGCTATTCTGTATATGTATTGGTGAAAATTTGAGCTGAGACAAGGATATTACTGAGCTGCCCAAATAATTCACGCCAGCTGCATTTTCTCTTCGTAGAATAGCCAGTCTTGGCAAAGAGCTAGTCAACTTTTTGACGTATTTCACATATTTTCACTCAAAGTCTTGTGATAAAATTTTCTGGGCTAACTCATTTACTTAGGAAATAGGTACTCACTTCACAAAAAAGAACAGTAGGGATATTATATGGTGTTATTCCACAGTTAAGTTATCATGTACGTACTTCTTCAAGGAGTTGGGACCATTTAACTGCACCTTCATATATATATATATATATATATATATATATATATATATATATATATATATATATATATATATAACGGCCAGAAGTCACTTGACACATTTGTGGTTTGTGACAAATTAAAGAATGAATCATTAAGCTTTTGTTACAATGTCAATAAACTTCACCAAGTTCAGCATTTGTTGCTCGAAGAATATCTAATCGATCGATATTCGATTTCACGCCATATGTTTGACAACATTCTTGTTCAAGATCAGCAACAGCATCTATCGTCCTTCTTCTTAATGTATCCAGATCAGGCACCTGTGAAGGGTAAACTTCACACTTTAAGTAGCCTACAAAAAGAAATCTAAAGGCGTTATGACGAGTGATCTTGTGGGCCAAGAATTGGGATTATTACCCATAATCTATATGTCAGGAGATGTTTCGCTAAGAAAATATCTAACATGAATCCCCAATGCGGTGGTGCACCATTTTATTGCAAAATCAAATCAGACTGCAAGTCTCTCAGTTGCGGTTCAGCAAACTGTTCTACGATATCCAGATAACGTTAGCTATTTTTGATTTTTAAACTGAAAAAGAAAGTTCCAATTACTCTGCTGTGAAATAAACAGCACGACACATTCAATTTAGGGGAATTCCTAAAGTGAACTAAGGCAACGTGTGGACTTTGGGAACCCCATATCCGTGCACAGTGCTTGTTAACTTTACCCAATGTGTGGAGATAGTCTGAACTGAAATGCAAATTCGATGAAGATAGTTGCTGGTGTCGATTCGTGTCAATATCTCAGTCGCAAGGGCTACTCTGCAAGTTCTATCATTTGGTTGTAACGCCTGTGTTATTTGTGCATTGCATGTACGCAGGTACGATGTCTTGTGTAGAGTTCTTCGTTTTGTGGTCGAAGGAAAACCTAGCTTCGTAAGAACGTTTGTAGCTCATCTCCGGTACTTTGTTCACTGTCTGAGGGCTGCCCTCTTCGCGGAAGATATGTCACACTGTTTTAACTTCATGTACCACGCAACAGTACTATCAGATGCTTTTCTTCCGTGTAATCTTCTAAAATTTTGCTTAACATTGATTCGACATTTTATCTTGTGATACCACAGAACACACTGCACTTTCTCCTCGCGTGACGCCATTTTGAAACAACAGCTATTGTAATGATCTCTACTCAGCACCTACCCACAACAACGATACACAAATAAACTAGATGATTTATTCTTTCATTTATTACGAACCCCAAATTTGTAATGTCTATAAGGTTTGTAAAATAAGTATTGAAAACTGAGAAGAGACACCTTTACTATAAAAACTATCAGTATCTCAGAAAAGAGTGTAATTTCGATTAAAAATATTTTTAAATAGTTTTTACAGTATTTAAACTGTCTAACAGATAGCAAAGCAAGTTTTTAATCTAATCTAAAATTATTTCTACTGGACAATTTCAATTTGATAGTCGAATCTTTATTTAAAACAGGTAGCTTTAAAACATCCTAGCTTCAAGTGTAACTGGGTGGGTAGGACCAAAAAATATGTTCATTACTGTTAAAACTAATCATGTATACATATTTTGTGAACTAACTCATTCCACGTCATTTCAATAAAAACAATAATTCAAAAGAACTGTGGAAGTAACATGGCTACCAGCCCTTAAGAACATTTATTGCAGCTTAACAACACCAAGAGGAATCGAAGGCCATGTCCACTTATCTATGAAGCCATCACAATGACACGGCAAGCCGTTTCCTCCTTAATAAGATTTTCAATCTGCAGCAGACTGTGCACTGATATTAAACATCCTGGCAAACTACAACTGTGTGCCAGACCGAGATTCGAAATCGGGACCTTTGCTTTTTGCGGTCAAGTGCTCTACCATCTGAACTACCCAAAACGCAAATCACTACTTAACCCCACAGCTTCAGTTTTGCCAGCACCTCGCCTCCTAGCTTCCAGACTGCACAGAAGCAATTCCACGAACCCAGCAGAATTAGCACTCCTGGAAGAAAAATATCATGGAGACTTGGCTTGGCCACAGCCTGGGGGATTTTTCCAGAATGAGATTTTCACTCTGCAGTGGAGTGTGCTTTAATTGAACCTCATGACATAGATACCGATTTTGGAGTCTTGTCAAAAGACATTCTTTTTAGTACAGTTTGTTGTGTTGAAAGACTTCGTGGTCTCCTAACCTTCATTGCTTACATATTCTGCCCTCACAATCATATTCTGCACATCGAAACGCTTCATTCAAACCCAAACTCGATTAGATAAAGTCAATGTAGTATGAATTCATGTAAACGATATTAAAATAGCAAATAAATGGCAAGTAAGCACCGAGCTTGAAATACGCAAGGCTGACGTACACACACACATTCAAGACATGAAGGTCACAAAATCTTTTAGTTCCGGAGAGGCAAACCACACATCAGGAGGACGGTCCCTTCAGAGGACGAGTCAACCCATCTACATCAGCCGGCGACCGCCCTTAAAGCAGACAGCGTTTGCCCGAGTGAAAGGGAGAACGAGCCAGTATTCGGCTTAAAAGCAAATTCTGCTACATTGTGTGGGAGCGCCCAGCCTACGCATTCTTTACAACCATAGTACACAGTTGCAGAAGTTTTCACAGGGAGACATCAAACGCCAATGCTACAGATTTCCCGATTGGTCGCCTTAAACGAAACGTCATTCTCCCATTTTAGAAGAGCAATACTGATTGTCAGGCGATATTCCTGAGGCCTTGAGGTAAAGGAGTAATGGAAGAGACCGAAAGATATACCCCTTCATGTGTGGCACGGTGAGGGGCCGTTCCGTTGTCGCTCTTGGAGCGAGAACACGTAACGAGTGCATGTGCGCTCATACGGTGCTCAAAGAGCGAGGAACAAGTCTCTCTTCAGTACTTCACTGGAAGAGCACCTCTGTCGAGAGCAAATCGGAGTGCGAGTCTATATTGAGTCCTTGCGATTAAGCATTGTTCACTGTGTTGGCCACAACACTTAATAGCGCGGTGTGAATGTACAGGGTTATAGTTAAATGCCTGCGAGCGAATTTTTGAATGGCATCGTGGTGGACTGGTTATCTGACCGGTGTACCTAGCCAATAGTTAGACTAGGGGCGAATAGGACTTCATCAAGGTGTAGGGAGAGTTTGATTGGCGAAGGTCAGTCCAGATAGATCGAAACTTATCTTATTTGTCAGCAGCGAGCGGTGCAGACAGCAGTCATCATAGCTGACGGTATTGTGCACTACAGCTCTTGCGAGCCCCATATTTCCTCCACAACAGTACACTTTACTGCATTTCGCATGCGACAGCCTCGATCATACCTAGCAACACTCTAACGGATAATTACTGAAGTTGAGTTGGCGTCGCTCTCAGCCATTTTGCCAAGTCAATAACAATCTTAAACTTAGTATAGAAACTTCATTAGCGAATTGTATCCTTAAGAGGTAACTTCACATTCCGAAAAGAACCCGGAAATATCTTGTTCAGTTCATAACTAAAAGTGCCATTGTAATTTCTCAGAATTTTTGCAAAAAAATAATAATTTTCGTTAGTTTCATGTTTTTCTTACACTAACTAGCGCTACTCCAGTACCCAAGTATCCCACTAGTTACGCAAGAAATTTTGTGAATTTTTTGTCATTTCCTTACAGCGGACGACTCCAGAAGATATTTATTGGTGAAAGTTTTTCAGGCACTTCTCTTTAGAACGTTAGGAGCGTCTGTCTGACTTCTGTGGTAGTGTGGGGGTGGAAATTGCATCTTGCAGGAGCCACAGATTAAAGGGTATATCTTAGAGTAATCCATTGCGCAGAATGACAGAATAGCACCCACACGTCGCTCACAGAAAATGGTGACTCTGCCAGAATAGGTAAAGTAGGTAAGTAGCCATGATAGGAAACTGTCACGATAGTTAGGTATGGCAGGTCGCAGCAGTTGCACTTTGAATAACTTTCTATCATGTATTGAATAGCTATTTGCAAAGATTGGGATCAGAATAGATAGACGTAGTGAAGAAAGCAGAATTGTAGGGAAAAGGGCGTGTGCTATTGTGTTGGAAAATTTTGCATTTTTTTACGATTTTTGTGTAGCTGTTAGGGCATAGGATTTTCCGGTGATAGGCACAGACGCATACTGACACAGAGGCGCAGTGTGACACAACACCATATAAGTTACAATTAAGAAATAACATTTTTCTCCCTTTGCAAGCGCACAGGTGGAGATTGGAAACTGAAGCAGAGCAGACAGAACATTAGCCGAGAAGTCACAACGTTGTTGTTTTTATTGGTTCAACCAACTGGTAAGTGGTCATACAGTTTTGTAGATAGGGGTGTGATGTGTTGAAAGAATTTCCGTGTTAACAAGAGCACAAGCCAAAAGGTTACGTGAGAGACAGTAAGTAGACAAGATGGGGGAGATTCAGCCAGATAGACAGCAAGTAAACGAGCTTATTGAGAATAGGACAGAAGGTGAACCTGAGAATAGGACAGACGTTCAATCAGAGAATAGGACAGTCGGGGAGCTGCATAATCAGCAGGCTCAGTTACACTGGGATAAAATTGATACAGATCAGACAGATGGGAATCGAAGGGACGAGAACATCGAATTTCCAGAATATGAAATTCCAGGTAGGGCACATTCTGAGCCAGAATTACACACACCACGTAGGAAATGGCAGAGATTAGAAGCGAAACGAGCTCAAGAAACGCGTTTGTTTGCCGCATATTCAGGGACAGAATAAGCATCAATACAGTCAATGAACTGGCAGTTAGCTAACTTTCAAAGAGAAGTAGACAGTGGGGAAGAGGGGGAACATTTAGAATACGTCGAACCTATCGTACACATTCTAAATATGCCTCAACAACGGACACGGAATTTTGCGGAGTTACGAGCGCCACGAAAAGGTTCCGTAACAAACGCAACTGTACCTGCAAACACAAGACATACACAACAGAGAGGGCTGAATGCGGAGTTGTTTGCGCCACGTAATGGTACAATGACAAAAGCAGCTAGTCCTCAACACAGACAGCACGGGTTATTGCAGTTATCAAACTTAGAAACGCCACAGCATAGTCCTGTAAACGACGTAAGTGACCGAGTAGAAAACAATAGTTCGAGATTACATAGTTCAGCAGAAGGAGAGGACGCGATCATGGAGATGTTACAAAAAATGAACGCTAGTATGGCTAAACAGGATACGCAGATAACAATACAGTATCAGGAATTGAATCAGGATAATGAGGCTATTAAGACGCGAATCCAACAGGTCAAAATCCAGATGGAAGAAGGGATTGCCAGAATTGATAGTCAGGCCACTCAGATAAACAAAGACGCGAAAGAATCTAGAGAAAGAATTCAGGTACTAATACAAGGTCAGCAGCAATTACGCACTGACGTGGACAAGGTCCAATTGGACATCGTAAACGTTGACAAAATGGTGGAACGTTTCACGAAAAAAGGCACTCGAACAGTAAATCAAATTTCGGAAGAACAGCAATTCAAAGTAAGGTCGCTAAGGTTGCACTGACAATATATGATCAGCGGATCAGTCAAATAGAACTTAAAAACAAAGAACAGTTTGAAAAGCTTCGAAAAGAGTTGATACAAACTATCGGAGGAAACTACCTAAGAAAAGATCGATACTGATTACACCTGCAGTGAAACAACTGTCACGTCAAGCATTAATTCAGTACACGAACAAGCGCCGTCTAAGAAAGTTCAAGCAGAACCAATGCTAGACTTAACACTCACGCAGAAATCGAAACAGAAAACCTCGATTAAAGTAATACATGACATGCCACAGGACCAGGCACAGTATCTAGAAAAACGGAACATAAGCATTCAGCCGATACCAATCGAAAGACAGGCAACTGAACCAGTAAATCCAATTACACAAGTAATAGCAGCACAGGTACTATACCGCTAACGATGAGAGCAGAAACACACGAACATCACTTTTGTTCACCAATGATACGATATGACGCGGATATGAGTCAGGACATTGAGAATAGGCAGACAGGAAGTAGATTACCAGAGAATAAACACGACGACACAAGCAGTGGCCGATTATTTTATTCCATGAATCAGCCACAAACCGGATTTCTGAGTAGATATTGTACAGACCATTTCCATACAGTTAGAAAATTTCAACATTTCAAGGAAGAAGGTGGTAGCTTGCATGCACGCACATTCATCGACCAGTTTCCTGTAGTTTTACCAAACCACTGGAGCGTAGCTCACAAACTTGATTTCATTTGTGCACACATGTCAGGGACAGTAGCAGAGGTGATGCAGAAGATCGCGGACGTCTTACCTACAGTTCAGAACAGCATTTCTCGCAAGATATTTGTCTAAGATGGTGCAAAACAAAATTAAATAGGAGTTACTTCAGATGACACCGTATGAAAACTCAGGACAGAAAGGAGTCGTAAAATTCTTTGATACAATGGACAAGATGAATCATATAACCGGAGAGCTGATACATCCATGTAGAATGAAATTAGCGCTAAAGTATCAACAGGTGACAGCAGGAAAAAATGAAAATACCGAAGAATTAAAAGACGTTTTAAGGGAAATTGAATTTATGTTTAAAGAAGACGAGGTGAAAGATAAACGAAAGGAAGGGAACAGCAAAAGGAGAGGACTAGGAACGAATATTCCAATAATAATAATCGTAATCCTAACACCAATAATTAAGTAGTACCTACCAACATTATCTAGAAATAGATTCAGCAAAATGAACAGTATTCTCCCTACCACATCAACAAATTGCCATACCGAACAAGGTGTGAAGTACCAAGGCGTCACAGCACAATATTGGGTGACGATCGTCGGCAGTCAACTACAATCATGGAACTGCCATACCATCCCAGGTTTGACAGCAAAGGAGTACGAAGACACCACTGTTTATACAGTAAACGAAGGTCATCATCATCGGTTAGAAGTACCAATCCATGATGACAATGTCAACAAGTAAGACCCGGCATCGCATGCTAGAGTGCTTCGCTCATGATCTGTGACACCCATACAAATCAATGGACACCTTCCAGTATTTCAGTGGGGATTGGCGAGCACAGAAACTGAGGCAACACAAAACGAAAAGACTGGTAAAATTCAAAAGTAGAGTTAAAAAAATTATATATCTGTAAACAATTTTTTTTTGCTTTTTTGTAAAAGCAATTATTTTATCATATATGTGAAGCCCATAATGTGATAGAGGCTTTAAAATATTATGTAAAGAAAAGTAATTAGTTAAAAAAATCTCTGTAAACCCAAGTTAGTTTTTTTATATAAAAAGGATTTGGTTAATCATATGTTGAAAGAGGATGGAATAAAGAAAAAAAACTTCTTCACTCTTAAAACAGTGACACGAAATAAGGAGAAAAATAATGCCTAAATAAATAAAACAAAGTCACACAACAGAGGTCTTGCGAACATTGATGTAAAGCTTAACTAAAGAAAAGATTTAACCACACTAAACATGATACACTGTACACTAACGAGTTTATAAAAATTAATATTGTAAAAACAATTTTTGGAAACGAAAAAGAAAAACAGAGACACGTACTGGCAACGACAAAGAATAACAACCTTTGTAAAGTCTATATTTGTCTAACAACAAAACAGTAGAATAAAAAATATAAACAATAGCTATAAAGAAAACACTAGAAAAGTTTATTGGAAGATCTAAAAGAACAATTTCTGTCTGACTTTCTCAATGTTTTCCTCAGCATTGACAAATCCCAGACTAAAATTTTGTCAGAAGGAGGGAGGTATGTAAGGCGTTGTGCTCTCCTGAACTTCATTGTTTACAAATTCCCCACTCTCAATCATATTCGACACGTCAAGACGCTTCATTCGAACCCATACTCGATAAGATAAAGTCAATGTTGTATGAATTCGTGTAAACGATATGCAAGTAACAAATAAATCGCAAGTGAGCAACGAGCTTGAAACACTCGACGCTGGCGTACACATACACATTCAAGACACGATGGTCAAAAAGCTTTTAGTTCGATTGGCGGAAACGCACTAGAAAACAGAAAAGTACTAAAGTTTAGACGCAGTTTAATAGAAGGGACATTGCGATTCGTAGAGAGAGTTCTCACAAAATAAGAGGAACGCTCCTATTCGTCGAAAAAGGCCGTGACATGAAGAATGAATGAACCCAAGTGGGAGAGGCAGTTCGTCCATAAGACAAGAGAGAAATTTTAAGGGGACTCTTCTCTGAACTGGCGTCAGGTGCAGAACGGAGTGCTTAATGCTCTGTGTGATGCAGAGAAGAAATTTATGTGAACACTGCGTTCACAGCGGAAAAAATCCAGCTATAAATTAACTGTAGCAACGTGGAGAAACAAACCAGCCAATTAGTTAATTGTTCTTGTGAGAACTGAGAGGGCACTACAATATGCTCCAACCGTGCGCTTGTATATCGCCACCTACAAAGACTAGGGCTGAGTAACATAATGAGAAACGTATGGAGTGTTTCTGCTGAAAAGTTTAGCAAAGGTTTGACAAGTTTTATAGGAATTTCAGCTGAACAGAGTGGCCTAGCAGACGGCAGGTCGTCACAGCTTAAGGTGAATGCCACGTGCAGTGGCGTAAACTTTGTTGGTTCACCAGGTTGGGTTCACTGTAAGCCAGAGTGGCCTTGGATAATCTTTCGCTCAATTTGTCACACAACTATCCATCCACTGTAGACTTGATTGTCATCCTAAAAAGTACCTAACTTTGAACCAGAATGGGACAATTTCCGTTGTACTGACTAACATCATAACGTATGTGTAGGAACAGTTTTGTAACGAAAATTCTAATTAAACTTTTATATTGTTGTGTTTAGGATTAATATTCTTTCTGAGAGTTAATATTTAATATTGTGGTGTATAGGATTCTTTCACTTTATATGCTGGCGAGATACGTTATCCTGACAACTGTTATTATGTTGTCAAATTGAAAACTGTGTAAAAGGGTGTAATTTTGTGCTAAAAATTACGACATTGAACATGTCATTTCACCTTACACAGTTGTTCTCAGTCCTTGAATAGGTAACCACATTATAAATGGCAACCCTGCCAGGATGTCAATTGGTTTTCCAGGATGGCAATTAGTCAACTAGTAATAAAAACAAATTTTTCGAATTTTGAAGAAAAGCATTTGTTTTTTCGTATTGTTTTGTAGGAGGTTACCCAATGTATGTAAATGTATAGTGAACAGAATACAGAAAATATGTGATCCAAAGAGTAGAAAAGTTGTATTAACAAGTAGAATCAAATTTGTCATTGTGTGGAAGTAGACTGTGCATGACCTGGCTGGCACGCGGGAAGTTATTCACGACGTGGTTGAGTTGGGTTGAAATTCCACAAACAGTGAACAGTGTGGCTAATGTTGTGTATGTAATCTGAGATACTTCCGATGATATTTTGGAAACGTGTAAGATCATATAACTTTATGTTGACGAGAGTTCAAGATGGCGCAATTCTAGAGAAACAAAGATTAGCTAAACGATCGGAAATGGCGGAAGAATGGAGAGTATCGCAGGTTTCAAGATTGGTATCACAGTCTTAGAATGCACAAAAACAGGCAAATGACGGACCTAGTGGGTCAGAAATAGTGTCAGAGTACGAGCTACTTCAGTACGTTGAACCGAATATATTAATTTTGAACATAAAGGGACAGTTTCCAACAGAAAGAATGTGTGTAAGTGCGTCCGCACTGTGCACGGAAAGCATTGAAACGCCATGTGAAAGACACAAACCGGAAAATTTTCATCAAATGTTGAAACGTGACGTTGGCGAAGAGTCAGATAGTGTATTCACATTACTGAAGCAACTCACTATGGTCGTAAAGAAAACGAGTGAAACAACAAATGCAAGGCTAGAAGATTTAAAGACCGAAATTCAAAGCTCCAATTTGAAACTTACGCTGGGTTCGAAAAAGTCCGCCAAACTCAGAAAAATTTACGAACAGAAGTCAATGAACAGTTTACTGAAATCCGGAGAGGGACGAGAGACTCGCGTGAGCTGATACAAACGTTAATGGCTGACCAGAAAAAGATGCGTTCTAACGTTGACCAGGTGCAAGATGCAGTGTCTAACGTTAATGAAAGATTGGACAGGTTAGCACGTAAGACGCCTGGTAAGGCGCAACAAATCGTGGAAGAGCTCAATGTCAGAATACGTGTCACGCGAGCCGCGTTAAAAATATTCGACACACGTATTGAAAACATAGTCTCGAAAAATCAGAAACAGTTTGAAGACATTGGCACAGAATTGAAACAGTGTATCGAGAATCGTACAGAAAGTATTAGCGATGTTACCGAATGAGTAGTATCATCTGACAAAGTAATGAACAGTAATCGAGAATGAAAAAATTCAGTTGTACAATCTTCGTAGCTGTAGCGGAAACACAAAAACGTCAAGAAATTCCCGTCTTATATACACATTAGGTTGCGTATATAATTACGGAATCGAAACAAATGCAAATCGGAAACGAACAGTTAACACAGGGGAGCGCATTAGGTGATGTGCAATCACACCAGACAAGGGAGCGAGATTGGTAAACGCACGCATTTCAGCAGAGAGGCAGGCGACCCTGCGAAAGTACGTGGGTGACGCGAGGGCGGAGCAAATTGCGACGACACATGTAACGATTCCACAATTTCCAAGTTACAGCACAACAGGTTACAGACCTCAAGTCAATGTGACTATAATAGAAAGGCAAAACACTGAACCACTAACGGGAAATGTTAACGAATTTTTCAGCCCGATACACGAGGAAAGATGCGGTGTAGACAACTGCACACCACTGCGTAGATACGATGCTAAAACGGACAGTAATACGTCATATCAAGAGCCAAATATTGTAGAACGAGTACAAGAGAATATGACACAACTGAAAGAAACTGGTAATGTTGTGAAAACACAAACACCGTATGGTGAAAGAGAAAAATTTTACAATGATCACTTTTTGACAGTCAGAAAATTCTAAAACTACAAAGAAAACGGGAACGGCTTACATCCACGCACATTTATAAATCTATTTCAGATCGATTGACCAGAGCATTGGCCACTTAGCCATTAACTTGACTTCATTTGTGGGCATATTGACGGCACAATATCGGAAAACATGCAAAGAGTAGCGGCGAACTGTTATTCATATGAACAATTTAAAACTGCATTCATGGAGCAATACTGGCCCACTTAAAACCAAAATAGAATAAAGTATGAGTTGTAGCAGAAAGAGTTGTTCGAAAATTCCGGAGCAAAGAAACTCTTAGATTTCTCGAAGATATGACAAAGAAAAGTAGGTATTTAGATAATCCATACAGGGATGGGGAACTAATACGGATGTGCACAATGAAGCTATCGTTACGTTATCAGCAGTCATTGGTTGGTAGGGCATATACAAGCATTTAAAGGAATGTTGAGAGAACCTGAAGTCATATTCAGTGAAGGTGACGCAAGGAAACACCATACAATCAGCGAAAACAATAGTAGTGGGAAATAACACAAACCGAGCAGGTTTTAATAATAATTCCAGTGGTAATAACAACGTAGGAAAAAGTAATGGTTTCGGAAGGAGTGGTAATCGCACATGGGATAACAATAATAACTATGGTTATGGCAAATAACAATTATGGTTTAGGGGGAGCGCGGAATTACAATGGGGGATTTGGTCCTGGAAACTACGGTGGTAACTATGATCGAAAATAAAATCACCGTGAAAACGAAGTCGGAAGGTTTAGATGTTTTCAGTAGCAAAATCCAGGCTATTCATGTGGAAGTGAGATGATTAGAACGCAGAATGGTTGGGAAAATGAAGCTACAGCGGGACAAAAGAGGAGAAATGAACCTGTAGAGGAAGTCGAGGTGAGGCCACCAAACCCCTGTAAAAGACAAAATTGACGAGATGAACGGAACGAGACCAGTCTCAAGTGCTTCGATCGAAGAATAAAGTTAATTGTATAATCAAGCATGTAAATAGACTTAGTTTTTATAAGCAAGATTTTGAAGTAGGTTTAAGGGGAGATCGAATACAGACACCAGAAAGCTGGGATTCAATTGACTTAGAATCGACCGACGATGGTGAGGAACAGGAGTTAGAAACGAGAATATAGGCTGTAGTAGAAAGACTGCTCAGGACCAAATTGTGAAAGATATATCGCATTTATACGGAACGGAGAGGGAGGTAGTGTGCCAAGAGGGTAATATAACATTCGCAACACCAATAGTAATACCTAAGGCAGATGAAAAATATAGGACAGGGACATATGAAGAAGTAATAGAGGAGTTTATCAAAGATTATGGGCTAATAACTCAATCCCAAAACATTAAAATGACGGGGGGGGGGGGGAAAACTATTGACAAAAATAAAGTATTGGTAACGGACGGGTGGTAAAATCAGACCCAACACATCAACAGATTAACCGATTATTAGATCCAGGAGGCATTAATGCACTAAAATGAAACCAAAGTTCCTCATGAGGTGCAGCCTATTGTTAGGATTGAAGTAGGTAGCATACTTGTAGAATGCCATTCTTGATACAGGATGTGAAACGACGGTGATTTTAGAAGAACTCTTTAAGAAAAGTAACGCTGAAGAGGTACTACCAGAGTTAAGGAGAAAACGTGTTGAAGTCAAAGGACCGATCATGGGTACGTCTGCGGTGATTAATAGGCAAACGCAGGTAACTTTTCACGTCAGGGGCATGAAATAGAGGGTAATATGGTAACTGTGCCGAAACTTTCAGTACCCATAATAATAGGAGCCAATTTCATGGGTCGAAATCGCGTTCTACATAATATGGACGAATGGTATATGATGCCCAGGAAGGTGCGTCTTAATTTTGAAGAGAAACTCAGACATGAAGAGATGCCAGGGGCTTACAAGCAATTAGATATGCAACTGGATATGTATCAATCGGAGGAGGGGCATGCACGGTGTCGGGGGACGAAAGAAACAAGACCTGTAGATGGCGAGGTAATGATGGAAATTCACCATGAGATAGATGATAAGTTGCGACAAGTAAAGGATATTCCAGAAACAGACAAATGCGAATTATAATGAATATTACGAAAAAATGCTTAGGTATTTTTATCAAAACCCAGTGCCATTAAAAAATTTCAGTAGCAGTTCCAAGTGACAGAATACAAGCTATTTGGAGTACCACCATACACTATTCCATTATGTTACAGATACCAGGTATTTGCAGAACTAAATAAAATGATACAAGATGATATTATTGAAACTTCAACATACAAACAACAGTCCCTCGCAAATTGTAGATAAGAAGGATGGGAGTATTAGGATAGTCGTGGATGCAAGACAAAAAATTCCATTGTCATTCCTGAAAATGATGGTCCACAAAAACTGGAAGAGCTGTTACAACAGTTCTATGGAGTTAAGATTTTTTCTTGCCTTGATTTGCAAGCTCGATTTTGGCATAGACAACTAACACCTGAATCCATAAAGTATATGGCCTTTATCGCATTTGGACGCAGCTATCAATTCAAAGACTCCCCTTCGGTCTGATCATATCCTCTGCAGCTTTTAAAACTGGTTTAGGGACTGTGTTAGACAAAGAACTACAACAGCGTCTCACCTGTTATGTTGATGGCATTTTAGTAGCTGAACCATCATGAAAACTGCATAATGAGGTACTTGATAAATTGCTAAGGACGTTAAAAGAATATGGAGTAACCGTAAACATAAAGAAATCCAAGTTTGGAAATAAAAGGATTGAGTTTTTAGGCCATATTATCGCTGAACAAGTTATTGCACATAACCCTAAGAAACTGAAAGCGATACAGAACATGGTACGGCATATAACAGAAAGAAATTGCATAGTTTCTTGGGACTCACTAACTTTTATAAAAGATTCATTTGGGTAGCATTCTTTGCTACCCCACGTTCATGTGCGCTGACCACTAAAAAGATGCCCTGGGTGTGGATGACCAAGCAGAACAGAAGACCCAAGTACTGAAAGATCACTGGTAAAGGTTCCACTTTTAGCACATCCAGATTTAACGAGGGAATTATGTATGGCAACTGACAATGCGAAAAAAAAAGGCTTGGGAGTGGTACTCTTTCAACAACATGAGGAACACGGACAGCGGGTATGAAAAACCATAGTTTTCACTATTCGTGTCCTCACAAAATGTGAAAAATTATATAATCACGGAATTAGAAGCGTTGGCAATAGTATGGGGGTTTCGTAGATTTAGATACTTTCTGTTTGGGCTTGAATCCAGTGTGTTCACTGATCATAAAGCTCTAGAACTTCTGTTATGTGCAAAACTATTGCCAGGGAGACTAGGTCGGTGGATGTTTAGCTGCAGAGATATGATTTTCAAATCACTTACGTACCTGGATGTTCAAATATCATAACTGGTATCCTCTTCCGATTGCCAGAAGGAATTAATAAAAACAGAGTGAGCAATACGGACGGAGAGCATGTACTTACGTCTTACCTAAAAAATGTGCCCTTTGGATACTACGTCACAAATTCCTTGAAACAGTTAGGCAAAGAACAGGACAAAGACTCACACCTAGCCAAAATTAAAATTAATTGGAAAAACTGGGAATCACGGGACATAGTCAATTTTATCTCATTAGGGACAATGTCTTATTCTACAGACGTGGCACAAATACAAGTTTATGGGACGCATGCATACTACAGGAACTGATAAACAAGTACATTTCGCATACTTAATTGAGTAACAGCAATTTTGGACCTAAGATATGATTTTTTAAAATTAAAGATTCTTGTCACTTCTAACATATGGAGTGAAGATTCAGGCAGGTTATTGCTCAATGTAAGAAACGCCATGGAGCTAAGCACGTAACATTTCAAACGAGATCACCAATGTTCACTATCTTTCCGGAGAAACTGAGACACATAGCAGTAACCGATCCCTGGGTCCACTACCCCATACACAGAAAGGTCACGTATTCATTCTTGTATTCCTAGAATTAACTTCAAAGTAAGTGACATTTACACCCTTGGAGAAAGCAGCAGGCCTAAGCATAAGCAAAGAGCTGACACGAGATTTCCTTTGACAAGTTGGTCGAGTCAATAAAATACTATCATACAATGGACCGCAATATCGTTCACCACACTGACAAAACTCACTGCGACGACATAAAATTAAACCTATTTACATTTCCAGGTACAAACCAAACGCCAACCCAGCTGAGAGAACGACGAAAGATTTAGGAACCCTCTGTCGTTTGTACTGTAGTAAGCAGTATAATACATGTGACAGACATTTGTCTGACTTCCAAGATGTCATAAATGAAATGCCACGTAGCAGTAAGTTTTTACCCCCAATTACTGTTCTTAAAAATAAATCAGCAGCAGATAAAATCCGAGAAATAATTATATTTCCTCCAGTACCCCCTGTACAGCACCACTATGTAGTAAAATTAGCACTGAGCAATCTGAAAGCTGATGCACTAAAGAGAAAGAACCGAGCGGACAGAACGACAAACACAAGAGTATTTTTACCAGGACAAAAGGTGCTAGTAAAAATAGACGATCTCTGTAGCAAGAGGAAACACCAGAGCCACCAACTCTTTTCTGTATATAAAGGCCTCATGGAAGTGAGTAAAGTAGTCCATAATAATGCTGTCGAATTGATTAACCCAAACACAGGAAAACCCTGGAGTTGCACCATGTCAGTCACTTAAAATCATACAAAGGTTAGACGAAAAAATAGCGTACGTGTACTTGAGAATTTAGATTTATTGAATGTTCTGAAGTGAAAGAGTAGGAAAGAGAACAAATTATACACAGATAAAACGTTTCACTTGTACTTATCTCAGTTAATTAAATGAAATAAATCTCGGAAGAAGGTAAAAGAATAATGATGATGAAAAGACAGGAAAGTAACAACGAAAGTAACTCTTCTGCAAAAGAAATGTGTTCTGGTGGAAGAGTTGAACGTAAGGAGAGAAACAGAGATTAGCATGTGAATAGTTTAACAAAATAGTAGTAGATTCTCTTTTAAAGGTCTATTGTGAAGTAGTAGGTAGGAAATAGATGATTAGGGGAGAAGGAGGTAGGTATTTTAATATTGTTCCATCGAGGACGGTGAACAAATAATTGAAGAGATATTTGGGGAATGTGTGAAGCATATGGGATTTGTGGAAGGTACCACAATATGATATTAAATAGAAATATGAGGGAAATAGGTATAAGAAGTCGTTAGTAGGTAATTATTAGGAAAGAGAATTGAATTATTAACCTAAGAAAGGAACATGTTGTTTCGTGGAAAGAGGTGAAACAGTAAGATATCAGATTAACCCAGAAATGATTTTTATATGGAAGAGTATGATGTGGGAAGATAGGAATGTAAAAGTTGGCTATCGACAAAAAAGGAGGAAGGGATAAGTTCAACATCAGCAAGACTTTAGAAACCATACAACAGGTCAAGAGAGACGACTTTTAAAAGGCAATAGTAGGGATATTGTGTATTTTGAAGTTCTGTTACAGCTAAGGACAAAAAGAAGAGATTGCAAAGAAAAAGACTCTGGAGTCGGAGACGAGGTGCGAAGTTTTCAAAACAACATAATATACTTGTAATTATAAAACTAAAAAGGAAGTAAATAATTTGATATTCACTAACCTACCAACCGTCATCACCATCAGTCTCACTCTTGCTATCTATCGTGAAGAAGATGAGGAAACCATGACCTTTATCTTATGGTAGAATTACGTTAAATGAGAAAAAAGGAGGAAGCTCAAAATAGGAAAATATATTTGATAAAATTAATGATACTTTTTGTAAAGTAATGTAAAAATACTGTTTAATATTTGTAAAGCTGATAGCATAATCTAAGTGACTAAGGCTTAAAATAATATAAGAAAAATAAATGAAAAAACCAGGAAATAGATAAGGAGGTATGGAAAATAAAATAATCACATAAGGGAGAGATACTGTATTAGATATGAAGCTAGCAGCCAAGGTGCAGCATCATTGCGGCCAGATCGACGACGAGACTGAGGAGAGCGGTTAGGCATGAGAGGAACAAACACTGAGTGCGAGTGCCTGGTACGTCAGCTTACAAGATAACAAACGAAGAGGCCTTGGTGGAAACAACGTTCCTAGATGGTAACTCCTCAGTGTAAAGGTTTGGAGAGATACAACGCAGCCTGAATACAATCAACATGTAACCTGACGTTACCTTTATTCATACGAAAGCCACATACAAGCGTAATAACAATGGTTTTGCGAAAGTGTTCGACACTTGGCGCTTCTATTGCAAACTATTCAAAGCAGCATATGGAGAGATAAAGAACGTCCATCAAAAGGGAACGGAGGCGACATATTGCGGCGAGGACGAACGGAGGATTAGATTCCCCACAGGCAGAAGAACAAAAGCGTTTCTGAAACTCAATGTGCAGAATAGCGGAAACTGTCATCAGACCATACGAAGTGCAAGAACTGCGTAACAATCCCTGTACATACATGGGACGGAGCAAGAAAAAGATGGCCGGCCGGGGTGGCCGAGTGGTTCTAGGCGCTAGAGTCTGGAAGCGCGACCGCTACGGTTGCAGGTTCGAATCCTGCCTCGGGCATGGATGTGTGTGATGTCCTTAGTTAGTTAGGTTTAAGTAGTTCTAATATCTAGGGGACTGATGACCTTAGAAGTTAAGTCCCATATTGCTCAGAGCCATTTTTGAAGAAAAAGATGGAACGTGGCTCAACGTATCTAGATGAACTACCGAATACAATGAAGAGTACACAACAACTGAGATAAAGACGCCATTAGAACGGATAAGCGATAACGATTTAAACAGCTCTTCAATCCTAATCCCCGGTCCAGAAAAAAAACGAAGACAAAAGTAAGAAGACAGCAAGGAGCATCAATGAATAAAAGTCACCACGCAGAAGATTTGGAAGAAAGAAGAGCGTGGACCAGAAGAAATCAAGAAACCTTTTTAAATCCCTTCCCATAATACACCATTATTGCATTTAACTACCAACGAGAATCCAATTTAACTGCTCTAACAGCATAAGTATTTCATATTCGTTTTGGCAAATTTCAACACCTTCAGATGTCATACCAAAAAGTGGGAGATAACAGCTCGTATGGAAATCTACAGACGAAATGACCAACAGTGAACCAGCATAAGGCTGCAAAAAATGGGTCTCCAATACAACAGCACCATAGGCATAAGCATCGTAGAACAAAGAGTACCGCCCATTCACGACACGGTCAGATCTTCAGAAAACTTTCTCTCTGCCGACCACCATTCCATACTCAACGGGAACACGGCGAGGCACGGGCTGACGGACATTCCGTACTCAACGGGAACAAGACGAGGCACGGGCCGACCGTCGTGCCATACTCAACTGAAAGTCGGCGAGACTGGTACGAAGCGTCATTCCTTGCTCAACAGAGACTCGGCGAGGCACACAGCCGAGCATCATTCCACATTCGACGGAAACACATCGAAACACTTGAAGAGAAAAGAGAACCATGTTAAAGATAGGAGAAAGAATCTTCTGTGACAGACTACTATCTGAACGAAAGGCACCCGATTTAAAATTTTATAGTGTCTAAAAATATGTGAAAGTTAACTTTGTATGTGTTAGCTATAGATCTTTATTAACGACGTTTTATGTAGTTTATCTTGACACGTCAATATATTTACTTATATTACATTTTTTCAACATTTTTAAGTTAATGAAAACCTAATATTAACATTTTGGAGGGCTAAGATTCTTGTGTAATGTGATCATTAAAATATTTGAGAGAGATAAATATGAAGCGGTATGGCTATTCCATGATGTCAATGTAAATTTTGTGAAGTAGAATTAGGATTAAAAATTCAGTGTTTGTGAAAGCCAAATTGAATAACTTTTGTAAGGTCATGGTGCATAGAATAAAAATTTTGGAAGAATATAACCAGGTTCAGAAATAGCATTAATGCCTGTAAAATCATGAAAAAGTTTGAATAATGGCTTATAAAGCTTAATTGTAAGAATTAAACATGTTTTCGATTATGAGTAAGAGAAAAGCTTGGTAAAGCAACACTTATTATAAAAGGGTAGGATAATATTAAATGAAGGTTTCCTCAGCTTTAATGCATATCTATCATCATTTAATATAAATTAGCTAAACAAAACAGAGCAGTCTCCAAAAAAGGGAATTTTTGAGATGATACAAATTTACAAATATATACTCACATTGTTTGAATTTCAATAGAATTTTAAAACATATTTGAAAAAGAAGTTCATTAGATTAGTACACTAAGGTTGTGCAGAAGATTAGAAAATCTAGTGCGATGTAAATGAACGAGACTAATTCGACCCACTATTTAAATTATACAAAATAATAAAATAGGAAGTTGATCAGTAAATATGTCAATTGCAGCAGTGAGCAGTTGCAACCAATTTTACACTGAGTTCAATCAATTTCTCATCCATAGATTGACCCAGCACAAAACTGAAGGTGGAGGCAGGAGGAAATGTAAGGTGGCAGAATAAATGTAGGTCAGATACGCACCTTACATCAGAGCTTTATACATGTCAACAAGAAGGTGAATATGATGTCTAACGTAATGTGTCGGTAATGAGCAAATTTGCCTATCTGTATGTAATGCAAAAAGACATGACAGTCAGTCAATAGTAATTAACACACCGTCCCTATATCATGCATGTCTTTGAGTGAATGGTGGAACAAGCAGCGGGAGCCTATTTAGTTTGAAAGCCAGAGGGACAAGGGCAGAAATGAAGCGCGCCGCAGGGGTTACCAAGGAAACCATTTAAGGCGTGGCAGGTGGAAAATCAACGACCCAACCAGGTGATTCAGGTATAAGAAACGTGTGTAGTGGAACATCTGGAAAGGGACAGAGAAAAAGCTTTAGAAAGCTGCTTTTCGGAATTCTATAGGGATACGAACAGAACCAGTGACCCATTTCGATCACGTGTCCAGCGATTGTGACACATGGGAAGGTCAATGTAATTTAGATTACAAAACGTACTAGGAAAGAGAAAAATACTAAAGGTTTGACGCAATTTAATAGAAGGGACATTGCGATTGGTAGAGAGAGTTCCCACAAAATTAGAGGAAGGCTACTATTGGTCGGAAAAAGTCGTGACGTGAAGAACGAATGAACCCAGGTGGGGGGGCAGTTTGTCCAAGAGTAAGACATGAGAGAAGTTTTCGGGGACTCTTCTCTGAACTGGAGTCAAGTGTAGAATGGAAAGCTTAACACTGTACGACGCAGAGAAGAAATTTATGTGCACACTGCGTTCACAGAGGCAAGAATCCAGCTAGAAATTAGTTGCAGCAACGTTTAACTCCAACAGTGGAGAAAGGAACGAGTTAGTTAGTTAATTGTTCTTGTGAGAACTGAGAGGGCACAGTAATATGTACGCTGCTCCAACCAAGCGCAGGTACATCGCCATCTACATAGACTAAGGCTGAGTACATGTTTTCTTGAATAACGATAAATATAGGGAAAGTTTTTGCTGGAAAGTTCAGAAAAGGTTTGACTAGTTTTACAGGAATTTCTGCTGAAGAGAGAAGCCTAGCAGAATGTAGCTCATCGCAGCTTAACGTAAATACTGCATGCATGGGCGTAAACTTTGTTGGTTCACCAGCTTGCATCCGCTGTAAACTAGAGCGACGTTGTGTAACCTTTAGCTCAATTTGTCACATAACTAACCAGCGACTGTAGACTTGATTGTCATCCTAAATAGAACCGAACTTTGAACTGAAATCGGATGATTTTCGTAGCACTGTGGCTATGGTGTTTTCTCTTGCTAGGGAGATGGTGTATTTTTACTAGCACCTTTTGGACTGGTAAAAATACTTTTGTGTGTGCCGTTCTGTCCGCTCGATTCTTCCTCTTTAGCGCTGCAGCTTTCAGATTGCTCAGTGATAATTTAACTACATGCTGATGCTGTACACGGGGTACTAGAGAGAATTTAATTATTTCTCATATTTTATCTGGTGCTGGTTTATTTTTAAGAACAGTAATTGGGTGTAACAACGTACTGCTATATGGCATTTTATTTACGACATCTTAGAAGTCAGACAAATGTCTGTCTCATGTATTATACTGCTTATTACAGTACAAGCGACACAGGGTTCCTAAATCTTTCATCGCTCGTTCAGCTGGTTTGTACCTGGAAATGAAAATAGGTTTAATTTCATGTCGTCGCAGAGTGATTTGCCATTGTGTTGAACGATATTGCGGTCCATTATCCGATAGTATTTTATCGACTCAACCGACTTGTGGAAAGAAATCTCGTGTCAGCGCTTTGCTTATGCTTATGCCTGTCGCTTTCTTCAACGGTGTAAATGTCACGTATTTTGAAGTTAATTCTGGGACTACAAGAACGAATACGTAAATTCTCTGTGTACGGGATAGTCGACCCATGACATCTGTTGCTGCTACGTGTCTAAATTTCTCCGGAAAGATAGGGAACATGGGTGGTCTCGTTTGAAATGTTACGTGCTTAGCTCTCTAGCGTTTCATACATTGAGCGAGAACCGGTCTGAATCTTCGCTCAATATGTGAGAAGTGACAAGACATCTTCAATATAAAGAAAAAAACCATCATTTATTTATTCTGAAATGGCTGTTACTCAAATGAGTATACTAAATGTACTTGTTTATCAGTTCCTGTAGTATGCATGCGTCCCATAAACTTGTATTTGTGCCACGTCTGTATAATAAGATATTGTCCGTAATGAGACAAAATTGCCTAATGTCCCGTGATTCCCAGGTTTTCCACTTAATTTCAATTTTGGCTAGGTCTGGGTCTTTGTCCTGTTCCTTGCCTAACTGTTTCAAGGAATTGGTGACATAGTACCCAAAGAGCACATTTTTTAGGTACCACGTAAGTACTTGCTCTCCTTCCGTATTGCTCACCCTGTTATTGTTAACTCCTTCTGGCAATCGGGAGAGGATATCAGCTATGACATTTGAAAATCCAGGTACGTAAGTAATTTGAAAATCATATTCCTGCAGCAGTAACATCAACCGGCCTTGTCTCCCTGGCAATAGTTTTGCACTTAACAGAAATTCGGGAGCTTTATGGTCTGTGAATAGACTGCTTTCTCGCCCAAACAGAAAGTATCTAAATCTACGAAACCCCCATACAACTTACAACGCTTCTAATTCCGTGATTATATAATGTTTACATTTTGTGAGGACACGACTAGCGAAAGCTATTGTTTTTCTTACCCGCTGTCCGTGTTCCTCACATTGTTGAAAGAGTACCACTCCCAAGCCTGTATTCGCACTGTCAGTTGCCACACAGAATTCCTTCGTAAAATCGGAATGCGCTAAAAGTGGTACCTTTACCAGTGATCTCTTCAGTGCTTGGAACTCCTGTTCTGATTGGTCATGCCACACCCAGGGCATCTTTTTAGTGGTCAGCCCGCATAAACGTGGGGTAGCAAAGAATTCTATCGAAATGAATCTTTTATAAAAGTTAATGTGTCCCAAGAAACTACGCAATGTCTTCCTATTATATGCCGTACCATGTTCTGTATCGCTTTCAGTTTCTTAGGGTTATGTGCAATAACTTGTTCAGCGATAATATGGCCTAAAAACTCAATCCTTTTATTTCCAAACTTGGATTTCTTTATGTTTACGGTTACTCCATATTCTTTTAACGTCCTTAGCAATTTATCAGGTAACTCATTATGGAGTTTCCATGATGGCTCAGCTACTAAAATGTCATCAACATAACATGTGAGGCGCTGTTGGAATTATATATACAAAAGCAGCACAGGATATGTTCAGATCGAAGGGGAGTCTTTGAATTGATAGCTGCGTCCAAATGCGATAAAGGCCATATACTTTATGGATTCAGGTGTTAGTTGTCTATGCCAAAATCGAGCTTGCGAATCAAGGCAAGAAAAAATCTTAACTCCATAGAACTTTTCGAACGTGTCTTCCAATTTTTCTGGGCGATCATTTTCAGGAATGATAATGGAATTTATTTGTCTTGCATCCACGACTATCCTAATACTGCTATGCTTCTTATCTACAGTTTGCGGGGAACTGTTGTTTGTATGTTGAAGTTTCAATAATATCATCTTGTAACATTTTATTTAGCTCTGCAAATACCTGTTTTCTGTAACATAATGAAATAGTGTAAGGTGGTACTGTAAATGGCTTGTGTTCTTTCACTTGGAATTCATATTGAAAGGTCTTAATGGCACCGGATTTTGGTAGAAATACCTCGGCATTTTCCTGTAATATTCTTTTTAAGTCGGCTTTTACTGTTTCTGAAATATCCTTTACTTGTCGCAACTTATCATCTAACTCCTGATGAATTTCCATCATTACCTCGTCACCTACAGGTCTTGTTTCTTTCATCCCCCGACATTGTTGATGTCCCTCCTCCGATTGATACATATCTAGTTGCAAATTTAATTGTTTGTAAGCCCCTGGTATCTCTTCATGCCTGATTTTCTCTTCAAAATTAAGACTCACCTTCCTGGGCATCATATACCCTTCATCCATATTATGTGTAGAGCGATTGTGACATACGAAAGGGGCTTCTATTATTATGAGTACTGAATGTTTCGGCACAGTTACCATATTCGTCTCTATTTCATATCCCTGACGTGAAAAGTTATCTGCATTAGCCTATTAATCACCGCAATCGCACTCATGATTGGTTCTTGGACTTTAACACATTTTGTCCTTAATACTGATTGTGCCTGTTCAGCGTTACATTTCTTAAACAGTTCTCCTTAAATCGCCGTCATTTCACATCTTGTATCAGGAATGGCATCTTCAAGTATGCTACCTACTTCAATCCGAACGATAGGCTTCACCTCATGACGAACTTTGGTTTCATTTTCGACCATTAATGCCTCCTCGATCGAATCATAGTTTAATCTGTCGATGTTTTTGGCTTGATTTTCCCACCAGTCTGTTTCCATTACTTCATTTTCGTCAAATTTTTACCCCCGTCACCTCAATGTTTTGGGATGGAGTTATTTGCCCATAATCTTTCTTAAACGCCTCCATTACTTCTTCGTATGTCCCTGTCCTATATTTTACATATGCCTTAGGTATTACTATTAATGTTGCCAATGTTACATTACACTCCTGGCACACTATCTCTATCTCCGTTCCGTATAAATGAGCTACATCTTTCACAATTTGGTCCTGATCGGTCTTTGTACTACAGTCTATAATCGCCGCTACTAATTCCTGTTCCTCATCATCGTCGGTCGAGTCCCAATCAATTGAATCCCTGCATGCTGGTGTCTGTATTCGATCTCCCTTTAAACCTACTTCAGAATTTTGCGGATAAAAACTAAGTCTATTTATAAGTTTGATTATACAATTGACGTCATTGTTCGATCGAATTACTTGAGACTGCTCTCGTTCAGTTCATCTCGTCAATTTTGTCTTTTACCTGAGTTTGGTGGCCTCAGCCCGATTTCCTCTACCGGTTCATTTCGCATGTTTTGTCCTGCTGTAGCTGTAGCTAAGGAGATGAGGTACGGGATGAAATGTTTTATGAAAATAGTTTATGATGAAAGCATTTTCAAAGCTAAATATATGAAAATTTGAATTCGCCTTCCATGATGGAAATAAAAAATACGTGGACCACTAAGGCATGATTAACAAAGCCTTGGACCCCCGCTAGGGGAATAGTTTATTGGGCAGAAGTACATTCGGAAAAGACCATGACTCTATGAATTTAATTAGCGTGAAAAATCTAGAAGAGGCTGCAATTTACGGAAATCAATTTTGATTGTGGCGCTCATTTCACAAACATTTACAAGCATGTGTTGGCACTTAAATGTTTCTCATTATGGTCAGTACAGGTATGTTTGTATTCAGATAATTAATTGCTGTCAAAGTTTACTGGCAACTATGTCGTGCTTTTTGTAGCTTCAGTAGACCAGACTTGAATGTGAACTAATATTCGAAATTAGTCGTCTACTATAAATACTGCAACTGTTGACAGAATCATTAACAGAATCATTAACAAACGCTTTAAGGAACATTAAAAAAATGCTTGTTCCCTGTCAACAAAATGTTGAAACTGCAGAAAAAAAACTTTATCACATCCTACGAAATGCGATAGTATATTGTGAAACACATTATGTCGGATAGAAGATGAACTTACATCTGTTGTGTCTCGAATTCGTTGAAAAGTGGAAATCATTAAACGTGTAAGATTAATGAATGACCAGTACTGTCAAGGCGGAATTGTATTTGTAGTGCTGTAAAAAGCTGATTTTACAAATTTTCATCGATGTTTACATCATTGCTAACTGAAATTGTGAAACAAGGGAGAATTATTTGCTAGATTTCCACAAAAGTAATAAATGGAGCGATTCTTCTACTTCGTAGAAACATTTTTAAAACATCTGCGTGAGATAGTTTTGAGTTACGAGGAATTTAACAGAGGAATAGTGCTTCTTTCGTGAGATGAACTTTTATTGTAACTTATTAATTAAGATCGAATTGGACAAAAAGGGAGAAAAGAAGTGGAAGGCAGAAACTAAGGAAAGACTGGAAACTTTCCACTGAACTTTACTTCTTGTGACTGATGCCGTCGGCGTTTGGATCTACGCGATTGTTCTTCTCGAATAGCGGGTAAAGACAGCGAACAGTACTTTGTGGGAGGCATTTTTCACCTTGAACAACCCGTTTGGTAAGAAACATAGCATCTATTGTTTCGTTGAGAAAAACTTCTGTGAAATTCGTTAAAACTTTCATTGGTGAATTCCACTTCTATAAAGTTCAGAGAAGCATTTCTTGTATTGTCTTCAGTTCCTACGTAGTGAAACTGCATTCGAAGTATGTACTGTCCCGATTTTCCGAAACTGTTTTATTGCAGTTATTTATAGAACAGCCCATAAATTTCATTTTATGGCCTCCGTTTTACGTAGTAAGACTATTTACTTGCATAGACAATGCAAACAGACTACGACACCAAAGGATGGGCGAAAGATCTCAGGAGTATAGTTACTTCCTTACCACTACTCCGTTATTGTGAGCGATACGCCCTAGTTTTAAAATAGACATTACGTCCCTCCATGTTTGGTAACTATTGAAGTCCTTCCTTTCAAGCGTAGCTTTTCGATATTCGTATCACTTGCGATGTAATTACAAATTTTTATAAACTGTCATTTCTAAATTGATGACGATATCTAGCTCGAATGATTACGAGGGTAGGATCACCTAGATGATCCTTGGTAGCTGCTGTTTATTTTATCTTTGTCAGCCGGGAGCCTTATTCAACTGAAGCCCCAATAGGCTGCGCGAATTTGTTTTCTTAGGTGATCGCTGGCTCAGGGAGTTTGAAATAGGCCGGCAGTGGGTTGTGTGGTGAAAGTGGGAAGCGGGGGGTCGCAGCGGATGGGTATCAAGCCTGCATTTCCGCATGCAACAGTTTTTTCTGAGTGGTCTTCCTAAGGGCTTCGGTGGATTTGCACTTCCCTGTTCATCGATGCTGGGGGACCTGGACACTTGCAGATTTGCCCTCAAGGACCATTAACTGAAGATTTTGCGGTGTGTATTGCTCGCACTCTGATATATGTGCCTCTGATATTGGTGCCATATGGATCACTGGTATATTTTAATTTGTTGTTCTTAATCTTGGCCGCAGCCGTGTTGAACCCTTGCATTTATGTCGTTGGTGGAAATTTCTGGATGTAAATTCGTGACTTTCGCCGCGCTGCGGCGCCTTCTCACGGTCAGGGCGGCTCCCCCCGTCGCAGGTTCAAGTCCTCCATCGGGCATGAGTGTGTGTGTGTTGTACTTAGCGTAAGTGAGTTTGTTAGATTAAGCAATGTGTAGGCTTATGGTCTGCTGACCTCAGCAGTTTGGTCTCATAAGACCTTAGCAAATTCGTGACTGTCCCCGTGCTGTGTACCACTGAGAACTTTACTTGCCGTGAATTAGCATGTAAGTCATTAGTGGAAATCTTGGGGCGTAAATTAGTGACTGTCCCTGTGATGTTGATACAGTGTAACACTGAGACTTTTACTTGCTGTGAATTACAGAGGTCATAAGCCGCAGTGCACTTTTTAATTCAGTAGTTTGCTAGACGAACTTAGCTTTCGCCTCCTATGAACGGCAATTTGGTGTATAACGTTTGTTGTTTAATGAATTTCTTTGTTCAGTTTTATTTAATAGGTCATGAGCCGTGGGGAATGATTCCTGTTCACTGAGTTTGAGATTTTCTTTGCGTTTGTAAGGTTTGTAATTTTACCTTTTAATTATATTAAGGGGAATTGCCTATATTAATATATGTGTTTTCAAATTAGATTCTAATTGGCTGTGAAGCCTGAGGACAGATTCAGAACACTGTATGGAATGCCTAGTCACTAATTACTTCCTTGGAGCGGGTAAACTTAATCATTTATTTGTTCCATCTGAGTTACGTAAGTACCTGGCCACGCAGTTTTAGAATAAAGTTTACATAACTTGTTTGGAGAGACTTTAAGTATTACATTTTCATACTCACTTACCAGTGATTTAATATCTATTTACTCTAGATAGTTTTTGGGTGTAATGCTGTAATATTTGATACCTTATTTTACGATGGAGTTTTGGACTTACAGCCGTGGTCTCTTAAGAAGGTGGAGATTTTTCATGTAATCTGTATTTCTGTGGCTTATATCTCACCTATATTAGTAGCGCCCCTTAGCCTTGTGAAGCGCGAGTCCGACATTTGTGTGGTTTCCGGCGGCGAGGGCCTGTTGCTGATGTGTGTGCCCCACCGTGTGCCTCCCGGCTGTGGTCGAGGCGTGTCCGCTGTTGTGTAGAGGAACTGTTCACCTTGGCGGCTTACCTTCTTTGAGTTAAGTTTCGCCTTTTCCTTCTTAAAGCTCTGATGTACTTGCTTTGATATTGCGCCTAAAGGTTTATATGCGAGCGATGTGGTAAATACATTTTGAGATAGTTCCTTTCCTGTTCAAATATTTGCGCACAGACTTGGTGTGCTGAGGATAATTTTAATGTAATTTCTGCTCTGATTGCCATTTCCTTAGATATCTATTTTTAACTATAACTCAATATTCTTTGCTTAAACTTAATTTGTCATCGTACCCGTTCCATGGATGTAAGGAAATTTGTCATATCTGCCATGCTTGGATGTTTATAGTAAATTACCAGCTCTTAACTTAATAAATGCGATTATTCAGTAAGATTGTGGAAGAGTTATTTTTACTTGCGTGTTGTTTAACACAGGTTTCATTATGACTAATTTTTTACTAGTTGCTAGCACTGATTCCTTTGGGCAGCAAGAATTGAAAGTTTAAGTCATATCAGTGTGTGGGTGAAATTTGAAAAGGCTTCTTTTCTTTCAAAAACCTCTTATGTTCAGAGATATTTGGTGATCATTGTACTTTATTTCGTGCTATCATGTGCAGTGTAAATAAATGTGATCATTCAAAGGACAAATGATGCACGAATTGTGGACCTACCCTTCCACGTGATTCTTTTCCTATGCTGACCTGTATCTAGAGGTTTCACTAAGTAACTGAGGTGCAGTGCTTACTGGTTGTTTCATTTTAGACATGGTTTTCGGATAAGCCGTACTTCAATGACTTGTCAGATACGCTACGCTACTGTTTCCAAAAAAGCAAAAGATCGTTAGAAACTGTACATCTAACACAAAACTCAGAGTAGAATGTGTATCGTAAATAACAACATTTACAGTCTTTCACTTATTAGCAACATCTGAAAAGTTGATTTCTTGATACTACTGGCGAATGTAGGAAGGGTGTAAAAGAGTATTGTCCATTGTCGTCAAGCTAATGGTAGTTTTAACCTCGTCTATAATTTTGTATTAATGTGAAAGATTTAATTAATGTATTAAGAGGTTACTCTCTGCGCTCGCCCCTCTGCCTCATAATATAAAGCGAAAGACTCTTAAGGTGCTTTTGGCCCAACAACCCTTGTTTCTGAGGAAATGTTAAGTTCATGATGCGCAATCGACTCACAATTGGAGGTATCGAAAGGTAATTCAGAACTGCGCATTTTTCTTATCACGTACGCCGTCCGCAAACGCATGTTTGCGTAGACAGAGAATCTTCTAAGCTGCAGCGTAAGTAAACGGTGCTCAACGAAAGTGCTGCTGGTGTAGTGACCAAGGCATATGGCTGCTGAGCAGTGAGCTTACGTTCGATTACCAAATTTAATCTGCAGTTCTTTTTCATTTGTGTTTTTTTTTCGTTTTAAAATTGTAAGCTTCTGGTGGTAAGTTTTGCCTGATATTGGATTCCAAGAGAGCACAATCTAATACCGTAGTATGACAGCTCGTATGTAGCTGACTAAGGTCAACCGAGTTGCAAGCTAGAAGTAACAAGCCAAACACCACACCTGTGTTCTAGCCATGCGACGTTTATACACTCCTGGAAATGGAAAAAAGAACACATTGACACCGGTGTGTCAGACCCACCATACTTGCTCCGGACACTGCGAGAGGGCTGTACAAGCAATGATCACACGCACGGCACAGCGGACACACCAGGAACCGCGGTGTTGGCCGTCGAATGGCGCTAGCTGCGCAGCATTTGTGCACCGCCGCCGTCAGTGTCAGCCAGTTTGCCGTGGCATACGGAGCTCCATCGCAGTGTTTAACACTGGTAGCATGCCGCGACAGCGTGGACGTGAACCGTATGTGCAGTTGACGGATTTTGAGCGAGGGCGTATAGTGGGCATGCGGGAGGCCGGGTGGACGTACCGCCGAATTGCTCAACACGTGGGGCGTGAGGTCTCCACAGTACATCGATGTTGTCGCCAGTGGTCGGCGGAAGGTGCACGTGCCCGTCGACCTGGGTCCGAACCGCAGCGACGCACGGATGCACGCCAAGACCATAGGATCCTACGCAGTGCCGTAGGGGACCGCACCGCCACTTCCCAGCAAATTAGGGACACTGTTGCTCCTGGGGTATCGGCGAGGACCATTCGCAACCGTCTCCATGAAGCTAGGCTACGGTCCCGCACACCGTTAGGCCGTCTTCCGCTCACGCCCCAACATCGTGCAGCCCGCCTCCAGTGGTGTCGCGACAGGCGTGAATGGAGGGACGAATGGAGACGTGTCGTCTTCAGCGGTGAGAGTCGCTTCTGCCTTGGTGCCAATGATGGTCGTATGCGTGTTTGGCGCCGTGCAGGTGAGCGCCACAATCAGGACTGCATACGACCGAGGCACACAGGGCCAACACCCGGCATCATGGTGTGGGGAGCGATCTCCTACACTGGCCGTACACCTCTGGTGATCGTCAAGGGGACACTGAATAGTGCACGGTACATCCAAACCGTCATCGAACCCATCGTTCTACCATTCTTAGACCGGCAAGGGAACTTGCTGTTCCAACAAGACAATGCTTGTCCGCATGTATCCCGTGCCACCCAACGTGCTCTAGAAGGTGTAAGTCAACTACCCTGGCCAGCAAGATCTCCGGATCTGTCCCCCATTGAGCATGTTTGGGACTGGATGAAGCGTCGTCTCACGCGGTCTGCACGTCCCGAACTAACGCTGGTCCAACTGAGGCGCCAGGTGGAAATGGCATGGCAAGCAATGGAATGGTAAAGAGGCCAATCCCCTTACAACAAGTGAATTCACTTCCAAAGAAAAACGGTGTTCTTATTTCAATTTCCAGGAGTGTATTTATTGGCAAATTAAAAACTTAATTTAGAGGCTTCAAATTGCAATCTGTTTCTGGAAAACTGTTCGAATACAATAACAGTTCTCAGTATCAAATATGATCGAAGCAGACTAAATCAATTAATATTTGTGCCGTGGCCGGGACTCGAACCCTGGTCTTCTTGCTTACTAGACACATATGCTACCACTACAGCACCGAGGCACTATGGCAGACATAGCTGCACGAACTACGTAGGTCGAGTTCCCTCGCCAACACAAACTTTAATTCATTTTCCTTTAATATCGTCACTATTGCCAGGGCTCGCCGGTATTGGCGAGCTACCCAGCATTGTACGTAGCGGGACGTCTGCTGTACCATATGGTGATCTTCTCAGATCTTATAATTAAATGTGTCCTTTGAGACTCCCGTCTCGTTATAATCTCACGATAACGATCAAATATTATCGAAGCAGACTAAATGAATTAAAATTTCTGCCGCAGCTGGGACTCGAACCCAGGTCTTCTTGCTTACTAGGCAGATATGCTACCACTACACCACCAAGGCACTACAGCAGACATAGCTGCACTAACTACCTAGGTCGAGTTCCCTCCCCAACACAAACTTTAATTCATTTTTCCTTAATATCGTCACTATTGCCAGGGCTCGCCGGTATTGGCGAGCTACCCAGCATTGTACGTAGCGGGACGTCTGCTGTACCATATGGTGATCTTCTCAGATCTTATAATTAAATGTGTCCTTTGAGACTCCCGTCTCGTTATTATCTCACGATAATGATCAAAGATGACCGCAGGCGTGGCCTTAACCTGTTACCAGAATAAATAAATGTCTGATCAAGACTGACTTTAGTAGTAACTATTAGTAATGACATTGATCACTGTCTGCTCCCACGACGTACTCAAAAGGAATTTCTTTCGTTGTAGCTTGTACACAAGCGGTCCTCCAAGTACAAGTAGCCGGCCAAGGTGGCCGTGCGGTTCCAGGCACTGCAGTCTGGAACCGGGCGACCGCAACGCTCGCAGGTTCGAATCCTGCCTCAGACATGGATGTGTGTGATGTCCTTAGGTTAAATAGGTTTAATTAGTTGTAAGTTCTAGGCGACTGATGACCTCAGAAGTTGAGTCGCATAGTGCTCAGAGCCATTTGAACCATTTGAGCCAAGTACGAGCCCAATCGGTTAGATGTGCTGACACTTTCTCCATGTCTGTGGGTAATTTCCACACTCCGCGAGGTTTGGAATAAAGCCTGTGCCAGAGTCAAGAGGCTGTACCCCCGGCAGAACTCTTAAGCCAACGTTTCGGCGACACTGTGCTGTTACGCAGTATTTGTCACTGATCCGACCAGTAGTAGAACACGCTGCCGCTGCGACGGGAAACCCAGCCGGCTGCCATATACGCCAGCTAGGAGGCGTGCAGAGTGGAGCCTTAAGATTCAGCATGCTCCTCCCGCGAGATTACCTTGCCAGGGAACTCCATCAGGAAACAGGTATCCATAGACTGGCGACCGAATCAAACAGACTGACCGACAGTTCTACGAAACGTTAAGGCAGTGTGACAATAGGCTGACTGCAAGTCTGATGAACCAGCAACACAGTGAAACAGTTTTCAACCACATTAACTTGTGCAGGAGAGTCAGACAGGACTATCCATTAGGATAAGAGCGACAGTTGGTGGTGGGTAATTTCCCTAGGTGCTGGCTGGCGCGGTTGTGTTACGTTCCCCGTTCACTCACTAAACCATTTATTGGTTCAAAATAGTTCAAATGGCTCTGAGCACTACGGGACTTTACATCTGAGGTCATGAGTCCCCTAGAACGTAGAACTACTTAAACCTAGCTGACCTAAGGACATCACACACATCAATGTCTGAGGCTGGATTCGAACCCGCTACCGTAGCAGCCGCGCAGTTCCAGACTGAAGCGCCTAGAACCGCTCAGCCTCTCTGGCCGGCCATTTGTTGTTGATTTTAATTCAAGACACAAAACTAAAAAGAATTAGTATCGAATAACATGAGTTAAAGAGGAGAATGAAGTTTCACTTTCACTCATTTACATGTTATTTTCTGTACGAAATATCCTGAAACGTGGTGCTATGGACTGTAACGTTACGAGCATGTGGGCGAGCTAATCTGTCACCTAGAATTGGTACAAGGTGAAATGAATTTGTTTGAGAAGCTATACGGCTCTAGTAATGGCGAACTTTGAGAGAATTTGAGAGATGGCTAAGTTACAACTCTTAGAAAGTCGACGGTAAATCACTGTTAAATAACAATGCAAATCTGAATACGTCAGGTACCTCAGATAAATGAGTTGCATCTAATGGCAAAACAGTGATTTCAATGTCTGTAGAACTACAGAAATTAATATAGTACAGTAACCAAATATTTTCACGGTGAACTCGTGACTTAACAACTTTTCAACTCTTCATGCGATCCCAATAAACGATTTCCCAGAGTAGTAGGGAGATTGGGTTCTTTTGGTATCAATTTGAAATGCAAATTAATTACATTAATCAATTAATTACCTCCCACCCCCCAGATGACGTCATGTGTTTTCCCGTGCCTGCTCGTCGTTTCCCGCCCCTCCTCGTCCCCACCCTTCCCTTCCCCCCTCGCCCGCCTACCCTATTCGCAGAAATTTCGATTTTTCCTGGAAATTCCTAAAATGGTAGGACTTTCTTTGTCGCAGAGATATACTGACGTCCCACTCCCATCTCATCCCACCGAAATTGATGGGAAATTCAAATGCAGATGGGAATTTTTTTCTCTGCTCACTTTCAATCTATGCAGAAACGTTTTTCTGCAAGCATCGTGACGTGTTCGACCATTGAGACGAATGTGAAGGATAGAGCGGTTTTCAACAGCTGTTTTACATGTACGCATTTGAAGGAGGTCTATAGTCAGAGTTCACTACTCGAGGGATGTTAGACTATGATAATGGAACAGTATGGGAGGAAGAAGGAGAAAAATTCGGTTCAGCAGATTTGACACAATGCAGAGGGATATATTGCAACCGTTACATGCTCACGCACATGCGCAAACTTTTGAGATACTCCACATGAAGCATTCATTCTTCCAAAACTTAAGACGTGCTCAGTTAATGCATATTCATATATGCGATATATACCATCGAAGAGCTTCAACTGCTCATCCCGATCTACTTCTCACTCCACCAACCAGTCCTCTCATCCCATCATCACTCGCTCGCCATCCTTGCTGCTTGCGGAATGTGTTCTATCGAAGAGCTGTTGGTGTCTGACTGAAAGGAGTTTACAGAGGCATGTTGCCTGTAAACAAGAGCTCTGGACTGCATCCATAGCCGCCTGCAAACAGAATGTTAAAAAGTTATGTTGGACGAGTACCTGAAGGAGAAGAGGAATACTCTGCAGTATATAATGGCTGTGAAGCAGAATGGTATCAAGAGACATTCTGCAAGTCATACAGACTGATGCTGTTGTTTTCTGCCAGCCATTTTTGAAATTCACATTCAGCTTCCTACTTCACAAGAGACGTCTTCCTCTGATCGAGAGGACCAAACTACTGGTCTACCTGGTCTAGTTACACCACCAGAGGCGCTTGAAATTGGTAGTAGTCAATAGAAAGCAGCATCTGATCAGTCAGGGATATAAGGTGTGCCCAGTAGCTCTGCAGCCTCTTTTGCAATCAGCACGAAGTGATAGCCAAGATCGTCCAGCGGTGCCCAGCTGCAGCAGCAGAAGAATAGGAAGAAGCCACGGAAGAGCATGTACCCCTTGCTTGATGTCTGTCTTCACTGCTGTGTGAGGAGAAAGCTTTCTGCTGCAGTTGTCACTTGCAATGGTTTTCCTTCTTTGCTCATCAGTGGATGCGATGTCCTTCAGCCTGTCGGAGTCTGCAGCAGCAACATGTTCCAGCCTGTCAGGGACCGCAGCAGCGACAGCTCCCTGGGATCCTGTCGCTCCAGCTTGTTGGAGCAAGCCAATGAGCTGTTACTGTCGGCTGAAGATACCCAGCCATCCCCTGACACGTAGAAATCCACCAGAGGTCCTAATCAGCACTACACAGGTAGTTACTAAACTCCATCATAAGCACCATCACAGAATTTCCAGTAACACTGGATGGACAAACTAAAGATGTAGTGGATGAGAAGATACCAATTAAGCCCTGTACACCACTACCGTTCGCTTCAGTGTATAATTTAACTGGTAGTGGTTCGTCGCAATTACAAACTGGTATAGACGCAATTGCAGACAGAGGCTGACGCGTTGTGATTGAGATCGAGAATGCACATGCTCTTTACGAAGATGGAATGCAATAAACTGCTTCGTACAAAAGCCTATCAGTCAGCAGTATCATGCAGACTGTCCTCCCGACATTTATTGTGCAGCTCAAACTCCTTCCATTACAACATGACTCAGCACTCTGTGTGAAATCGGGTGACACATCCATTTATTCACAGCATTTTAGCATTAGAAACTTGTTCGGTCGACATATGGTGCTATCCATTCTGTTGGAAAGACTGAACAGATGACTACCTTGCGTTAAAGCTGTGTATAGGAACACTACAGTAAATCTCCGAATGAATAGTGTACATGTAGATGACTTCGAACAGTGGGTTAGTATGGTGCCCACGAAATCCAGTGTACTTCCAATAAGTTTGCGAGAGATACGACCTCAGTTCTGTGTTCACAACAAAGCTTCATTATCTACATTCAGTACTGACGTTAAAATAAAGAAACAACATGTTGATGCTGTGCATCCCGTGTTTGATTACTGCATAAAAATATGTATGAGAATGTGTGTGTTTTATTTCTTACTTCCCATGATACTGCAAGTACTTAAGTTATCGGCACCAATATTTTCACTGGAAACATGTAACAGTAGAAAATTATGTCATTTAACAAAATTCTCTATAAAAGCCCATTGTATACCAGTACATGACATATTCAGTATCATGGCAAGGCGTGGTGTTGATTATTTTCTATAAAAACCCATTGCACACCAGTATCATGGCATGGTGGGTGAAGCATCAAGGCTTTGTTGTAAGCCATTGTAGTTGTGACGGCGTGCAAGAACACTGGAAGGAGAATGGTGTAGACCTTACGGATAATATATGTGCAATAATCGTAGAGACACCCAACTGTGGAAAGACAAATGTTCTCATGTCGATGCTGACACATCCAGCTGGGGTCTACTTTGAGCATATATGTATATTTTGAAAAAACAAAAAACTGATTCAACTCAAATAGCAACTAGTACAGAAGATATTGCAAGGTGTAGACGTGTGACATAGCGACATTCAGTGTGAGTGTTGATATCCCTCCAGCGGAAAATTAAAGCCAAGCACAGTGTTCATATTTGACGATGTTGTTGTGGAAAACGAAGATCAAATCCGAAGAAATTTCTGTTTTGGTTGCCATAAAACTGTTGAATTTTATCCGAGTCATATTCCAGAATCCCAGAACAGCTGCTGAGTGAGAATGCAAACCTAATTATACCATTGAAACAGGACAGTCTGAATTTAAAACTCATTTACCAGGGTTATATAGGAACCGCTATGTTGTTCAGTGATTTTGTAATGATATGTGCAGATTACTGAAATCACTCACAGTAAGGGTTCCTTGTTATTGATAAAACAAGAAAACTGAATGGTGGCAGGCACAGATGAAACCTCCAGGCGTTTCTATATCCATGGAAAGAGCATGGGCATTACCAGGGATAAATTCGAAGGCACGCCGGGAACTCTGTCTCATAGGATGGGTGCGCATAAATAAAACATTCGCTTGTATATGGAAGTGAAAATTCAAACTCTCGAACGTAAAGTTGGAGATGTACACAGGGAAATAGACATAATGTCATACCTTTCTGAGACTGAACAATACACTGAACGATCGGGTTTATGCAATCGAAGAGAAAGTAAATGACTTAATGAAGGTGAAATAGCTGTTACTGAGAGCGGGCAATTGTACGAACGTGGTTAGTGCAACTGAAAAGAAAGTAGACGATTTAACTGAAGGCATAATAGCTGTTACCGAGAAGGGGGAGCAGCATAAGAAGAAGAGAAGATATACAAAACCTCACGCTGAACAGCAGTACGATTAGTTCAAAAAATAGTTCAAATGGCTCTGAGCACTATGGGACTTAACTTCTAATGTCATCAGTCCCCTAGAACTTAGAACTACTTAAATCTAATTAACCTAAGGACATCACACACATCCATGCCGAGGCAGGATTCCGGACTGTAGCGCCTTTAACCGCTTGGCCACCCGGGCCGGCTGTACGATTAGTATACCACGAGATGTTGACTAAGCATAAAGCCATCGAGGCACGGAAGACCGTTCGAGACACGTTACGGATGTTAAAGTTAGGGCATTTGAAGCAGGAGCAGACACAGCGAGAACCCTTTACACTAGATACTGAATCTCTCTATGAACTCTCAGCGAAATTCTCAACTACGACGACGACGCTATTGGCGTTTTCGTTAACCATCACAGCGACGCCAGTATATATAAAACATTGAGTGTCAGTGGTGAAAAGCGATACATATAGGGCCCACAGCCCATGACATTAAATGAAAAAACAATGCAGATAATGGATGGAGAATTTCAAAGAACACCTCATCTACCTGAACCTTATTTTCCAAACACCCACGAAACTGTCAATTATTTGCCTGAAGATTTGGAAATATATCGTTAAATATTGCATTTGACTGATCTACATAAGAATGCAAAAGGCCGAAGCAATGTGAAACAGAAATCCTTTACAAAACTGAGTTAGATGGTGAAAAAAATAGGAGTGGTGATGATCTTCACATTGAGCATGAAAGAATGAACAATAGACTCCCACAGTATGTTTATTATGACGACTTCTGTGAGCCAATAGATCGGCTGCAGCTGCTGATGGTGTCAGCTACCGTGGTTATACTGCTCATTCGAATGAAGTAGTTTCAATATTTTCTGAACTTAGAATGGTATCATCCAATTAGTGTGGAGAATATAGTTCTAGAACTGCACAAACCAGCACGAAAAACATACACTAGAAAATATGTTATGATTAAATATTTGGATGACCTGTCCGCAGAAGGATCTTGTCAACATGAGGGAATATTCACATCTGAATAAAGAATTCAAATATATTTTAATGGATATTGATACTAGAATGAGATTTTCACTCTGCAGCGGAGTGTGCGCTGATATGAAATTTCCTGGGAGATTAAAACTGTGTGCCCGACCGAAACTCGAACTCGGGACCTTTGCCTTTCGCGGGCAAGTGCTCTACCATCTGAGCTACTGAAGCACGGCCGGTACTCACAGCTGAGTCGTGCTTCGGTAGCTCAGATGGTAGAGCACCTGCCCGCGAAAGGTAAAGATCCCGAGTTCGAGTCTCGGTCGGGCACACAGTTTTAATCTGCCAGGAAGTTTCATATCAGCGCACACTCCGCTGCAGAATGAAAATCTCATTCTGGAAGCATCCCCCAGGCTGTGGCTAAGCCATGTCTCCGCAATATCCTTTCTTTCAGGAGTGCTAGTTCTGCAAGGTTCGCAGGACAGATTCTGTAAAGTTTGGAAGGTAGGAGGCGGATACTGGCAGAAGTAAAGCTGCGAGTACCGGCCATGAGTCGTGTTTCGGTAGCTCAGATGGTAGAGCACTTGCCCGTGAAAGGCAAAGGTCCCGAGTTCGAGTCTCGGTCGGGCACACAGTTTTAATCTGCCAGGAAGTTTCGTCATTGATACTTATTGTAAATTTGCCTGGGCATTATCAGTGAAAACGAAAACAGGAAAGGATGTCTCACAAGTATTTGGGCGATTTCTGCAGACGTTGACGAATCGAAACCCAGATCACAGATCACAGCAGCGAGTTTTACAATATTTCAAGGCTGTTATGGAGCGATATGGAGTATATCATCTCTCGACAATGAGCCATCTGACGCTGAGTATCGTGGAACATCTGAAGAGAACAGTGAAATCCCAAAGGTGGGAGCCATTCATCCATCGTTGCTCACACAAATGTACTGATATCCTTCCATAAATAATTGCACAGGATAATAGTACCAAACATTGCACAATAGAAACGAGGCCAATCGATTTTCTTGATCATAGACTTCTAGATACGGGATATAATCGTATTAAAATGTTAGATGCACGAAAACACCAATTAAACTAAGTCATTTAGTACGTACTTCAAAACACGAGATGCATTTGAAAAGTAATACATTCTAACTGGTCGACCTTGATATTCAGTTTCCAAAGTGCAGAGAAGGAATCCGAGAAACTGCCTCTTAAAGGTTAGCACTGATACTGAAACTGCAGGATACTTTTGCACAGTAGAGTTACGGAAAAGATCGGAACCAGATGTGAATCTCGTAGAGAGGCAACTACGGCATTGGTTAAATGACTTGGTCTTACTGCGTCACAAAACAACTGGATAGACACTGTTGATTCGCTATGTAAGAGGGTGCGCAGATCACAGTTACCTCAGTAGCGTAACATGCATGATAGGAGACGCGCCGACACTTGTGGCCGAGCGGTTCTAGGCACTTCAGTCTGGAACCGTGCGAGCACTACGGTCGCAGGTTCGAATCCTGCCTCGGGCATGGATGTGTGTGATGTCCTTAGGTTAGTTAGGTTTAAGTAGTTCTAAGTTCCAGGGAACTGATGACCTCAGATGTTAAGTCCCATAGTGCTCAGAGCCATTTGAACCATAGGAGCCGCATTAGAGGAGGAGGTGGTAATCTCGATAAACTGCAAGTCAAATTACACATTCTTGGATATAACTAAAATAAAGACCATTACACCGCCGATCGAACTGTAGTTGATAAAGCTAAGACGATATATAAGAGAAGGCATATTGGTAGATGTCAATGCATTACAGTGTTTGCAATTGAAGAAATCGTGTGTGGAACAGTTAAGTTGGGCTTATGTGTGAAGAAATTCAGTCACGTTATGAGCGCTGCACGTAGGGCGCTAAGGAAGAAGAAGACAACGAAAAGATGAATGAAGAACTGCATCCTGACAGCGATGTATCCAGCTAAAAGTGCTCTGAAGCAGAAAGGAGAGGAAAAATGATATACCACCCAATGTTCTACCAATACCCAATTCCCGAGACGTTGGGTGGAATTATTTCCTACCCCGTTTCCGTCCTACCCTGTCTCTCAGCGATGGGTTCACTGGCAGGGGATGCTGCACCTATTACCTTCACAATCACCATCCTGGGGATTGCACTCACTGACCCACCTATGGACGCCAGAGGGTCCAGCTGGGACCAGTGCTGCAGCGGTCCCAGCTGTTTACGTTGCCTCTTGCGTGGCAACGAGTAGTGCTTCCCACAGCAGAGCACGCCCCTTAGATGCGTGTCTGTTGCCTGCCCTCCGAACCACCACTCTAGTTGCCCGTGTCGCAGCAAGCTGATGTAGTGGGGGTGTTGGTGGCACCTCTGTAACATATGAATAACAGAAAAAAGCTAAGAGCAACACTCAATATTTTTAAACATATGCTGTAAACAAATAACAACAATTAAGTACATCAGCATTACGGCATAATAATTATGTGCTGCAAACGACTACGGTTGCATTATAATCGCCCTTTACACTCTGGGTTCCAGGATTGAGCAGTTCAGTCGGTCTCCCTGCTAGTTCTCCCACCCAATAAAAAATTTCCTCCTCCTAATCTAATGGAGGAGATGGCACCGTCTTTCAGCAGCTGCCATCTAAAGCACCCACTCAAGTATTTCACTATCGCTGGAATTGTTGTTGTTGTTGTTGTTGTGGAGGTGATGTATCTAACAGAAGTCGTCGGCAACAAGATACTGATTGTAAGAAACAATAACAAAAAACCAAATCGGTTCTGAATTTGCCGAAAGCGAGATACTGATCGCACATTACTGTGAAAAAAAATAAAAAGTTCATACCAGATGGAAGTGATGACTCCTGGTCCTCATTCTCGACACGTAACCCTGCTAGATTCTCATCCTCCTGTTAATCCATAGCAACATCTTCAGCAATGTAGAACATATGCCTCACACAACTGTATACGATGAAAAAAGTCTAACAGCAAATTATTGCAAAATTACCTACGTCCTTGCTGCAGTTTGGCCTCCAGCAACCGTTAAAGGTCGGTCAGCCACCGCTTTAATGCTGCAACAGCGAGATCAAAAATTTTATAAAAAATTGTTATGAGATCAATACATCAAAAGCTATTTTCTGAACATGTAAACTATCACACAGAATTTGGGGAAATACTTAAATGATGGTAGCGCAACCTATTCAGTTTGTTGCTGCTGTTGACTTTCACCATCCAATTGCTGCTGCTCAAATGAGTGAACAGCAGTAGAAGTGTTGTAAGCACTTCTTGCTATTCGAGTACTTAGAGATGGTTTTTTGAACAGTAAACCATCACATGCAAAATTTTGTGATGAACTGACATGATGGCACCACATCCTCTTCGGCTTGCTACCGCTAGCGACTTTCAGCTCCTGGCTGTTGCTCTAATTCAGTCAGCATTTCGGGAATGAAAGCTGCAATAGCAGAAAAAAGATCTTTTATAACAACTTGTTACGAAAATGTGTCACAATCTCAAAAAATTTGAATACTTTGCTACGAAATTTTATACGTGTCTCAAGTTGCACTCATAATCTTTTTATAAACACTTGCACGGCAATTGCCCCAAATCTGGCCGTTGGGATCACTACTGGTTGGCCATTTCATATTGCAAGAATCACATGGAAACTACTAGGAACTGTTAAAGACATGATGGTTGTGGTGGGGGTTGGGCTTTATATATCTTCAGACCTCGCTAGCCCGTGTGGCCGAGTGGTTCTAGGCGCTTCAGTCTGGAACCGCGAGACCGCTATGGCCAGCCTGTGTGGCCGAGGGGTTCTAGGCGCTTCAGTCTGGAACCGCGCGACCGCTATGGTCGAATGTACGAATGTACCGTTGAAATCTGGTTCGGCAGGACAGAGCGGATTAGGTCGGGGAAAGGGGCCAAAATCAGTTACTGTTAGTTACACAAGAGCACAGAACTTTATTCCTCGAAAACACAATGCACAGTTTTCTCTATAAAACAACACGGATTAATTCACAGCTGAGGGGCCAACCAAATTCTCTATAATAGGGTTTGCCGGCCGAAGTGGCCGAGCGGTTCTAGGCGCTACAGTCTGGAACCGCGAGACCTCTACGGTCGCAGGTTCGAATCCTGCCACGGGCATGGATGTGTGTGGTGTCCTTGGGTTAGTTAGGTTTCAGTAGTTCTAAGTTCTAGGGGACTGATGACCTCAGAATTTAAGTCTCATAGTGCTCTGAGTTATATGAATCAATAATAATGTTTAAATAATTCCTTTTAAAACACAAGGATTTAGAGAAACGGCTGAAGACCTTAAATAGTTCCTTTTAAGGCACAAGAATTTATACAAACGCCTGAAGGTCTTGCTTTAAGTAAAATTAAAATATCTTCTAAGCTAAAGGCCCAAATAATATTTCAGATCAGGAAAGGAAATTCCTTAAGAGGCAAGCATTTACCAGTTTCGATTAAAAGAAATATTAAGGAAAATTTAAATTAATTACTCGCCTAAAAGCCGAATAATACTCGAACATAATAAAAGGCAATCTTTAAAGACAAGTATTTACACAGTACAACTGAAAACCATCTTAAGAAATCTTGAAATATCTTGACAGCTGAAGGCCCAAACAAGTATTCAAAATAATTAAAGACAAACCTTAAGATAGGCATTTACAAAGTATGGCTCAAGGCCATTTTAAGAATTCAAGATAATTATCGATAAACCTTACAGGCAGGAATTTACAAATTACGGCCGAAAGCCAAAAATTTTAAAACAAACGAGGCTGAAGGCCTAAATACAGAGCAAACAAGAATTTTAAATAAAACACGGCTGAAGGCTTAATCTTAAAACACTTCACATAAGGTTCGGGTAAAAGCCATGTAGTAGTAAACATAGAACAGACAAAATTAACACACGGCTAAAGGCCTGGCACAGTACTAGCGACAAAAGAATATTACAACCTGAAAACAACAAAACAGTGGTGCTCAGAAGTGTTCCAAGGGTCGGCCTGAAGAGGTATCTGTAACATAAGTTTGGGTGAAACAGGCAGCCAAGAATAAGATTAAGTAATCAAGACGGCAACATGACCCAGGGACGGCTGAAGGACCGACCAATAATCTAATCAAGTCCATTCCGGCGACCAAAGGCACGACGACGGAAAATATCAGCCGAGGACGAAGATACCAACAGCACTACGTCTTCAAAATTGGCGTCTAAATACAGCCAAGGCACAATAACCACTCAAAAATATAAACGAGGTTGTCGAACTGGACGCCGTGTCGGACAGCATCAACACAGCGAGGAAACTAAAACTTGTTGCACTGTCCCAACCGACCAACTGCCCACTCCAGTACGCAGACAGCATTCATAACTGCTCAGTGGAAATCACAGAAGCTATACACAGTTCCACGTAAACACTTGCACCATGAACTCCAACAATACTAAAATCAGTCACTGTGGAACAAGAAGGAGAAAGTATGAGTCGACACACAGAGTTTGCATAAGCGGTCGGCGACCTAATACATGTCGTCCGATAAGACGACCGACCAAACGAACAACCAAGGTCAACCTCACTCAAGTTATGAATGTCGGCAACGGTCGGGCGAGTTTTTGCTGTCCGGAGCTCACTGCAGCTCGACTCAACTCGTTGACCTTTCGGAACTCGGAGACACGGTGACCCGGGCACAGTGGCTTGGACCCACCCATACAGAGGTAACTCTTGCCCATCGGCGACGACATCTCTGCACGAGGAAAGAACCGACACACGACCCGCAAGATGACCACCTGAGGAGGCCCAGAAACGGTCAAAAGACCAAATACACGTCGCCCAATGAGACGACCACTCTAACGACCAACCAGCTATCGTTCCCGCTCGAATCTCCTTCCGTCGAATGGTTCAGGCGTGTGGCCGGCGGTCGACAAGTATTGACTGTCCGCGCCTCACTGGCCCTCCGTCCCCCGACTGAACTCCAGATGGCTCTGAGCACTACGGGACTTAACTTCTGTGGTCATCAGTCCCCTAGAACTTAGAACTACTTAAACCTAAGGACATCACACACATCCATGCCCGAGGCAGGATTCGAACCTGCAACCGCAGCGGTCGCGCAGTTCCAGACTGTAGCGCCTAGAACTGCTCGGCCACTACGGCCGGCAAATCTTGAACTCCAGCCACACGACGACTCGGAAATACTAGCGGTCGCTCCAGAGATGGTACGACAGTGCCCTTATCGATAAGCGCTGCTGCTGCCACTCATGGCCAAGCAACCCAGCTACCTAGTGACGCCAGGAAATAGAATTAAAATAAAAACGAGTCGACAGAACTGCAAAAACAAGATGACGAGCGATAAACGGCAAAACCACGATCCGCCAACTGCTCAGCTGTGAATATCAGGAACCTGGTAAATCATCAAATGTCCGACATAACGTTGCCGGAAAAAGATCCTGCAAGAACGCAACCAACGACGACTGAAGAGACTCGTTCAACGTCGCAGAAGTACAGCCCTTCCTCAAATTGCTGCAGATTTCAATGCTGGGCAAATACCAAGTGTCAGCGTGCGAACCATTCAACGAAACATCGTGATGACAGAACGTCGTATCGCCTTGGGCCGTGATCATCGACATTGAACTGTTGATAACTAGAAACAAACTGCCTGGTCGAACGGATCTCATTTCATATTGTATCGAGCGGATGGACGTTTTCGGGGATGGGGACAACCTAATGAATCCATGAACCCGGCATGTCATTAGGGGACTGTTCAAGTTGGTGGAGGCTCTGTAATGGTGTGGGGCGTGAGCAGTTGCAGGGAAATGGGACCCATGATACGTTTAGATACGACTCTGACAGGTGACACGTAAGAATCTTGTCTAATCACCTGCATCGATTCATGTACATTGTACATTCCGACGGACTTGGGCAATTTCAACACGACAACGCGAACCCCAAATGTCCAGAACTGCTACAGAGTGGCTCCATGAACACTCTTCTGTGTTTAAACACTTCCGCCCGCCACCAAACTCCCCAGACATGAACATTATTGAGCACATCTCGGATGCCTTGCAACGTGCTGTTCAGAAGAGATCTCCAGTCCCTCGTTCTCTTACAGATTTATTGACAGCCCTTAAGGATTGCCTCCAGCACTACTTCAGACATCAGTCAAGTGCATGCCACGTCGTGTTGCGACACTTCCGCGTACTCGCGAGGGCTCCACACGATACTAGGCAGGTGTACGAGTTTCTTTGGCTTTGGCTCTGCAGTGTATATCTCTTAATAGTGTTATAGCACCTACCGACTTGAAAATTGTCAACCCTACTATCTATAAGGCACAGATTACTGAGGACGGGTACATCCGTCGAAACCACGAAGAGCAAGCACGTTATGGATGAACGTATTTGTCATTCCAACTAAAACGGTTATAAACGCCAAATCGTAACCTGCACAGAGCATATCACTATTATAGTGATGTTTGGGAAGGTACGGTCCTTACAAATGAAATACAATCATTGATCGAATGGACAAAATGAATATCAGCATGCGACGGACGCGTCATTCACGGAGAAGAGTTTTGGCATAAAGCTGTACAGCTGTTGTAAGTAACGCATTAATTGCTAAGACAGTTATTTGTCTCATGTAGCCCCGTTGGACTGTCGTATTTTTTCGTGAAGCCTACCGCTGAGATGAACCTTACGACCATAGGAGGTATAGGGTGCCACGGGCATGGATGTGTGTGATGTCCTTAGGTTAGTTAGGTTTAAGAACTTCTAAGTTCTAGGGGACTGATGACCACAGATGTTAAGTCCCATAGTGCTCAGAGCCATTTGAACTAACCTGCCTCGGGCATGGATGTGTGTCATGTCCTTAGGTTAGTTAAGTTTAAGAACTTCTAAGTTCTAGGGGACTGATGACCTCATAAGTCAAGTCCGATAGTGCTCAGAGCCATTTGAACCATTTGAGGTATAGGGTTTCCTGTCCAAATAGCATATGCCTGACAGTTAATAAACTGTTATTTCCAAAGGGTATCGCTTCACTGTAGAGGTGGATGGGTGACATCATGTTATGAGAAGACAGTTATACTGTGTAGTCATCGCTGCTCAAACATTCATAAAATGTTCAAATGTGTGTGAAATATTAGGGGACTTAACTGCTAAGGTCACCAGTCCCTAAGCTTACACACTACTTAACCTAAATTATCCTATGGACAAACACACACACCCATGCCGGAGGGAGGACTCGAGTCTCCGCCGGGACCAGCCGCACAGTCTATGACTGCAGCTAATTCCGCGCGGCTGTAACATTCATCAGAGACTGTTACTTCACCTAACTGGTAGACCGTGAAATCAGATATTTTCTTCTGTTAACACATTCCTATAGTACGAGGGTAATGTTCTCTTACATGTAATGAGAGTATTGAGAATAATGCGCAACGTGCACTGCATCTTCATTGTGCTGGTAAGTTGAGAATTTAGGTCTGACGGGAGGCGCGCTCTAATAGTCCGTGCAGTTGCGCTGGCCACTATTTTCGGATGAGACAGTGGTGAGCGCATCTACCTAGTAAGCAGGAGACATGGGTTCGAATTCTAGACCAGCGAAAATTTTCAACTTCTCCCATTGATTTAAATCAGTGTGCACTTGAAGCTGGTGTCATTAGTTCCTAAGTCTCTCGATTCAAAATGCCTGCGGGATCAAATCGTGCCTGTTCTTTCGGACATGTCTGAACAGACACCATATATACACTCCTGGAAATTGAAATAAGAACACCGTGAATTCATTGTCCCAGGAAGGGGAAACTTTATTGACACATTCCTGGGGTCAGATACATCACATCATCACACTGACAGAACCACAGGCACATAGACACAGGCAACAGAGCATGCACAATGTCGGCACTAGTACAGTGTATATCCACCTTTCGCAGCAATGCAGGCTGCTATTCTCCCATGGAGACGATCTTAGAGATGCTGGATGTAGTCCTGTGGAACGGTTTGCCATGCCATTTCCACCTGGCGCCTCAGTTGGACCAGCGTTCGTGCTGGACGTGCAGACCGCGTGAGACGACGCTTCATCCAGTCCCAAACATGCTCAATGGGGGACAGATCCGGAGATCTTGCTGGCTAGGGTAGTTGACTTACACCTTCTAGAGCACGTTGGGGGGCACGGGATACATGCGGACGTGCATTGTCCTGTTGGAACAGCAAGTTCCCTTGCCGGTCTAGGAATGGTAGAACGATGGGTTCGATGACGGTTTGGATGTACCGTGCACTATTCAGTGTCCCCTCGACGATCCCCAGAGGTGTACAGCCAGTCTAGGAGATCGCTCCCCACACCATGATGCCGCGTGTTGGCCCTGTGTGCCTCGGTCGTATGCAGTCCTGATTGTGGCGCTCACCTGCACGGCGCCAAACACGCATACGACCATCCTTGGCACCAAGGCAGAAGCGACTCTCATCGCTGAAGACGACACGTCTCCATTCGTCCGTCCATTCACGCCTGTCGCGACACCACTGAAGGCGGGCTGCACGATGTTGGGGCGTGAGCGGAAGACGGCCTAACGGTGTGCAGGACCGTAGCCCAGCTTCATGGAGACGGTTGCGAATGGTCCTCGCCGATACCCCAGGAGCAACAGTGTCCCTAATTTGCTGGGAAGTGGCGCTGTGTTCCCCTACGGCACTGCGTAGGATCCTACGGTCTTGGCGTGCATCCGTGCGTCGCTGCGGTCCGGTCCCAGGTCGACGGGCACGTGCACCTTCCGCCGACCACTGGCGACAACATCGATGTACTGTGGAGACCTCACGCTCCACGTGTTGAGCAATTCGGCGGTACGTCCACCCGGCCTCCCGCATGCCCACTATACGCCCTCGCTCAAAGTCCGTCAACTGCACATACGGTTCACGTCCAGGCTGTCGCGGCATGCTACCAGTGTTAAAGACTGCGATGGAGCTCCGTATGTCACGGCAAGCTGGCTGACACTGACGGCGGCGGTGCACAAATGCTGCGCAGGTAGCGCCATTCGACGGCCAACACCGCGGTTCCTGGTGTGTCCGCTGTGCCGTGCGTGTGATCATTGCTTGTACAGCCCTCTCGCAGTGTCCGGAGCAAGTATGGTGGGTCTGACACACCGGTGTCAATGTGTTCTTTTTTCCATTTCCAGGAGTGTATAATCCATTGCTGTCAAATTTGGTAATGGAATAAATACTATGGGGCGCAAGGTAATAAGCGCTTCCAGATGCTGCTCGTAAGTGGTGGTGTAGTTTTAACGACTCTTATCTTCTAGGTCTTTTATTAATCCTTTACCTGTCTATGTGATACGTATTAGGTTTCCGTTCCTCTGACTGTTAAATTGGTGTAGACGTCATTTAACCTCTATCCTTGCGTTGTCTACGGTAAGTGTTAAAGAGGCATTTCTTAACCGTGAAGTGACTTGTGGTCTGTACATAAGTGATATAGCTTTTGTATCACTCAACACATACCAGTCATAGATGCTTTGTTTGACACTTAACAGCAAAGTAGTTGGATGCCTGGGAGCTCACATTCAGATACTCAAAATGCCAGACTTTAGAAGACGTGTAAAGTACCAGCAGAAAACAATAGAACTCTCTTAAGAGAAATTTTTAAAGCACGTTGAGTGCCGAATATATTGTTTCACCTCGTTAACTTATCCGTCAAACTTATAAGTTCAAAGAGAAATTGTAGGCGACCTATTAATCATTACGAACAAGTATGGCAGCAAGTCTCCTGAAATACTTAAAAGATATATCAGTGGAACAGAAATAAAGGTTAAATGTACTAGTTTATCCATTGATACATTAATTTTATACATTTTCGATGTTGAAAGCTTGTTGTGTACCTTCGTGGCTTTGTGGGTTGAGTGTGTCCTACTATTCATCAACGAACTTGTGGAATTACAAAGTTTCCGATGATTCATATTCCGTAGCACTATTCTCATCCCAAGCCGATAAGCCATAAATAAAATTTCCTGTTTTTGGCTAACCCATTTCTGCATGAATTGTTTTCATCTTGTGGAAAATATACAATGTATGGATTACTTTTTGAGGCTACTAGACCATATTGACAAACAAAATTGAAGAAAAAACTATTGTATTTTCAAAATGAAAAGAAAAAGAGAAACGGTTCGGCGATATCTAGAAGTTCAGCGTCGTTTTACTACTACTTTACTATGCTACATAGCTGCTCATGCTGTCCATTGGCACACGAATTACATCATTATTATTTTACTCATGCAACACGGAACATTTTGAAACATTTTCTGTCCTTATTTAACAAAAATGAACCAATATTGGACACTTACCAATATGGGGAGATCGACTTCTGTGCAAATTTCCACAAGGGTGGATACATCCTTTGTCCAGTGTTTGAATTGTGAATATGCTTTGTGTGTAAATAAGAACAGAAATTGTTTCTAGATGTTCCATACTGCATGAGTATAAGAGGACTGACGTAGGTCGTGTGCCACTGGACAGTGTAAGTAAAGTAGTAGTTACGACATGCAATAAAGTAATAGTTCGTCATGCAGCAAACTAGTAGTAAAAAAAAACTATGAACTGCTAGATATAACAGCATATACGTATGGTGTTCCAAAAATGCGTCAAAACGGTTTCTTACTTATATTTTGGAAAATAAAACGTTTTTTTTTCCAAAATTGTCAGTATAGTTCAGTAATCTCGAAAGCCAAAACATACTCGTATATATTTTTTACTAAAGAAAAAATTCATGCATAAAGTAATCAGCTGTTTTACGGTTTGCTTCACAAAATAAATGTGCAGTGAGTGGTTAAAGCAAACTGTTAGGAAGGGAAGGAAGCGGCACATTGTTGTGTATAGAACTTTTACTTAAAATTATGTATAGGAAGAAAGAATATGTACGGGAGAAACAATTCATCCAGTGGTTTGAAATGACCTGCAGTGGTAATTTAAACTGAATGCGAGAAAGAAAGCTAAAACGCACGTTTTATTTTTCGCAGTTTCTATCAGCAGAAAACCTGTACATTGTTTATTAAAAAATTCATGCGTAGCCTATCGTCGTCTAAATTTCTTTTTCAGTTTCGCGCAAAAATTTCAAAGTAAATCGATGGTGAACTTCATGAGAATTTTGCTAACAACGTTTCCTCTTTACACGCATGCCAGACTTGCCGACAAACGCGGCATTGCCTTGGTATTTTTTATTAACGAAAATAAAATGAGCTGTTTTTGCAGTATAATATCATGGACAGTTTCTATACGCTGGGAGCAGTTGCTTCGCGTGTCTACAACACTATACGGAAACGTCTCTATGGCAACGTCTCTTCATAGCTCTGCAGATGCGACTGTTTTTGCCTACAGTCGTCTGCGCTTCACATTTAAGGTGTGAAAAGCGCTGCCAGGGGTCAGGGATTGCCTTAAGCCGCCACAGCGTCAAATGGTTCAAATGGCTGTGACCACTATGGGACTTAACATCTGAGGTCATCAGTCCCATAGAACTTACAACTACGTAAACCTAACTAACCTAAGGACATCATACTCATCCATGCCCGAGGTAGGATTCGAACCTACGACCGTAGCGGTCGCGCGGTTCCAGACTAGAGCGCCTAGAACCGCTCGGCCACCCCGGCCGGCTGACACAACTGTAGCATTGTCTTACAAGTAAAGAATAAACGTTTTGGAACTTCATACATGATACGGCATTTATTTGCCCATGTCGGTTTTTACGACGTAATATCTATTTAACTATGTGTCGTTCAGTAATATATTTGTGTACATATATAGAGGGCCATACGTGCATATAGTCCCCAAAATGAGTTGCGAATAGAGGTAGAGGGAAAGACGTAACAAATTTAAACGTCCTACAGAATGGCATTTTTTCACGCGCCTCATTGCTTAAGACGTCATAGTGCATTTCACTGCATATGTGGATACTGTATGCGAAATTTATTGCGAGTAGAGTTACTAGCACAGAGGTAATATATATAAACGTCATACGTGATGTGGCAGGTTTTTCAGTTCAGGCATCTCTGTTTCTGTGACATCATACCTCCAGAGCTATGACAGGTAAGTAGTATTTTCCCCGACAGCGATTGTTCCCAGACAGTAAGGGATATATGTACCAATTTTGGTTGATAACCGTCCAGTGGTTTAAGGGGAGATGGGGTGCATACACAGAGACAGCCAGACATACACACACATACACACACACACACACACACACACACACACACACACACACACGCGCGCGCGCGCAGACATGTGCACACAATTTTTGTAATACCTAAGACTGCATTGCAGGGGTATTTATTTTACCAAATTTCTATTAGAAACTGAAACAAAAACTGAAATTTGTTTGTAGTATAATATGGCAAAATTTTCGTGTCCATGTATTCGTAAAAAAAACTCTGAAATTATGAAACAGTCACATAAGGAAATATGGATAAGTAAATATGCTTAACTTTATAAGTGCAGTGTTTCACGTACCTACAACGCGATTTTGTAAATGTCTCTTAGGGAACACGTCTTCATAACTGTATAGATAGCTATCGGTTTCGCGTACAGCCACTTGCGCTTCGCAGTTGAAAGCTGTCAAACGCGCTGCCAAGTATTGGGGATTTTCTTAAGTTAACTACACTGTAGGAGTGTCTGAGTAGTACAGAATAAGTGTGTTAAAACGTCACACAAGATGCAGCATTTTTAACGCATCTCAGTGTTTATGACTTCTTAGCTCTGGAAATATGTATGTGTAGGTAGAGGATGACAATTATTGAACTATATGAGAAAAAAACGGAAATTAGTTAAACATACGGCGTGCGCATTCTTTACTCAACACGTAAATGTAGTACAGATATGCGGGTTTATGTTTTGACAGGTTCGATATGCCTGCCATCATTGGCGATGATGTGGCGCATACGAATAGAGACATTCTGCATGAGCCGCTGAAGTAACAGAACATCGATCCTGGCAGTGACCTCTTGTCTGGATGTTTTCAGCGCAGCAATGGTTTTGGTTTTATTGCCCTACACCTTGTCTTCAATGTATCACCACCAACAGCAGTCGCATGGGTTCAGATTCGGAGAATATGGCGGCCAATCGAGGCCCATGCCAGAGACCTCTGGGAACCCCAGAGCCAGAATGCCGTCCCCAAAGTGCTCCTGCAGGACATCAAAAACTATCCTGCTTCGATGAGGTCGAACACCATCTTGTATGAACCACATATTGTCGAAATCAGGGAAAGTGTAAACAATGGGGATAAAATAATCTTCCAGAACCTTCACGTACCTTTCGGTAATCATCGTGCCATCAAAGAATATCGCAGCGATTATTCCGTGCCTGGACATTGCACACCACACAGACACCCGTTGAGGGTGAAGAGACTTCTCGATCGCGATATGCGGATTGTCAGTGCACCAAATGCGCCAGTTTTTGCTTAGTGACGAACCCATCCAAATGGAAGTGGGCTTAGTCGCTAAACCAAAAAGTAATGCGCATACTAATTCCCATCATGCGCTCGGCAAACCGTGCTGTCTGAACGTCGTAACGCAAACCGTTAAGAAGTTATGACGATTTTGTTTCATATAGTTCAATAAGTGTCAACCTGTATATTATATACATTACAAAATATATAATCTCCTCCCGCTCAAATGTTTATTGGAGTGCCGTAGAAAAATTTTAGGTAAATCAGTGAAGAACATTTCGAGAATTTTTGCAACATCATTAAAGAAGATGACTCAGGTGCGCCTACTGGTAGCCTTATGTGACCCACAACACCTTTAGAATACATGCGCGATATTTTCATATTCCCTGTACGCAAACTGTTAGTCCTAAAGAAAAAAAATGAACTTGACCTTTTTATAGGAATTTTAATGTAGTTAAATTCTGTGCTTGGATACGTTTCCGCTCAAGGCTACGATTTTCGAGTTATTCAAGGAAATAGTGTTTGAAGATTATTTTTGTACGTTTTTCCTGAATAATTCCAAAACTACCACATGTAGCGTAAAAGTATTCCAGTAAAAAATTTAACTAAATCAAATTTCCTCCTAAAAGATCCCGTTCTGTTCATTTTTCTATAGGACTCATAGTTTGCAAATAGCGAGCGAAGGAAAATGATCTCCCATATGGTATTTGATGGCGTTGTGGGTCGCAAGAACCAATCAGCAGGGGCAGCTGGCTCACTCTGTTTAGCAATATACCCGTAACTGGAGGGCTAATCATGTGGCATGGAAAGGTCATTCCAGTCTGCAGCGTGGGGAAAACAACCTGATAATGTCAGCACAAGGTAGGTGACGTCGAATTCGAGTAATATTTTCTGGGTATCTAAAGGAGGAAAAGACACCGCTTTAGCGCTATGACCATTTAGCGATAAGGTCTAAAAAAATGGTTCTAATAGCTCTGAGCACTATGGGACTTAACATCTGAGGTCATCAGTCCCCTAGAACTTAGAACTACTGAAACCTAACTAACCTAAAGAAAACAGCTGAGGCAGGATTCGAACCTGTGACCGTAGCGGTCGCGCAGTTCCAGACTGAAATGTCTAGAACGGCTCGGCCACTCTGGCCGGCGATAAGGTCTCGGAGGGCAGTCCATCAGATACTCTTCATGCTAAAGATCACAATTAGTAATAGCATTACTGGCCATTAACATTGCCACAGCAAGAAGAAATACACATGATAAACGGGTATTCATTGGACAAATATATTGTACTAAAACTGACATGTGATTACATTTTCACCCAATTTCGGTGCATATATCCTGATAAATCTGTACCCAGAACAACCACCGCTGGCCGTAATAACGGCCTTCATACGCCTGGGAATTGAGTCAAACAGAGCTTGGATGGCGTGTACAGGTACAGCTGCAAATGCAGCTTCAACACGATACCACAGTTCATCAAGAGTAGTAACTGGCGTATTTTGACGAGCCAGTTGCTCGGTCACCATTGACCAGACGTTTTCAATTGGTGAGAGATCTGAAGAAAGTGCTGGCCAGGGCAGCAGTCGAATATTTTCTGTATCCAGAAAGGCCCATACAGGACCTGCAACATGCACTCGTGCATTATCCTGCTGAAATGTAGGGTTACACAGCACTCGAATGAAGGTAGAGCCACAAGTCGTAACACATCCGAAATGTAACGTCCACTGTTCAAAGTGCCGTCAATGCGAACAAGAGGTGACCGAGACGAGTAACCAATGGCACCCCATAGCATCACGCCGGGTGATACGCCAGTATGGTGATGAATACACGCTTCCAATGTGCGTTCATCGCGATGTCGCCAAACACGGATGAGACCATCATGATGCTGTAAACAGAAACTGGAGTAATCCCAAAAAAATATGTTTTGCCATTCGTGCAACCTGGTTCGTCGTTGAGTACGCCATCCTGTCTGTGATGCAGCGCCAAAGGTAACGGCAGCCTTGGTCTCTGAGCTGACAGTCCATGCTGCTGCAAAAACGTCGTTGAACTGTTCGTGTAGATGGTTGTTGTCTTGCAAACGTCCCAATCTGTTGACTCAGGGATCGAGACGTGGCCGCACGTTCCGTTACAGCCATGCGGATAAGATGCCTGTCATCTCCGCTTCTAGTGATACGATGCCGTTGGGATCCAGCACGGCGTTCCGTATTGCTCTCCTGAACCCACCGATTCCATATTATGCTAACAGTCATTGGATCTCGACCAACGCGAGCAACAATGTCGCGATACGATAAACCACATTCGTGATGGACTACAATCAGACCTTAATCTAAGTCGGAAACGTGATGGTGCGCATTTCTCCTCCTTACACAAGGCATCACAAGAACGTTTCACAAGGCAACGCCGTTCAACTACTGTTTGTGTATGAGAAATCGGTTGGAAACTTTCCTCATGTCAGCACGTTGACGGCGTCGCCACTGGTGCCAACCTTGTGTCAATGCTCTGAAAAGATAATCATTTGCATAACACAGCATCATCTTCCTGTCGGTTAAATTTCGCGTCTGTAGCACGTCATCTTCTTGGTGTAGCAATTTTGATGGGTTGTAGTGTATATTAAATGCAGATAATGGTTTCAGCTGATCACTCAAATGATATGTAGACATTCGCTTCTTGTTGTAACATCCACGTGATAAAGTTTTGGCTGCAGTGCAACGAGAGGAAATTATGCCTGTAACAGTTATAAACATTATCTATTCCACATATGAAAAAATAGTAAAAACGATGATTAATACTATTTATTTATGTAATATTCTATGATTTAATTGGATATATCGATGTTTGTCATACAAAGACAATGATAATTGTAAATTCCTTTTATGATCTGCGTTTGTCTTCCTTTGTTTTTACTTTTCGTTGGATGGCCTTTGTAAGTTGCGGACGCATATCAAACTAAGATCTGTGAAGAAATTGTAATTATTACTTGAGAATAGAGTTCATTATTACTATAAATATGAGTGAATAATTATTTGTGACTTTAATTCCTCACTCAATAATCATTATCTTTAATTCCTCACTCAATAATCATTATCTGTGTTAATTATTTCTGTCCGGTGCAAGAAACGCAGACATTGATGTTAGCGATTTGTATCGCGTTTTTGTCTGTGTTTTCCTAAAAAAAAAATCATATGTTTGCTTGATGAAGTCTAAATAGTGTACAATACGAAAGTAGAGTTTAATAAACATTTCAAATACTTATCTTATTTGCTCTAACGATAGAAAGTCTCTGTCAATTGTCTGCCGCCATCTTAACAATTATCTTAGCGACAAATTCAAATTACGCAACTCTGCAGACATAAATGCCGAACGTGATACAAATGTGTAGAAATAAATGTGCACCGGTGGTCATTTCAATGAAAATAATTCGAATCAGATTGGTTCTTTAAAAACAGTGCTCATAGCACGATCGTTATAACAAACGTTTCTAGCTGATGTATGGAGCCGAAATTAATTAAGCTCTAGTTGCGATGAATATTGTTTCAGGTACATACGTCAGTGTTGTGCGCGGCTGATATTCGGTGGTTTTAATGATCATTTTGCTGAAGATAACTGTTTCAATCATAATTATTAGTTGTATAGAATCTGTTGTATGAACTGTGACACTTACACAACTTACAGACAACACATTAACACAACTTTAACTTGGAGTTCTTTAGCAACTTGACCAATTCTTTATCCGGGAGAAAAATTATTTACTAATTACTCAATGTAATAAAATAAGATTATTATTTTCATTTACAAATTAGTTAAATACCAAACCAGTGAACAACACAGCGAACGCCACATTGTCTATCATGGGGTACATTAGACTCTAATTTTGAGATAACATGCTGTGGTGCCGACACGCCGGACTGTAAGTTGCGCTGTTATAAGTAATAATATCTAAAAAAAAACGTGTTTCAATATTTTCCAGTTTTCTAACGTACAGTGAGCTTGAGCGAACATTTGTTTTAGACTTTAGATCAGAAATCTTAACTAGCAGAATGGTGAAGAAGAAAACAAAAATAAAATTATAAGCAGTCTGTTTCTCTCAAATTAGGTTTGCTGTTTTAACACCAAATGCTCTGTATTTCCACCTACGACATTGCACGACAAGGTTGGAGCTTAGTCGCATAAGACTGAGTTCAGATGTAACGCGCATTGACACACGCCCATGTGCGATAGAAGGTTGAGATGACGAGAATTAGAGCCTTTTTTTTTATTCCACAAAAAAGTAAAAAAGTGGCTGGGTTTCAATAAAAAAAGACATAAATAAGGTGACATAATTGGAGTCATTAATTACAGCATTCAAAAAATGAGGAATTATATGCAGTCTTTAGCAGCAGCACACACTTAGCACTTCTATGTCACCTTCAACTGGTGGCAGCTCAGGATGCACATTTTCTTCTTCTGCAGCCTGAGGTTCCTCATCATCATTTCCCAGACCGAAATTAATCAGTCAGTAAATCCTAGATGTGTGTTCCTTCCAGGGTAGATAACGTGGACAGAAGAGCAGTCCCGAACAGCGACATCGTTAAATCCTTCACTGCCTTGTTATTTTTGTCAGTTCCAGCCTTCTAAACGCATCCATAGGGAGTTCAAGATCTTTCTTTATAACACACTCCAGATGGTTGCCGTCATATTCATGTATTTTACTGTATTACTGATTTGTTTTTCATGTGTGACTTGCAGGTGAGGTTAGGGTCGGGAACGTGACACAACCAATCCCCTCTCAACAAGGAATCCAGTTCCAAACCTACACCCATTCCGTTGAAAACAATTCTGAGCATGTTACCATATTTCTTATTGTGATTCTGATAACTAAGTATTTTATCGAATTAATTTTCCATATACATCTTGTATGCAATTTGTTCATCGCTCCCAATATTGTTAAAAATGTAACTTGTATGTCTGCCCATTAACCAAATCCTTTCGTTATTTTTTGCCTGAGGGTAGTAACTTTCTTTGGATCTGAAGGAAATGTTAGTCGCTACATTGCTGAAGTTCTTGTTATTTGAGCAATTTTCTCCCTGGTCCACCTCCAGTTGATAATCCTATCTCCACATGTGTAACGATGAGGCACACTATCAATGAACCATATTCTTCGGACACATCCGTAGAATGGACCAGTGGTTTAGTAGCTGCGATTATTTTGTATCATTTTTGGCTACATTGCGAGCGTTTGCTTGGTGGTGGAGCTACTCTATTCCCACAATCCGGAAGCTTGATTATTTTGGGCTAATTTCTCAACTATGCAAAGTTATCTGAATGAAATTAAAGGGTGCTCGCGTTAAGCGGGAAATCCGAGTACCCGCCCGGCACCAGTTTTCACTGTCGTCATTTCATTCTACAGCTGATGGTCGTCCATATTCGCAACTGGGAATACATTCAATGTGTTCGCCGTAGCGCCTGCACGCATGTTCAAAGCAACTTTGCACAGTAATCCAAAATAACACAGGCACTGCAATATCGAAATTAAAGGACATTGTGACGCTAACACCAGATGAAGAAAAGGAGAATGAAAAACCCCAAGAATTTAAACAGTATGCATAGTTTCGTTGTTGTATCTCAGCTTTCGATGTAAACATCTCAAAATACAAAAATCCAGAACATTCAGTTACTTATAGTTCACTTATAATCATTATTTTCTCTAGTGATGTTGGCGCTTTGTGTCTGATTGGCTTTATCTTCGTAGACATTAGCTTTCATGGAAAAGACGCTGACTAACGAATTTTCAGAAATTCCATTCTATTTCTGGAAAATCTTAGAATATACCGGCACAAAGACATGTAATACAAAGCAGGACATGGCTCTTGCTAATGTGATCATAGATGATAAAGCACCTGGGGTAATGAAAAAAAAAGAAAAAAAAAGGAACGAGACCCTACAGCAAGAATCAGCTGACTTATGAAAAGAATTAACTATCAGCTAGTCCAGCTCGTAGATATGTTGAGTGTGCTTTTGATATAGTGTATTATCGTAAATGGACAATACTACATCACCCATGAGCTGTCAATGTGGACTGTGCAGAACACAATGTAAAAGCGATTACAGTGCCTCACAACTATGTTGGTATCAAAGCTGGATTTTAACAGTAAGACGATGCTAACTTTTGGACACAGTATACTAACCGCTATCTTCATACGACCAGCTGTCATCCACCATAACAACGTATTAAAGTTTTGCGGACTCTGTTGAATAGAGCTTATGCCATTTCTGACGAGGAAAATTTAAAAGAAGAACTTGATCATTTGAAGGTTGTTCTCAAACAGAATGGATATACGGAACAACAAACATGCCGTGTTCTTCAGTTCGGTCCGTAATGAGAGTCAATAGAGGCTACTTTTGAAGCTGTTGCTTCCTTACCTTTTGCGGGAAGTATATCATCCACAATTTCAAGCATTTTAAGAAAATATGGTATTAAAAGTGTTTTCACGCCGGTGGCCAAGACCAGAGCCCTTCTTGGCTCAGTTGAAGATAATTTGGGCTTCCGGAAGACCGGGGATTATGAAATTCCGTCTCACTGTGGAAAGAAGTATATTGGTCAATCTATTCGAACTTTTCAGGACCGGTGTGTGGAACATCATCGGCACACTCGGTTGTTTGGAACTGAGAGGTCGGCAGTGGCGGGACACTGCCTTACCGAAGAACACAGGATGATGTATGACAAGACAATGCTCCTGGCTATTGGGAACGAATTTTTAAAGAATCCATTTAAATTAGATTATCAAGTAATATTATTAACAGGGATAAACGTTTTCTTCTAAGTAAGATATGGAATCCGATTTTGTCCGACATTAAACAACAGTGGTCTTCTTTTCGATCACTGTATTCTTCCAACTAGTGGTGTTGTGATTTATCGTTTCTGCCGTCTTCTCCCACAGGCGCGCTGCGTGTCTACTTGCCGCCAGGAGGCGCTGCCCATGATCTCGCGCACGTGGGGCTCTCTGTCCGTGGTGTATAAGGGCTTCCGTCGTTGTGGCTGGAATTCAGTTACAGCGAGGCAGTGCACGAACATTAACTCACCTGAAGATGGCGGCAAGCTATTCCGCCGAAATATTGTGCCAGGTCGACGACTTGATCCGGCTGCAAACCCGTGAAGAATATCGGTAAGACGTGTTAAAAGAAAATCTCGCAAGTATAAATGTTACCCACAATAGAAGGCCCACTTTAGCAGTGGATATCGTTCAGGCTAAATTTATCAACCGTTTTGTTAAAGAATGTGGACTTGAACATGCAAACCTTATGATATAGACGAAAGTGTACTGGTCAACATAAGTTTTTCTTGCCTATATTTTATTAAGAGTCATTTCCTCAGAGAAGAGCAGAACCAATTTTTCACGTGCTCGTTGTTTCAAAACCCTATTTTTACGCACTTCCAACGCTATATTTCAAAATGCTGACCTTCGTTTCTGTTTCGTCAATTGCTATCTCGATATCAATATCTTCGCTTTCGGTTTCATTCATTTTTCGCAACAACCAACGAAGAAACATAAAACAAATGCATAAAAAATCCATCTGTTCACGACAAAAACCCGCAATCAACTGCAGCAGCACACAGGCACTATTTATTTTTCTAGTCGCCCGTTAACCGACGTTCGCCTGCGACTAGAGATTTTTCTGTGAACACTGCTCTAACGTGCATCGGCACGCGTTGTAAGTTGAATGTTAGATGTGAAACACTCTATTTGAAAAAGCGCGTCAGATTCCCGACATGTGAGCTTATGAGGAGAACACGGCAAGTGCCATAACCCGACTTCCCAGAAACTTCGCCTAATGGAACACGTGTCTCGGCTTATCCGTAGATGTTCGACAGCTTCTGAGAAAATGACGGTCAAAGTTTTCGAGGTAACTTACGTGTCTCTTAGCGCACAAACAGCCCAACTGAAGCAGTGGTGGAGTGGCTAGAGTAATAGCTTCACACTTTTGCACCCTGTGTTCGAAAACCAATATTTGTTTTTATTTAGTTTTTCATATATCTGTTCATGTCCGTAGAAGATTACAAGAATGTTTTCCGGTGTATGTTGAGATACGTTGTTCTTATTCGTCTACTAATTCTATGTCTCTTGCTAAATGAACAACGAACAATAAATAAATTACAAAATTATTTGAAATTATTTTCTGTGAAATTCCTGTAGCGTATATCTTGATCCATAATAACCATTCACAAACGCCAGTTTTCGGGAAAGTTATCCGTAGTTTGAAGAAAAACTATGTCATCCCATGAAATCTTCAGCAATGTTGACGATGGTACATTCCCAAGTGAGACTCATAGGAATTAATGCTACTGTGGCAAACCTAACTTCGTGCGATGCTCGTGGTGTTAGGAATTTCTTTGTTTCAGATGTTTCTAGGAACGGAACCCATCTAGGGGGATGCAGCAAATCTTCCCGAAGAATAAACATAAGAATGAAATATAATAATATGAGAATTTAAAATGATTGTAACCTCTGAAAATACCATACACATATATATTATACAGGGTGCTCTAAAATTGCTCTTACAAACTTCTAAGAGTTGTAGAGGGGACTGAGTACCGTGGTTGAGTATGTGTTTGCAGAATACTCCAACACGGTTCTTTGTGTTGCGAAGCTCACCGTCATGGAAGAGTTGCCGTCACCTTTATCAAGACCATTATCCACGCATCCAACTCCATCGCATACCCCTTTCGCCGCCATTACGTAACGGCTTCGAGAAAGGCCTACCTTCAACGTCAGCAGGCTTGAATGTGGTCCTCCAAGGAGACGCCGCGCACCCCTGTTGGAAGACAGTGTTCGTGGAAACTGATTAAGTCTCCTTTTGTTTCTTTGGTTACTAATGAGTGGGATTGTAAAACAAGTGATGTACTTAGTGACACCTAATAAATTACTTGTAAAGGTGGTCGCGTTACCAACATGTTTTTAAGCTGTTGTAGCACAGAAACGGTACCTTTCAGGACATGGCTTTCAATTCAAAACGTCTGTTCAGTTCTCACAAGAAGTAAGGGTACACTTTTTGTGAAACCAAGTTATAATTTTATAATTAATATAACGCCCTTGATTCCGCAGACTTCATACGAAACATTCGTGTAGTAACTTTATAATGGCACGGGTAGGTAAATGAAAAAAAAACTGAAATCAATAAAAACAATAATTGGACTTAGATCACGGGTCGAAAACTGGGAGGCCGCCATCACTTGAGGTGAGATTGTCGTGCGCTAAAAGGCATCTAAACTACGTTGAACACTTTCACGGTCGTTTTCTCAGAAACGGTTGAGTATCTACAAACAAGCCGAGAGACGGGTTCACTTATTTCGGCTCCTCTTCCACGGAACGAAGTTTCTAGGAAATCGGGGTAAGGCACTTGCTGTGTTCTCCTCGTTAGCCTCCGTCCAGACTTTCTCGCGCTGATTGCCTGTCGTTTTATGGCCGTGGTTCCACAACGGTGAGTTTCTCAACTACATTTCTTTAGAAAATTTTTAAATATTCGACTTCTGATATTTTGCTTGCTCTTCCCTTACTGTCAAGATGCTTTCCCAATTAGGGTTGCATTATCGGTACACAGAAGTATACAGGGTGTTCATTTTAACAGACTTGAAATATCTCGAAAACTCCACATCAGATCAAAAAAGTTATAATTCAATTTTTTTGTCTCGGAGGGGGGCAACTATGATATTTTCAATGAGAAACATTTGTTTTTATTGCAGATTACGCTTCTACGAAAAATCTAGATGTGTTTTGTGTGAAGCATTTTCTTAGTTTCGCCACAGATGACTTTTTAATCGGAGGAATAGAAAGGGGTGCACAATCATGTGAGCAAGATGTATCAGACAGGCGAAATACCCTCAGACTTCAAGAAGAATATAATAATTCCAATCCCAAAGAAAGCACGTGTTGACAGATGTGAAAATTACCGAACTATCAGTTTTATAAGTCACAGCTGCAAAATACTGACGCGAATTCCTTACAGACGAATGGAAAAACTGGTAGAAGCCAACCTCGGGGAAGACCAATTTGGAATCCACAGAAATGTTGGAACACGTGAGGCAATACTGACCCTACGACTTATCTTAGAAAATAGATTAAGGAAAGGCAAACCTACATTTCTAGCATTTGTAGACTTACAGAAAGCTTTTGAAAATGATGACTGGAATACTCTCTTTCAAATTCTAAAGGTGGCAGTGGTAAAATACAGGGAGCGGAAGGCTATTTACAATTTTTACGGAAACCAGATGGCAGTTATAAGAGTCGATGGACATGAAAGGGAAGCAGTGGTTGGGAAGGGAGTGCGGCTGGGTTGTAGCCTGTCCCCAATGTTATTCAATCTGTATATTGAGCAAGCAGTAAAGGAAACCAAAGAAAAATTCGGAGTAGGTATTAAAGTCCATGGAGAAGAAATAAAAACGTTGAGGTTCGCCGATGACATTGTAATTCTGTCAGAGACAGCAAAGTACTAGAAAGAGCAGTTGAACGGAATGGACAGTGTCTTGAAAGGAGGATATAGGATGAACATCAACAAAAGCAAAACGAAGATAATGGAATGTAGTCGAATTAAGCCGGGTGATGCTGAGGGAATTAGATTAGGAAATGAGACACTTATAGTAGTAAAGGGGTTTTGCTAATTGGGGAGCAAAATAAATTATGATGGTCGAAGTAGGGAGCATGTAAAATATAGACTGGCAGGAATGCGTTTCTGAAGAAGAGAAATTTGTTAACATCGAGTATAGATTTAAGTGTCAAGAAGTCGATTCTGAAAGTATTTGTATGGAGTGTAGCCATGTATGGAAGTGAAACATGGACGATAAATAGTTTGGACAAGAAGAGAATAGAAGCTTTTGAAATGTGGTGCTACAGAAGAATGCTGAAGATTACATGTGTAGATCACATAACCAATGAGGAGGTATTGAATAGAATTGGGGAGAGGAGAAGTTTGTGGCACAATTTGACCAGAAGAAGGGATCGGTTGGTAGGACATGTACTGAGGCATCAAGGGATCACTAATTTAGTATTGGAGGGCAGCGTGGAGGGTAAAAATCGTAGAGGGAGACCAAGAGATGAATACACTAAGCAGATTCAGAAGGATATATGTTAGAGTAGGTACTGAGAGATGAAGAAGCTTGCACAGGATAGAGTAGCATGGAGAGTTGCATCAAACCAGACTCAGGATTGAAGACCACAACAACAAACAACCAACTAGATCAGCTATTACGTGCAGATAACCAAAAGGAAGGTCCTAACTATACATTAATCAGTGATGGTGCGTCACTTTCGACTAACGTTCCGTAAGAAATGCAATAGCCACTCAAGCGTTGTTAAAGTCTTCCACTCGCGATAGCACAGTAATCAAAAGTAGCACGAAAACCTCATAGTAGCCATGTGCTGGTCAAAAGCCTATCATCTAAGCAATTCTAAACCGTTGAAGCCGCTTGGCTAGATTCAGGTCCAACCGTAAGCTACCTAGACTCACCACCAGACCCAACCACATGAAACAGACTGGCGGCACTACACTGGAAAACCTCAAAAGAATATGATCGGCTGCAGCGCCGTATGTTTAAAACCTCGGGAAACCGTATCATACTAGTTATTTCCTTAATTTTATTATAAATTTCCATTAAATTGGCCTGATTGAAACTAAATTGGTTTCCTTGAAACCGTCCATACTGAAATGAGCGCCTCCTCACGCTTACAGATGATCGTAACCTATACACTGATGAGCTAAAACGTTACGACTACGTGCTTAATAGCTTGATTGTCCATCTTTGAAACGATATACGTCACTTATTCTGCGCATCAGTGGTTCAAATGGCTCTGAGCACTGTGGAACTTAACATCTATGATCATCAGTCCACTAGAACACAGAACTACTTAAACCTAACTAACCTAAAGACATCATATACACATCCATGCCCGAGGCAGGATTCGAACCTACGACCGTAGCGGTGACGCGGTTTCAGACTGAAGCGCCTAGAACCGCACTCCACACCGGCCGTCTGCGTATCAGTGATCCGACAGTTTTTTGTAGGTTTTTGGAGGTATGTAGCATTACATGTCTTCGCAAATGTCATGTAGTTCGCGTAAATAACGGACTGCAGATTTGCGGACGTGCTGATGGCGCCCGGTAGCGACCGAGATGGGTTCCATAGCCGAATTTGGCCACCGAGACATCAACGTGAGTTCACTATAATTCTTGTCAAATCACTGTAGCATTGTTCTGGCTCTTAGACATGGACAGTTATGCTGCTGAAAGATGACGTTGGCGTCGGGGAAGGCATCAGGCATGAAAGAATGAAGGTGGTTCTCAGCTGTCTGCGTGCCTTAGATTGAATGTCTCTCACAGCACAATACTACTCCCTCAAGCCTGAGCCAGTGGCTCGCTGCACGTTTCGAGCCGCCGTTCACCTCGATGACGACGTTTGTGGAGACGACCATTGACCTAGTCTACCAAAAATGTGATTCACCAGAAGAGTTGTCGCGTTTCCATGACGGAAGGTCGAATCCCGATGGTCCCGTGCCCATTGTAAGCGTACCTGACGATGTCGTTGGGTCAACATGTGAACACGTAAGGTAATCTCCATGTTGAACAATGTACGACGTACAGTGAGCTCCGAAACACATGTGTCTGCACCAGGATTGTGCTCTTTCGTCAGATATGATATAGTTCACCATCTATCCTACTTGACAGAACAGACAAATCTCCGAACCCCATGTTCTGTGAAGAGTGTTGAACGTCCAACCATTTAGCGCCAAGTGGTAGTGTCATTGACTTTCTACCTCTTCCAGTACATGCTCACGACAGTAGAACGTGAACATTCGAACGACTACGCCGTTTTCGAGATTCTCTTTCACAGGTTCTGCGTAACAAATAATCTGCCCCTTGTCAAAGTCGCTTATATCAATGGATTTGCCCATTTGCAGCCCATATCTTTGTTAGGGTGATCCCGTGTTCGTGTCTGCTCTGCTTACAAACTTTTGTTACTGGGTCACGTGCCCGCAACGCCAAAAGGCGTCGCGATGGGCAGTGGTCATCATCATAAAATGAAGGCTTTCACGGCAGGGGTTGTCATCACTTAACACTTCCGGGCCGAGCTGCCGTGGTCCATACATAAGACTCTCCCCTGACGATTCGCCTTCGATTGCGGAAGGCATCCTCCAAGGACAATAGGTGAAATGCGAAACGTCAGGGGAGAGTCTTGTGTATGGACCACGGCATCCCAGCCCGGAAGTGTTAAGTGATGAATGCTCATCGTATTTTGGCTTATCAGTGTTTGCTCTAAATATTACGGAAAAATGGTAAGGCGCCAGCACGCACAACTTTTAAAATGAGCAAATGTTAGTAAATATTTATATATAAACTGATCTCAGTTTCCTCGTCATCAATGTGTTGTTCTTTATGTAGCACATTCAAGTGTGAATTGCAACCATTATAATTTGTAGCCTGTCTCAGTCAAATCGAATAAAATACAATGTTTTCAGATAACAATCCATTCGCATTAGACGCATTTCGCCATCGAATGTATTATATATTACAATTTCCATGACTGTGATTTCGGCCTTAAGTCATCATCAAGTGATAAGCTGCAGTCAGTATATACACTGAAGCCAGACATTTTACTGACAAAAAGGCTACTTGTTACACACTAAAACCACGAAGACTATGGATTGAGAACTAACAAAAAGTACTCACTTGTTGAAAATCAGCAGCTGTCAGTATTAATCAAATGAGTAAATCAGATGTGAGACTATGGCTCATGTCAGCAATCCTCACATACATTGTCGTTAGGAAGTCGTGACACAAAACAAGCAGATAAAAACAGCACTCTTAAGTAACATTTTTCGTATGTAATACCTGGAATTATATTATTGAAACTAGAATCTAGTTGGTGGACCGCTTGAGGAGGGTCAGGGACTTTCACACCACGTTTGCCAGATTTAATTCTACTTTTTAATTTTTTTGGGAACGCATCAAAGGAAAAGTGTATCCATAGTGTCATAAAAAGTGAAATGATATGGAAGATAGAATTCGTGATGATTATTGGGCACTCCCAGATACAGAGATAATCTGACTACTCAGCCTTCACAAAGATGCGCAAGACTAAGCTTAGAATACATCGGAAAGCATTTATAACGTTCAAAATAGTAAACGAAAACAGAAATGTAGAATTTTCTAATAATTTGTTGTAAGTGCGGAAACTACAAGTATATTAAATCGAGGTTATCAATGTATCGAAATGCTGTCCCCTCACTGCAAGATTCTTCATTTACGCAGGTATGGAGTTTATGGTAAATTTCTCACGTTTTATTAAACTGATTTTTTTATAATCTTATACTTCCCGTTAGAAAAAGAAGTTAGTTGAGCATAATTTCTACATATACTCATAAGTAACCGAGCGAGGTGGCGCAGTGGTTAGCACACTGGACTCGCATTCGGGAGGACGACGGTTCAATCCCGTCTACGGCTATCCTGATTTAGGTTTTCCGTGATTTCCGTGAATCACTTCAGGCAAATACCGGGATGGTTCCTTTGAAAGGGCACGACCGATTTCCTTCCCAATCCTTCCCTCATCCGAGCTTGCACTCCGTCTCTTATGGCCTCGTGGTCGACGGGTACTTTAATAGTAGTATTTAAAAAATGTAGCTTCCTAACTTACTAACAGTGTTACAATCTTAAGAAGTAGTGGCAACAGTAACAATGTTTTATAGATGTTTAGTTTCTGACCGAAATACAAACTAGCCCTTTTGTTTCTACCCCTCAGAAAATTTCATTTTTCCCCACAAGGGCGGGGATAGGGAGGGTGGAGGCATGGGGGGGGGGGGGCGTAGGTAATTATCGCCAGGATGGGAACCCTCAGTCTAAAGGGATGAAAGGAAGCCATAGCTCTTTCATAGCGTTGCAGTTAAAACAAAAAGGTAGACGCAACTTCTGCGATTCATTTGTATTTGTAGACGTATGTTTCCCTAAGAGCGTATGAGCGTGTGTGTTCGTGGCACTGCCGGTTTGCAATAGCCCTTCAGGCGAATTTAATTACGCTGCACTGAAAGATGCATGGAACCTCGTCGTAGCTCGCAGAACTTTAGATTTGACTTAGCACACTCCAGTGTGGAAACACTGACCGAATGGCGTGAACAGAATTTTACCTGCAACTACATACAAATAGGTTTTCTTTTCTTTTACTGTTTTTACATGGCACTGATTGTGAAAAGTTGTCACGCCATTGAAGGAGAAAGCCATACTGTCTGGAAGTACTATTTACACGTCAGTCATTGACGGGTGTAGTAAAACTGGTTTCTACACCTTATTCACACAGAGAACTCACTTTCACCTCCGCATCCGGGAGGACGACCCCTCAAACCCACGTCCGGCCATCTGATTTAGGATTTCCGTGATTTCCCTAAATCGCTTCAGGCAAATGCCGGTATTGTTCCTTCAAAAGGGCGCGGCCGACTTTCTTCTCTATCCTTCCCTGATCCTAACTTGCGTTCCGTCTCTAACGGCCTCGTTGTCGAGGGGACGTTAAACACTATGTCCTCCCTCCTACACTTGCCCATGATTTCAATGATGATTCATGGACGTCGCCACCAGTGTTCTGAGCATGCTTTCTGTCATCGTCAAATGGGTATACACTGACGGAAAAAAATAGTAACACCAAAAAATAGTTAAAGAAGAATAATGAAATTTCCGGAATACATTTGGCTAGGTAACATACACTCCTGGAAATTGAAATAAGAACACCGTGAATTCATTGTCCCAGGAAGGGGAAACTTTATTGACACATTCCTGGGGTCAGATACATCACATGACCACACTGACAGAACCACAGGCACATAGACACAGGCAACAGAGCATGCACAATGTCGGCACTAGTACAGTGTATATCCACCTTTCGCAGCAATGCAGGCTGCTATTCTCCCATGGAGACGATCGTAGAGATGCTGGATGTAGTCCTGTGGAACGGCTTGCCATGCCATTTACACCTGGCGCCTCAGTTGGACCAGCGTTCTTGCTGGACGTGCAGACCGCGTGAGACGACGCTCCATCCAGTCCCAAACATGCTCAATGGGGCACAGATCCGGAGATCTTGCTGGCTAGGGTAGTTGACTTACACCTTCTAGAGCACGTTGGGTGGCACAGGATACATATAGACGTGCATTGTCCTGTTGGAACAGCAAGTTCCCTTGCCGGTCTAGGAATGGTAGAACGATAGGTTCGATGACGGTTTGGATGTACCGTGCACTATTCAGTGTCCCTTCGACGATCACTAGAGGTGTACGGCCAGTGTAGGAGATCGCTCCCCACACCATGATGCCGGGTGTTGGCCCTGTGTGCCTCGGTCGTATGCAGTCCTTATTGTGGTGCTCACCTGCACGGCGCCAAACACGCATACGACCATCATTGGACCAAGGCACAAGCGACTCTCACCGCTGAAGACGACACGTCTCCATTCGTCCCTCCATTCACGCCTGTCGCGACACCACTGGAGGCGGGCTGCACGATGTTGGGGCGTGAGCGGAAGACGGCCTAACGGTGTGCGGGACCGTAGCCCAGCTTGATGGAGACGGTTGCGAATGGTCCTCGCCGATACCCTAGGAGCAACAGTGTCCCTAATTTGCTGGGAAGTGGCGGTGCGGTCCCCTACGGCACAGCGTAGGATTCTACGGTCTTGGCGTGCATCCGTGCGTCGCTGCGGTCTGGTCCTAGGTCGACGGGCACGTGCACCTTCCGCCGACCACTGGCGACAACATCGATGTACTGTGGAGATCTCACGCCCCACGTGTTGAGCAATTCGGCGGTACGTCCACCCGGCCTCCCGCATGCCCACTATACGCCCTCGCTCAAAGTCCGTCAACTGCACATACGGTTCACGTCCACTTTGTCGCGGCATGCTACCAGTGTTAAAGACTGCGATGGAGCTCCGTATGCCACGGCAAACTGGCTGACACTGACGGCGGCGGTGCACAAATGCTGCGCAGCTAGCGCCATTCGACGGCCAACACCGCGGTTCCTGGTGTGTCCGCTGTACCCTGCGTGTGATCATTGCTTGTACAGCCCTCTCGCAGTGTCCGGAGCAAGTATGGTGGGTCTGACACACCGGTGTCAATGTGTTCTTTTTTCCATTTCCAGGAGTGTATGTAATAGACTATCAGTGCAAGATCACAGCTTAATGTAAGCACAATATCCACTGAAAATGTACAATACTGGTCATGCAAACGTGCATATGTTGTATATTAATGTTGCCGGACATCTGTTTGTGGTCTGGAGGTCCATGCCTGCTGCGCTTTCTCGGTAAATACAGGGACGGTTAATACTATTTGTGGATGGCTCTGGAGATGTCGTTCGATGATATCCCATACGTGCTTGACTGGAGGCAGATCTGGTGATCGGGCAGGCAAGCGAAATTTGTCGACAATCTGCAGGACGTGGTGCGTTACAAAAGCGGTATATGGACGAGCATTAGCCTGTTGGAAAACATTCCCTGCAATGCCGTTCATGAATGGCAGCACAACAGGTCTAATCACCTGACTGGCGTTCAAATTTGCAGTCAGGGTGCGAGGGATAACCATGAGAGTGCTTATGCAGTCATTTGTAATCTCACTCCAGACCATAATTCCAGGTGTAGGTCCCATAGTTGTTGGCCCTCAAGTGGCCTCCTTCTAACCAACACACGGTCATCACTGGCACCGAGGCGGAACCAGGAGACACAACAGATCTCCAACCGCACTCCGATGAGTTCTCGCTTGAAACCACTGAGGTGGCAAATGGCAGTGGTTTGGGGTCAGTGGAATGCACTGTACAGAGCGTCTGGCTCGGAGCTATCCTTGAAGTAACCGATTTGTAACAGTTAGTGGTGGCACTAAGATGCCAGCTGATGCTCAAATTGCTGTTGCAGATGCAACACGATTGAGCCGCGATGCAGCTCGCGTTAGTGCTGTTTGTAGGTTTTCGTCCTCTGTTGGAGGCCGGACTGTATCGTTTGGTTGGCATGGTTGCGGTTGTTTTTCTTCTTCTCGTGTTGACTGGCGCCACTTGGTTTTGCAAGCATTGCCCGTCCGATAGTGGCAGCAGCGGCAGTTATCGATATGTAGTAACTTTTTCCCTATCTTTGGGGCGACGTCGTTGTTTTGCCGGGTCGTGTGAGTGGGCCAGTTCGATTGGGGACTCAGGAAGAGCCAGGTCTGCGCAATGCCAAATTATGCCGGAACCGTTGGCGGCACACATATACTGCCGGATGGAAGGGCTGTGGTCACGAGGGTGCACGACCGCGTCGTAAACCGGATCCAGCAGGCTTTAAGATGAGTACACTTCAATCCAAGTAGAGGGGAATCAGTCACCCGTGTTGGCTTCCTAGTACGTATGTTATGTTGTGACAGATTATCATCGCGCCGTCATGTGCAGTTCGGTGGATCTGCGTACTGCTTAGTACTTGAAGGCCCTGCTGTGTTAAAAACACTTGGCTCAGTGATTAGACGGTGTGGTTACTCAACTGTGAATTAATAAATCAGTGAAGAGATTGTATCATTATGCCAACAGTCGGCAAAGTTGTCACAGTGAGTTCAGTGTGCGTTTATGTGCCTAATGAATTTGACGTCACTCAGTTGGTACTTGGTTTTGTCTCGCTTTGCGATTGTTTCCACAATTACGTGTGGTTGCGGATTCTGGGTGATTGCATTTCGCTTTTGCCTCGCACGCAATTCGAGTGGGGTTTTGGTTACTGTTAGTATGTCTGGTGTTGTGAACGGTGACATGTTTGTTCACATTTTTGGTTTGTGGAATCGTACGAAATCTGGTAGCGGTTCCTTTCTTGTTCCGGGCTTTCTAAATAAAGTATTCTGGGGACGTAGTGCAGACCGCCGGTTCCGGCTTTGGCGTATTGTTCCATCGTTGCGTTTGGTTTATCGGACATCAGATAGATTCAGCAAGATTATCGTTAGTCATTCGTAAAACTGCCACTAATGTGAGTTACCATCTTGTGAAGTGAATGCAACTCTTGGCTGCCTATATCATCGCTGGCGGGAAAATTGTAGGCGGATTCCTGGAGAATCGTCCGGATTAGTTGCTTGTTTTTTCAATTAACTTTTGCTATTGTATTTGCTGTTTTACAGCGGGATTCAATTTTTTTTTTTTTTACATTATTGCCGTTGTTGGCGTGTAAGGTCTTCAGTCGTGATTGTGGTCACTTGCTTCAAAATTCTTTTGTTATTTGTATTTTGGTAGTAAGCCTGGAAAGCTTATTTACGGCCATTCCTAGCGTGTGATGCCTCCTGACCAGATCACAGTGGCTTGCTTATAAAGCATTATCTGTTGCATCTGCATTAAATGGTGAATTGCTAAATTGTAACTCACTGACAACACTATTATTTACGCGTGCTTATTCCTTCATCAATAACGTGTGGTATTCTTTTAAATTTATTGTTGAGTCTGGAACCACTGATATAAAATAAATTGTGTGTAACTGTAAATGGCACCAAATAGAAACTTATTACGGCCCCGTCCGAACGAACATCCATCTTCTTGTAGTCTTAATACACGATTTCGTTTAAAGTCAGTGATGTGCTGATAATGGCGTCGTTGTCGGCTTAAGCGCATCCTTGACTAACATGAGTTCATCACGTCCAATCTCAAACGTAACTAACGCTCACGACCGTTAGAGCGTGTACTTAAAGCAAACCTGATTTGCATCCTCACAGTAGCGCTACATGCGCCACTCTTACGTGACTGGAAGCGAAATTAGAATAGACATAAACTATTAACTTTCACGTATGTCGCACAACTCCTTCTTGGTGGTGCAAGTTTCTTTCGTCAGTGTATTTTGCGAAGTGACATACGATACAATAATTTGTCTGTGATTGTGGTTTGGAGTTGAGTACTGAGAATGGGAAACATAAGGTTACGTGAGAACGCCAAGGGGTGTAAACTAAAGGACTGAATTAGAGCTGTGAGATTTCACTATCACTTTAGTGTCGAAAAGAGCACATTGACTGTTAGTCTAACAAATTTCTATAAAGAAGGAAAAAATAATCACTACAATTAGAACAGTCTCGTTCAATTCTGTAAAAAGACACAGCGTGAGGTAAGAGAAAGGTCTCATTTACATCCCTTTCAGTTTAACGTAAACTCAACCTAATAAGTTCTATGTTCCACATTCGTCTAGCCAATGTGAGGCTGTGTGTCCTTATCCAAATGTCTATAATACCTAAATATGCTTTGTCAGTTGATTCATCTTTAAGTAAGGTAAAATACCTGTAGGACACTATTTGCTACCAAACGGTGTTGTTTGGTTCAGCGAATTAAATGAACATTTTCCAAATAAAAAAGTAACATGTGACAAGTGGTGCTTGAGAACAGAATATTATTCGACGGAATGAGTGAGAAGTATCTTACATGTAAATATGCTACGGTCCGCGCGGCTCACCCCCGTAGGAGGTTCGAGTCCTCCCTCGGACATGGGTGTGTGTGTTGTCCACAGAGTAGGTTAGTTAGATTAAGTAGTGTGTAAGCTTAGGGACGGATGACATAAGCAGTTTGGTCTCTTAAGATCCCATCATAAATTTAAAATATTTTATTAATTGCAGTATTTTGTACGTATGTGACATGTGGGCAGGCAACATAAAACGTATGAATAAACTGTGAGTTTGAAGGTGCATATATTGAGGACAAGCATTAGGGCTAATATATGAAGTACATAGATATGGAAATAAAGAATGCTGATGTCTGAGTGCATTGCGTAATAGGAACGTACGATATACGAGGTAGCGTTGAAAAGTGTGCCAGCAAATTGTTTCCATGAAGACTGTTAACACTTTGGAATAAAGCAAACATTATTAACATTCTGCATCTTTTTTCTTCATGTCTACATACTTGCACTCCGCCGCCGATTGAGGTCTCCCAATTCTATCGTGTAGCATGGCGGTGTGTAACTCATGTCGTTGCCTCATAAACAGCTCAGAACACCGAAAGAACGCTTTAAAAGAGTTCGTCCGTACGTGGATCACCGTCTTCTTAAGCATCACAGTTCCGGACCACATACTAGCGCTGTGACATCTGTTACAATGCGACGCCTTGGGTTCACTGTCATCATTCATGCAGTCGTGACTTGGCCTCATCCGATTTTCGTCTGCTTCCAAAACTTGAAAAACATCTTCGAGGACTTCACTTAGAAAGTGATGAAGTGATGCAAGCATATGTGAGGTGTCTCTCGTTGGGAGAAATGTGTTCGTCGGCAGCGTGACTTTGTTGATAAATAAACATGTAGACATGAAGAATAAATATGTTGAATGGTAATAACGTTTGTTTTGTTTAAAAAGCTTTAAGAGTTTTCACAGAAAAATTCTGAAGCCCTGCGTTACGCCTTCGTATTACAAGAATAGCGACGAAAGTTCGCCGAAGACAATTTAGAACGAGGTGTTTTCTGAAAGATGAGAAGCCTTCAGAGAAGAAGAAGAAGAAGTCAGGGCCAGCCGAGATTTTCCTGCTAAATACACAAAATGTAAATAAGCAGAAGAAAGACATGGTGAAAGAATGAAAGAGTCAAAAATACAAGACTTCTAAGGCGGAACAGAAATCCACCCATTTCTACTGATTAACGAATGCTAGAAGGAAATAAAATCAGAGTGAACTGAAGTTGGCATGCAGCCTTTCAGAGCTGCAAGAATTATAGTGAAAATATGCTACTTAGACATATAAACGTTACAGTCAAACACCTCAGGTTGCGGAATCGTTAGAGGACTGAACGGGGCATAATCTGGGATTAAAGGCTGTTACCTTTGGCGATACCTAGCGAGGATACTTAATAGTGATTGTGTCTTAAATATGAGAATGTATGGCCTGGTGACATTCATGTTAATACTCATTTGTTTTCATGTTCTCTTACTGCTCAGCGTTGCGAATCACATATCAGCTGTACAGTGAAACGAAAACGGCAAACGTGAAAAATCATTTAACGTAAAATAACACTGCGGTCTCGACAAAATACTAACTGATTCTATACTTTTTTGGTTTATACGAAATAAAAATCGTTTAACGAGTATTTCACTTATCAGACGAACCAAAAATTGGCTTTCTGTAGTCTCGATGTTACTCAAATATATAGGTCTGTTCATTTCCGTGCACCGACCAAAGTAAACAATGATTAGTACCGTTGTCAAATTGCCATTTCCTTTGGGTACTGTTATTTTCAAAATACAGAGGATGGGGGCGGGCGATGAGGGTGGACTTATCCTATATGCTGAGGCATGTCAAAACATCATCACTGATTATCACTGATCATAAGATAAGATGACCTAGCTGATCCACAGAACGAGCATCCATAGTTATTGGGGGCCGCTCAGACTTCTTGCAAAACTCGATCGAGCATGTTCGGTCTGCTCCCCAGGACCTGTCCTGAGGCATGACAAGACATTCAATTTTTAAAATCTTGATACTGTTCAGATGATGTAGCCATGTCAGCCACTCATCAAATGTGACACCCAGAAACCTAACTGAACCTACGTATAAAATTGAGACCAGTGCCCCTTATTTTAAGAATGAAATGAAACTAGGTACAGCACATTAGTACATCCATCTATATGTAATAAAGGTTGAGTCAGGAGGAGGAAAGGTACATGCTTCGAGGGGTCATAGTATTAGTGATTCTGAGTAAAAAAATTCATATGGGCATATGCCCTATTCCAAATGGTTTCCTATGTGGAACACATTTAACATACATTGTTAGATATTTTCTGTATGATCCAAACTGTATCATTGTTTGCAATGTAACACAGTATAGTGGAGAAAGTTGAGACGAAGAGTCTAACGCCACACACTTGTGGTCTATCAAGTCGGGAAACTACATGAAATTGGCAAACAAAATTACTTAAGCAACAGCGAATGTGTTCGCGAGAGATTTTCGATATTCTCGCAATGTCTCCTCACAAAATTTTATTCCTAGAGATAAAATTAAAACGAACTTTTTTTGTAGGAAATGTAATATAGCTTAATTTTGTAGTGCGACACGTTTTCGCTGGAGGGCGCGATTTTCAAGTTATTCAAGAAAAATGTACAAAAGCGATATTAAATTTGTTCTGCTTCGGAAACTATGCGGAACGAGGCATATGACCGCATGAAGTTTTTTGTTTAGAATCACTAATACTCTCACCCCTAAAATATGTACCCTTCCTCCTGACTCGCCCCGTACGTATGACATCAAATTCAGAGAATGCTGCTCGAATCAAAGGTTCCGTACTCACATATGAATGTTACGAGATATGTTCAGGTAAATTAAATAGGAATCCAGCAGGAAAGGCAAAGTTTTCTCGAAATTCTGTCGGGTAAGCTTAAAGAACCGAAATTCGGTGAAGGCTGTGTTACTACCACAACATCCATACTCGCCAAAGGATCAAGGGAAAGAGATTTGACATATGAGGGCTCATAAAATAACCTAATAAGGCAGAAAATCGCTATGTTTGGTTCAAAGTACTCTCCGTCGCGCACTGTAAACTTAAGTGCGAAGAATATGCGAAAGAAAAGTCTTCTTGGTCACACCACTTGGTACTTGAAATGCCCTCCAGAATAACCAAAGAAATACGTTTGAGTGGTACAGGTTGAATAGGACGTTTCTTAGTAGACGTTGCAATTTCGTCCATTCGTTGTCACTGATTATGAAGTGTGGATGCGCAAATACGTCCGACCTCCTGTGGGAATCTCAAAGTAGTGAACGGGACTAAACTGGTCGGAGACTGCAGGCAGATGGTGCTCGGTGGATCGGTGATGGGGGGCGAGATTGTCCGCGCAGTTGCGATAATACTATGTCCCGGATGGCGCAGTGGTTAACACATCCGGATAGTAAGCAGAAGATTCCAGGTTCGAATCCTGGTGTGGTACACCTTTTCACTCGTCACCGGCCACCGTTGATTCCGCGTAATATCCCGCAGCAGCTGACAGAGCGATTTCTTTCTATTAAGATATGATTAGCAAGTGTTTCACACAGCCATCAGCAAGTTCTTCGATATTTAACTCATAATACAGCACAAAATATCAGTGCTTCACTAACAAAATATTTCTGATACAGTATAACATGTTTCCTCTGATATTTACTAAATACTGAATTACGCAAACGGGGAAATAAGAACAAAAGGTCTCTATATGTATTCTGTAGAAAGCTGAGTAGGTAACAAGGCACACAAAATTACATTATTGATCCGAAATGACGCGTTTCGGCTTATGTCAGATACTCCTGACACTAAAGGTAACCAGCTTCATGTTGGTTACGTTAATATCATGAAACAATCAGGTCCACTGCTTACCTTCAGTGACGGGGTTATCCGACGGTCGCATACGCCGAAACAAGTGATTTAGGATCCGTAAACTTATTTTATATTCAGTTTATGACTAATCACCTTGCTGCCTACTCAGGTTCCTATAGACTACATATATGGTTCTACAATGTCGCTTTCCCCCTGTGTGACCTTGTGTAACGATTTCGTAACAAAAAGATTATGGCTTACTAGCTTTAATATGTATTGTTGAATTATTATGTAGTTAACATTAAACTGTTCAGTGTAAACATAAGATCATGTTTCATCCCGGAAAATTTAAAGTATTAATGCTGTTAAGGCTTTTCTGCCTTCATGTACCTTGAAATTGACTTTTTTATAATCTGTATGGTCTTTCATGCCAGTTTATGGTTATTAATTTTTTTATGTTTACTATCGATCAACCTTTCAACATAATTCCAGTATAATCTTTACACACAACGTGACTCTTACGTCTTCGTAGGCGATCAGCTCCCGGCATAGAAACTTCACTTCTGCTGCCCGGATTCATTGGCTTTGTTTTTCCTTCTCATTACAATATTGTTCTTCTTTAAGGCACTATAATTTTTTTTCACTGACTCAACACTGGTTTTGCTATCACAAGTTCTTTTAATTTTGAAGCATAAACTAGAGAACAATTTCACTTTCCACTTAATGATACTGAAACTGTACAAATTTAAACTATTGTCAAAGTAATAATTAGAAAGAGTTGACCTGTTTCACAGACTCGTCAACTTTTACAGTTTCTGCTCTTTTAAACTGTTGTTTCCTTATTTTCTGAGCAGATATTTTAGAATTCTATTTATAACATAGTTCATGGACCAACTATTGTATAGTATGTTCTGATACTGCTCTAATTACTTGGTCATCTGCAAAGAGAAAGTTCATCTTTCATAGTTCTTTATTGTATTTCAGAAATAACCAATTTTCCGTTTACGAACCAAGTCGTCTACATAAAAATTGCATAATGCTGCTGTTTAAAGACACCCTCAGCTCACACTCGCATTCACAGTTACTTGCTAGCTTTTTTGTCAATTTACCCCCACTTCAGGGATTTATATTGAACACTTCCAACAGCTTTCAGAAGATGGGCTGGAACTTATTCCTCTTCCATAGTGCTCCATGATATATGTCTACCCACAGTTTAAAAATCTTTGACGTAATGTATGAAGACTGCAAATAAAAGTACCTGGATTCCTTTCTGCTTCCTTTTAACTGTGCCGTACCAAAAACAGGCCGAATAGGGTCATCCTAGCATAAATACATTTTCGTTACGTAATAACATCTGAGCAGCTATAATATTTAGACTTCTCGTTAGTAGTTTGATGAAGATTTGGCATCCCGAGTTAAGTAAGCTGATGCCTCCTATTTCTTGAAACCATTTTTACATCTACATCTACATCTACATGACTACTCTGCAATTCACATTTAAGTGCTTGGCAGAGGGTTCATCGAACCACAATCATACTATCTCTCTACTATTCCACTCCCGAACAGCGAGCGGGAAAAACGAACACCTAAACCTTTCTGTTCGAGCTCTGATTTCTCTTATTTTATTTTGATGATCATTCCTACCTATGTAGGTTGGGCTCAACAAAATATTTTCGCATTCGGAAGAGAAAGTTGGTGACTGAAATTTCGTAAAAAGCTCTCGCCGCGACGAAAAACGTCTATGCTGTAATGACTTCCATCCCAACTCATGTATCATATCTGCCACACTCTCTCCTCTATAACGCGATAATACAAAACGAGCTGCCCTTCTTTGCACCCTCTCGATGTCCTCCGTCAATCCCACCTGGTAAGGATCCCACACCGCGCAGCAATATTCTAACAGAGGACGAACGAGTGTAGTGTAAGCTGTCTCTTTAGTGGACTTGTTGCATCTTCTAAGTGTCCTGCCAATGAAACGCAACCTTTGGCTCGCCTTCCCGACAATATTATCTATGTGGTCCTTCCAACTGAAGTTGTTCGTAATTTTAACACCCAGGTACTTAGTTGAATTGACAGCCTTGAGAATTGTACTATTTATCGAGTAATCGAATTCCAACGGAGTTCTTTTGGAACTCATGTGGATCATCTCACACTTTTCGTTACTTAGCGTCAACTGCCACCTGACACACCATACATCAATCTTTTCTAAATCGCTTTGCAGCTGATACTGGTCTTCGGATGACCTTACTAGACGGTAAATTACAGCATCATCTGCGAACAGTCTAAGAGAACTGCTCAGATTGTCACCCAGGTCATTTATATAGATCAGGAACAGTAGAGGTCCCAGGACGCTTCCCTGGGGAACACCTGATACCACTTCAGTTTTACTCGATGATTTGCCGTCTATTACTACGAACTGCGACCTTCCTGACAGGAAATCACGAATCCAGTTTCACAACTGAGACAATACCCCATAGCTCCGCAGCTTGATTAGAAGTCGCTTGTGAGGAACGGTGTCAAAAGCTTTCCGGAAATCTAGAAATACGGAATCAACTTGAGATCGCTGTCGGTAGCGGCCATTACTTCCTGCGAATAAAGAGCTAGCTGCGTTGCACAAGAGCGATGTTTTCTGAAGCCATGCTGATTACGTGTCAATAGATCGTTCTCTTCGAGGTGATTCATAATGTTTGAATACAGTATATGCTCCAAAACCCTACTGCAAACCGACGTCAATGATATAGGTCTGTAGTTAAATGGATTACTCCTACTACCCTTCTTGAACACTGGTGCGACCTGCGCAATTTTCCAATCTGTAGGTACAGATCTATCGGTGAGCGAGCGGTTGTATATGAGTGCTAAGTAGGGAGCTATAGTATCAGCGTAATCTGAAAGGAACCTAATCGGTATACAATCTGGACCTGAAGACTTGCCCGTATCAAGCGATTTGAGTTGCTTCGCAACCCCTAAGGTATCTACTTCTAAGAAACTCATGCTAGCAGATGTTCGTGTTTCAAATTCTGGAATATTCCATTCGTCTTCCCTGGTGAAGGAATTTCGGAAAACTGCGTTCAATAACTCCGCTTTAGCGGCACAGTCGTCGATAACAGTACCATCGGCACTGCGCAGCGAAGGTATTGACTGCGTCTTGCCGCTTGTGCACTTTACATACGACCAGAATTTCTTCGGATTTTCTACCAAATTTCGAGACAATGTTTCGTTGTGGAACCTATTAAAGGCATCTCGCATCGAAGTACGTGCCAAATTTCACGCGTCTGTAAATTTTATCCCATCTTCAGGATTTCGCGTTCTTCTGAACTTCGCATGCTTTTTCCGTTGCCTCTGCAACAGCGTTCGGACCTTTTTTGTGTACCACGGGGGATCCGTTCCATCTCTTACAAATTTATGAGGTATGAATATCTCAATTGCTGTTGCTACTATATCTTTCAATTTGAGCCACATCTCGTCTACATTCGCATAGTCAGTTCGGAATGAATGGAAATTGTCTTTTAGGAAGGCTTCTAGTGGCACTTTATCCGCTTTTTTAAATAAAATTATTTTGCGTTTATTTCTGATGGATTTGGAAGAAATGGTATTGAGCCTAGCTACAATGACCTTGTGATCACTAATCCCTGTATCAGTCATGATGCTCTCTATCAGCTCTGGATTGTTTGTGGCCAAGAGGTCAAGTGTGTTTTCGCAACCATTTACAATTCGCGTGGGTTCGTGGACTAACTGCTCTAAATAATTTTCGGAGAATACATTTAGGACAATCTCGGAAGACGTTTTCTGCCTACCACCGGTTTTGAACAAGTATTTTTGCCAACATACCGAGGGTAGGTTGAAGTCCCCACCAACTATAACCGTATGAGTGGGGTATTTATTTGTTACGAGACTCAAACTTTCTCTGAACTGTTCCGCAACTGTATCATCGGAGTCTGGGGGTCGGTAGAAGGAGCCAATTATTAACTTAATTCGGCTGTTAAGTATAACCTCCACCCACACCAATTCGCACGGAGTATCTACTTCGACTTCACTACAAGATAAACCACTACTGACAGACACCAACACTCCACCACCAATTCTGCCTAATCTATCTTTCCTGAACACCGTCTGAGACTTCGTAAAAATTTCTGCAGAACTTATTTCAGGCTTTAGCCAGCTTTCTTTCATTTTCAAACGTATATATGACGAACGCTTTATCTTTCCAGTCATTTGGTGTACACCCCATTGCCCAATAATTATTGATAAATTCAAATAGTCTTTGCGGATGTTGGATGAATGTTTAGTGTCTCATATTGTTGTTGTTGTTGTGGTCTTCGTTCCGAAGACTGGTTTGACGCAGTTCTCCATGCCACCCCTGTGCGAGCCTCTCCTTCTCAGAATAACCACTGCAACGTACATACTACTGCTTACTGTATTCATCTCTTGGTCCCCCTCTACGATTTTTATCTGCCCTCCTCCACATACACTTACCTTTAATACTAAACTGGTGATCTCTTGATCTCTCAGAATGTGTCATATCAACCGATCCCTTCTTTTGGTCAAGTTGTGCCACAGCTTCTTGTCTCTCCAATTGTATTCAGTAGTTCCTCATACGTTACCCACCTAATCTTCAGTATTCTTCTGTAGCACCACATTTAGAAAGCGTCTATTTCCGTTTTATCTCCTTTTATTGACCATTTTTCACTTCCATACATAGCTACACGTCAGGCAAACACCTCCAGAAACAACATTATGCCACTTTAATCCAATGTGATGTTCATATATGCTGCTACGGTCGCAGGTTCGAATCCTGCCTCGGGAATGGATGTGTGTGATGACCTTAGGTTAGTAAGGTTTAAGTAATTTTAAGACCAGGGGACTGATGACCTCATGTGCTAAGTCCCATAGTGCTTAGAGCCATTTCAACCATTTTTGTTAATATATTTCTCATCTTTCGGAACGCCTTTCTTGTCATTGCCAGTATACATTTTATATCCTCTCTTCTTCTCCCAAATAGCAAACCCTATCTACCATTGTTAATGTCTCGTTTTATGATTCCTTAGCATCACCTGATCTAATTCGACTACATTCTATTATACTTATTTTGCTTTTGTTGATGTTCATGATATACCCTCCTTACAAGACAGTGTCCATTCCGTTCAGGTGCTCTTCCAAGTCATTTGCTGTCTCTGACGGAATTACAATGTCATAAGGAAAACCCAAACCTTTAATTCTTGTCACTGACGTTTAATTCCTACTCCAAATTTTTCATTGGTTTCCTTTACTACTTGTTCAATGTACATATTGAATAACATGGTGGATAGTCTGCAACACTGCCTCGCTCCACTTTTATACCAATGCATCTCTTTAATGCCACCCCCCCCCCCCCCCCCCCGACTCTTACAGCTGCCTTTACAAGTCGTAAATAGCGTTTCGCCCGCTGAATGTTATCCGTGTTGCTTTCAGAATTTCAAAGAGAATATTCCAGTCCACATTGCTAAAAGCTTTCTCTAAATCTACAAGTTCTATAAATGCAGGTTTGCCGTTCCTCAACCTATCATGTAAGATAAGACGTAAGGTCAATACTGCCTCGCATGTTCCTGCATTTCTCCGTCCTCGAAACTGAGCCTTCCGACTTCTGCTTCTACCAGTTTTTTTTCATTCTTCTGTAGGGAATCTGTGTTTGTATTTTGTAAACACTACTTTTGAAACTGATAGTTCGGTAATTTTCACACCTGTCAGCAACTGCTTTCTTTGGAGCTGGAATTACTACGTTCTTCATGAAGTCTGAGGATATTTCGCCTGTTTCATACCTCTTGCATACCAGATGATAAAGTGTTGTCATGGCTGGCTCTCATAAGGCTGTCAGTAGTTCTGACGGAATGTCTTCTAGTTCCGGGGCCTTGTCACGACTTATATCTTTGAAAGCTTTGTCAGATTCCTCTCGCCATATCGTATCCCCCACCCCCATCTTCATCTACTTCCGCTTCCCTTTCTATAATAGTGCTTTCCACGTCACCTCCCTTGTATAGACCCTCTACATACTCCTTCCACCTTTCAGCTTTCCCTTCTTTGCTTAGAACAGGATTACCATCTGAGCCCTTCATATTGATACAACTGCTTCTCTTTTCCCAAAATGTCTCTTTAATTTTGTTGTAAGCGGTATCTGTCTCCCCCTAGCGAAATATGCTTGTAAATCCTTACATTTGTCCTCTAGCCATTTCTGCTCAGCAGTTTTGCACCTCAGTCTCATACTTAAAAATGTTTGTAGTCCCTTTCGCCTGCTTCCTTTCCTGCATTTTTAAGTTTTCTCCTTTCATCAGTTAAACTGAATACGTCTAGTGTTACCCAAAGATATCTACAAAGCTTCCTCTTTTTACTTATCTGATACTCTGCTGTCTTCACTATTTCATCTCTTAAAGCTACCCATTCTTCTTCTACTGCATTCCTTTCCCCTGTTATAGTCAACTGTTATGTGTTGTTTTTCTAATTTATTCTGTTTAACCTACAGTTTGTAACCAATAAATTGCGGCCAGAGTCTATATCTGGTCCTGGAAGTGTCTTACAATTTAAAATCTGGTCCCTAAACCTCTGTCTAACCATTGTATAATAAGTCTGAATCCTTCCAGTGTCATGTCTCCAGGTCTCTTGCACGTGTAAAATCTTCTCTTATGGTTCTTAGAAAGTGCTAGCGATGATTAAATTGTGCTCTGTGCAAAATTAACCAGGCATCCTTGACTTTCATTCCTTTTTATTTCTTCATACGTTTCTGCAATATTTTCATCACCTGCGGAGTTATTTGGAATGTAAACTTGTACTACTGCGGTAATATATTACGACAGGAAATATTCATGAAATGAGTCACATATAATCAGTGGATAAAATTCCTAAATCATTTAAAACTTTACTTTTCTCGCTTTGATAATTGAAAAATGTATCTCTGAGCCGCCATTTCAAACATCAGATTTCAGAAACTAATTTACGTCGTACCATGTCAAGTATAAATATTAAATTCATATCCAGCTGAGTCGCGTTTTAAATTCGTCATCGCCGCTTCTTTTCATGACCAGGCCTCAGCTCTTTCATTTCGGAATGATATTCAGATTAATTTTCAAACGAATTGCATACACAGGGGCTGGGGGCTGTCTTTTTGCTGCATGACATCTGGCAAAACGGTGTTTTTGATCCTCAGTCCGAACTCGGAAAATAATTGCCTTGGCGGCTGGAGAAACATTTGGCTGGCTTGTGAGCGAAACGAGACATTTATAAATAATGACATAAATTGTTTCGGGTTATTTGCTATCATTTATCTGAAAGGATAAATTTAAACACTGGATGTTAGCAATAAATCCCTTCCATTACTCCACGTTCGCATAAACCCACTATGAATGTCAACAAAATAATTAAACCTGTACCGATGTATTTTGCTGTACGTGCGTTGTAAATGGGCGCATCCAATTATTACGCTTTCAAAGGTTACAGTCGTTCCGGTAATTTCACCTTTATGAAATTAGTCAAAATATTAAGATAAAATCAAGTACACTGAATTAACTGAGCTGTATATTTGTGCATAAGGAGAGAGATTACTTCAGTTTATGTTACTTTATGCCAAGGCAGTACATTGTTTTCACTGCTTATGTGCGTGTTTGTGTGTAATGAAGGTGTATGTGGATCATCTAAAACCTATTCACATTTTCTTTGATTTATGCTGTATGCGTTCAGTATGATCATGGTTATACACTAGTTGATGAACTTCGTAAGCTTCTAATTAAAATTTTAATATCATTCCCTGTCCGACAATGTCACAAAGGAAAGAACAGCTGAGGGTTGGTCTGTGCTATTAACATGGGGCATTGAGTATTATTCATCATGCTTGTACTGGCTACCAAGCCAGCCTCGGTGTTATGGTAATAGTGTCGCTGTCTTGTAGAGCCGAGGTCCCTTTTCGTAATTTAGTAATTCGACACGTCTCTCTCTCTCTCTCTCTCTCTCTCTCTCTCTCTCCTCTCTCTCTCTCTCTCTCTCTCTCCCTCTGTGTGTGTATGTGTGTGTGTGTGTATGTGTGTATGTGTGCGTGTCTGTGTGCGTACTTCCAGTTACTTCTGGTAGGGTACATATGTAAGAGATGTAGGTTTGAAGTAGCAATACGGAGATCAAACATAAAGTTTTGAAGAAAATGTTTCTGTTGCGGTTTTAAATAAACAGAAAAAATGCAAGTGGTGCGGACTTGCCCTCAGAACTATTACCACAGTTGTGAACTTGTCACCAAGACAAAGGTGCCTGACTAGAAATCAAAGTGTTGAATAGAAATGACAAAAGCATTCAGTCTTGGGTCCGAACCTACAGCTCCCACCTTCAGGACCTGATGAAGTCATTCTTGCTGCGGCGTCGCCAATGACCCTGAATCTGACTTTGAATCATGGTGACATCATGTGAGGTCAGTGAAGACGCCGGTAGATGATATTTGCCTCCAGAGCTAGATAACACTGCCCTTATCTGATGCCCCAGTAGTTGACACCACTTTGTCCCGGCCGTGGTGGTCGAGCGGTTCTAGGCGCTACAGTCTGGAACCGCGCTACCGCTGCGGTCACAAATTCGAATCCTGCCTCGGGCATGGATGTGTGTGATGTCCCTAGGTTAATTAGGTTTAAGTAGTTCTAAGTTGTAGGGGACTGATGACCTCATAAGATAAGAAATCCGTCTTTAAGGTTTTTTAAGAAGCATTGTGTCATTTGTAGCTCTCGTGATGTGGAGAACTTGTTGTGAAGTTCTGAAAGACAGGAAATCGATGTATCTCACTGCTAATGCTATATGCATTGTAAGGCGCAAATGCAGAAGATATTTTCTGAATAAAGGATATGTGAAGTGGGTGATACCTACCGGATTTTAAGTCTATATGAGTAGTTTTTTGTGGTATGAAGAGTTTGTCTGGGTGTGAGATGATGTACTCTAGGGCAAGATAGATTGTTTGAGGAATAAATGAAGAAGTAAGAAAAGCTTACTGATGTAACAGAGGTAGTAGTGTCTACTAGGAATATAATCGACTGAGCTTTGTGAACTGCGTATGCCCGCAGCACTGAACTAGGATTGTGACATGACCTTTGTATGTCGAGTGGATCGAGAAAGTTCTTACGAATTATCGAGTAACTACGTCATCATGACACTCATATACTGCAACTAAAAGTTCAATAACGTAATGGCCAATACGTACATTCTGTTTGTGCTCCTATCAAGCTAATCTGGTAGGCTCTATGTTGCTGATAATCTTTATCTGCGTACGTTTGAAGGTCCACCATTTAAAATGTGGACTTGTTTGCACGCCGACGTCTTCAGCTTTCCATCTTCATTCATACAACCAGCCAGTTTTGTCAACTGAAGTTGGTGTTAATCATTAGCATATGACACTTGATTTAGCTGGGAACGTCTTAAAAATCCGATAGAGGTTCCAGCACTTTGTTATTCTCGTGTACTTCTGTGAACAGTAATACGTGCTACTATTTGTCCACACACACACTACATTAAACATTTGTTGATTTCTTCGATATACAGTTCATTATCACATACGATTAGTAACTTCTCTCTTCAGTACTATCAGGTCCAATTTGAAGCTCAACAACAGACGAGTAGCCCGGTGCCAGCAATTCTCTCTCTCTCTCTGATATCTATAGAGTCTAATATTTTGCGGTACTCTGCCATGTAACAAAGATTATTCTGTCACTCGATGACACAGCTTTCCAAATAATCAACTTATTATCCCAGTGTGGTAATACAGAACGTTTTCGTAAAAAATTAATCAATGGTCAGTCCTACACATCTTTCATAATTACCTTATTGACTGAGTAAGAGATGTCGTCCGACCTCCATTAACATAGCTCATAATAGATATTATGTAAAACATCTTTCTCCGTTCTCGTAATCAATTACATAGCGAGGATAAAACAATGATGAATTATTAATATGGTGCATTGTGTCATATAATTACAATTACTTGTGAACATTTTAAGGTATTGCACGATGAGAATAAAGAGAATATGGGAAGCGCTGTAGGTGAAATTAGTGAAATACCCAATACAAACTACTTATATATAAATTTTGTTTCAACAATATATACCAGTAGCAGCTAATTGCCCTGAGAAAAATGTTATTCACTGTTGGTACACCAAAGACGATACATATAGACGCATTATGGTTTCAGTGCTGCTAATTTTACTAGAATTAATTTTGCAAAGCGGCGTGTAGGGGAACGAATTCTTTACAGGAACTTACACAGTTTTCCTAGATTTTTCCAGAGAAAGTGCGAGAACCTCTGAATTACGTAGTTTTTAATTAGTTTCGGACTTGCATCTCTTTGCAACACTGGTGGTTCTGGGCCACAATCATACCTTTCTTTCTACAGTTAATCTTTTTGTAAAAAAAAACGCTTATGAGTTTGGTTTCATGTATCTAATGTCTGCAAAGTAAGTACAAGAAATATTTTTCCAAAACTTTTTCAGTCAAAACACACGAACTTTTAATAGTGCCTACATTTAATGTTGCTTAGCACAGGACGGAAAACTGCATTCAACGAGAATTTTGAAGTAAACTTTTGCCTGGTCTGTTCCATAGTAAATTCCAAATCCGAAATATGAATAAAGTTACAACTTTCGAGCGAATAATGGGAGACCAGTTGTTGATGTGGGAATACAATTGTTTACTTTGGTAATAGGCATCGACAAGTCCACTTTAAATTACAGTTAGGTAAGCAGTACTACCCATGTGTGTTCGCCGGCTGTGTTGGCCGAGCGGTTCTAGGCGCTACAGTCTGGAACCCCGCGACCGGTACGGTCGGAGGTTCGAATCCTGCCTCGGGCATGGATGTGTGTGATGTCCTTAGGTTAGTTAGGTTTAAGTAGTTCTAAGTTCCAGGGGACTGATGACCTCAGATTTTATGTCCCATAGTGCTCAGAGCCATTTGAACCATTTGAACCATGTGTGTTCAACAATGAGGTATACGTATCATATTATGCTGAGAGTGAAATGCATTGAATATCAGCAAGACAAGACTTGTCGCAGAAAATGCTCAGTTTGTGAGTTCAGTCTTGTCGATTCCTGCCTGGTTACCTTGTGACTCTTGAAATCACCACAGAACAATTTCGATATGAACAATAACTAAGTTGAGGACCCATTGTGCCTTAAACCAGTTATGGTACAGAATTCGATCTTCGCACTTAATTGTGTTTGGATACTTTTAAACATTGTGTAAAACACTTCCAAACACTGTAAGTTACGCCTTTTATGTAGTTTACGAAGGAATAATTTTGAATATAGAAAAAAATTTTCAGAGCCTTCAGGTATTTTTGAGCACAGCCAAGATGGTTGCTTGGTGACTGGATGTTTCATTTTAATGGTCTGTGAAGTACTAGGCTCTGACTGTAGACGAGGGGACATGAAGTGATGGAAAGGGAAAATATTACAAAGCACAACGGACCTTTTCAGTCTTCCTGGATTTTTAAATTTTTATACTCCCATTTTTAATTTTTAAATTTACAACCACCTTAAATTTTTCTATCTCCCACCATTTTTAATTTTTAAATTTCTGCCATCCGCCATCTTTGATTTTTAGATTTTCTGTCATTCGGCATCTTTAATTTTTAAAATCTCTGTCATCCACAATCTCGAATATCATTCAAGGTAAAATATCATTAAAGGTAATCGACTTCACTTAAAGTTACCAGTATGAAAAGAAATTAAAATGACGGACTGTGAGGATAGTGTTCTGAAAAGAGATTGAAAGGGGAACATCGACGTAAAAGGGCAATGAAATACAGTCCAGTTAAGCTAGGTGTTAGATTAAGAAATTAATCATAAAAGCAGTAGAGGATTTTGTTATTTAAACAGAAAATAATGAACGATGGCCGAAGTAGAGATGATATAAAATGGGCACTGATAATAACAAGATAAGTATTTCGATTAAAAGAGAAACATCGAATACAATTTTTAGGGGTTTGGAAGGCTTTTCTGAAGTGGTGTTTGTCTGGAGTGTAGCTTACGTGTGCGGAAGGGCGGGGTCGATCGTCCGCGTTTTGTTAACGCTATCGTTCAGTCCACCTATCTCGATAGGATTCTTGCAGATCTCCCTTCACTCTGTGGTAGCAGATACGTGCTCGGCAGTCTAAGGCTGCGTTGATGAAACCACCACCTAATACCTACCTCACAGATGCCGCATAACCCTACTTGAAAGTCAGCTCCTTAGTTCATGATAAAAAAAAATCGGGCGTTCGAAATCTTCGGTCTACTTGCAGAAAAGCGTTTAAAATTAGATTAACTCTGATTTTTATTCATATTGAAACACAAGAAATGACTGTCAAGTCCTTATTTAATATGATGAAACGGTATCATTCAAAGTTCTCTGTCTGTGTAACAAATACTCACTCGAAAAGCCGCCAGAATTTTAATAAGTCTGACCCCACTAATTTTCACGTTCTACCAGTCACAGACCAACAACTATTCTCGAGTTAAACTTTCGGTCGTTTCAGTGGCCTTCTTCGTAAGAGGTGCTCGCCAAAATATTCCGTAAAGAGCACGAAACACGACACGTGGAGTTGTTACTATAACTGGAACGTTCACATTCTCTTTAATTTAGAAACACCAAACTTTCATTAAAATGTTCGTAAATCAAGTCTCTTCAGTCACGATATGTTCGAACCGAAGTTAGCTTAATATTTCCTCGTCTTAGAGAGTATTTTTAAGGAGCGATGTGACATCGTGTTATCCGTAGACCTGCTACAAGTGACTTCTCTAGAGATACTCTCCCATATGTTCACTCCTCTTTTCGGGCGGGAACAGCTTACATCTGATTGGTTGTTGATGACCAGTCAGAGCGTTCCTTCCAGACCAAAAAATGGTCAAATATTTGTGAAATCTTATGGGACTTAACTACTAAGGTCATCAGTCCGTAAGCTTACACACTACTTAACCTAAATTATCCTAAGGACCAACACACACACCCACGCCCGAGGGAGGACCTCCGCCGGGACCAGCCGCACAGTCCATGACTGCAGCGCCTTAGCTCGCCTAATCCCGTGCGGCCCTTCCAGACCATTCTTGCGGCAAATCTTGCCCAATCCAATCACTAATTTGATAGTAATTAATGTCAGCAAAATTTCAGTTTCTTGTATTTTATTTAATCAAAATAAACGAAGAGCGGAATATTCTTCTGATTGCTAAATAAAACTTATTCAGCCTCTAACTTCCATTCTGGCTAGTTTTATAGACAAGGAAGCACACACCGACATACGTCACCTGAATCGTGGCTGCAACACAACTTTCCCGAGGTTCGTTTGTACAATGTTTTACATAAAATGAAATATGAAATTTCACCGTAAGTCTCACACACACTCTCTCAATCATTCTAACGCACTCACACAGCAGAATATAATCAAATAATAATTTTGACTAATTTTTCTATTACGTACTGCACAGTGACTAAAGTTTTAAAAAGAAAATTCTAATTAATTAATTTTTATGCACTGATAACTTTGGAATGGCTTCGAGTCACAATGAAAGTCAATCTGTTATTGTTCCTAAATTGGTTTTAAAAAACAAGCGTAGGTTTTAGGAATTTTAGGTAATTCTCTTTATCACCAGAACCATAATAAATAAGAATCTGAAATCTTGACAGCATCATTCCATTAATAACAAAAGGCTGTGTACCAAATTTGAACGAAATCGGATTATAACTAAAGTGGATTATTTAGGTTCATACAGGGTATGAACCTTCGTATTGACTGAATGTTACGATATGCAGCTCTCACGGCACCAAGCGAAAAAGAACGTACCCATCCTGCAGCCACAGTACTAGACGGCTGCTTGCCTCACTGCAACGAATGTCATCTCGAAATAACTTGCTGCGATACACTTGGACGATAAAAAATTCAGACAGAATGAGAATTGACGCATCTGAAATGTGGTGCTCCAAAAGAAACCCAAAGGTTAGATGGATACATCGATAACTGCTGAAGTGGTTCTTAATTGGACTGGGTAGGAGACAGGTCTATGGCAAAACTTAATTAGAAGGAGGGATGGTTTGGCAGGGTAATCCTGAAGCATCAGGGATCGTTAGCTTCGAATTGGGTAGTGGAGGGAAGTGTGTACATGTGTGTGTGCGTGGGCGTGTGTGCGCGCGTGTGTGTGTGTGTGTTTGTGTGTGTGTGTGTGTGTGTGTGTGAGTGTGTGTGTACGTGTGTGTGCGTGGGCGTGTGTGAGTGTGTGTGTGTGTGTGTGTGTGTGAGTGTGTGTGTGTGTGTGTGTGTGTGTGGGTGGGTGTATGATGGGTGTGTGTGAGAAGTGGAGGAGGATGGGTGCGAGGGGTGAGGTGATGTAAAATTGTAAAGGGGATGAAGGTTTGATTTCTGTAAGTAATTGGAAGCTGCTGTAGGCTACAGTTGTTATGTAAAGGTCTTCGACCTGAAAACCCAACAGTAAATATTAAGACACAAAGGAATTACAGACATTGGCTGCAGGCAAGCTTTGGTTTAAATCTGCAGGACCGGTATTCAAACCGGGGTCTCGTCATTACTAGGCAGATGCACTGGTTACTGCGCGATCTGGACACAGTACTCACTGCAGGTGCACGGACTACCCACAACACGCGTCCGACCTAGATTCTCAGCTTATTCACAGACTGCTAATGGAGTGGTTGTTGTCCATTGTCCCCATTACTCGCGGCATTACGCCGATTTCCGTAAGAGTTCGAGCCTGGATTGCATCCGCACTGAAGAGATAATTCGCCGTCCACACATTAATTATGCATTCGGACGTGGCCGAAGGAACAGACACCATATACAAATAAACAATAAATATATTCCTGCAACTTTCTCTCTTTTGTTTGTTACTTTGTCGCCTGCAATATTAACTGTCGATGAGTTGTGGCTGCTTGAGTTTCTGTCTTCATACCTGTTATCACTGCTCGTCCATGTGTTCAAGAACGCCAATTTGCGAGATAGCCTGAGTTTTGCTGCCGTGATTTTCTGATATCAACGGTGCGCTGTTAGAAGCCTAAAAGGTATCGAGCAGGAACAAGCCGTAGAAATCCTACGAAGAGCTTCGGCAATCTGCTAAATAATACAGGAAATTAGATTTCGTTTGCTGGAAGTGCGCTCGTACGCCTTCGGTGCATCCGGAAATTAAAGTCAGGAAAGTCCGGCATGTATCGCTCCGGCAGGTTCCCGGAGAGCCGCAAGATAAATGGGGCAGGGGAGAGTATCGCCGTTAATCCAGTCGATAAATGCAGTAGCGCGCCGGTTTGCCCGTAACTCACAGCGGTGCAAGCCGAGGGAGGCGCTGCTGCAGGAGAAATTACGTCGTTCCGCAGATTCCGCGAACACGAAAGAAATCAGTGAACTACTACTTGTAGCCATCTTCGAACCTATGCTACAAATAGTCTCCTTCTTCATTCCACACTGCGGGAAGCTGCACATAATCTGAACACCAAAATTTTCGGTGTGCATAGTCAGTAGTTTAGGATTGTAAAGTGAGAACTTTTTTTTTTTGGTCCTGTGTACTCTTCTTGGTACCGTATGTAATTATTTCTTCGTATACCTTTTATTAGTTCAATTTCGAAGTTGCCTGTTAAATTTATACTTTCAGTTTTCAGGGTTTCGTGCCTCAATTGTTAAAAACGAAACCTTTCAGTATCCTTTGTTGTCTGTCTGTCTGTTTGTCTGTCTATCCGATTGCTAAAAAGCCTACCTCTCAGGAACAGGTAAACGTACGAAATTGAAATGTGTGTCACGTACCTAGATCCATGGTCCTTTGGCGATGCAAAATTAAAGCTTCTAAGTCAATGCATTCAAAACATACGGCCATTTATGTCACTTATTTTCATACTCAATTCAACTAAACCTAAAATCATAAAATTTGACAAAAAGGAAATGGTGAAACTCAAAGTTTCCCGTACGAATTAAATTTTCTGACATTTCGAGCTTGCAGCCGATCGTCGTAAACTTCACGCCACGATGTTGGACACCTACCAGTCATCTTCAGGTGAGCCATCGAAGAGTCCGTCGGCGATGGCTCACGGTGAAAACGACGTGTACAGAGGTGGCGGCCTCTATGTACATAGATTTTGTTTGCGAGCTGTATCCACTGTTGCTTCAAGCACAATCCATCGCAACAGGCGCATAACTACGAGGAATGTAAGAAGTCTCCCTCTGCGCTCTTTCTTTATCAACTGCGCACTTCCATGCATTGCTGAGTGCATATCAGGAGTCTCTGTTGAAATAATTTTCACATAGCCTAATTTAAACTGCTTCCCTCATGACAGAGTCCCAATGGTTTGAAGCGTGAACAAATGTTCTTGTTTCATAGAATAGAATCTTATATTTATTTAACAAACTGTGCTCAGCCACCGCTGATTTTTCTACATACCCGTGTTTCAGGTGACACTGATGTTCCACACAGTGTTTGGCAACAGTTCTTATAGACAGGCCCAAATAATTTTCGCCACACTCCCAAGGAATGCTGTAAATTCAGGTAACTCGTAGGCCGAGATTACCTTTCACGGGTCACAACATTTCAATCACATCAAGAGGATGAACACATCGCGCGGCTAACGTTCTGCGGTGCAATGACCAGCAAGATCTGTTACGTCCTGAGCCGGTAGGGAATCAGACCAGTCTTCTGGCCACCCAGGAATATTAAGGAAATTTTGTGACCCCTCAAAGGTAATATGGGCCTGAGAGTACCGGGAATTTACAGCATTCCTTGCGAGTGTGGCAAAAATAATGTGGGCCAGTCTATAAGAACTGTTGCCCAACGCTGTGTGGAACATCAGAGTCACCTGAAATACAGGTATCTAGAATAATCGGCTGTGGCTGAGCACAGTTTGTTAAATAAACATAAGATTCTATTCCCTGAAACAGGAATACTTGCTCATGTTTAAAACCATTGGGACTCTGTCATTAGGGAAGCAGTTGAAATTAGGATATGTGAAAATAATTTCAACAGAGACCCCAGATATGCACTCAGCAATGCATGGAAGCGCGCAGTTGATAATGAAAGAGCACAGAGCGAGACTTCTTACGTTCCTTGCAATTCTCCGCCTGTTGCAATGGATGGTGCTGGAAGCAACACCGGATAAAGCACGCAAAAAGAAATCTACAGACATAGAGGCCGCCACGTCTGTACGTATCGTTTTCACCGTGACGTCATGCAGCTAATGAGAAGCCGTCCACTGCTTATAAAAGCGGAAGCCTCACGGGTCGCGAGGTCCTGACATCTACCCTTCCTACCAACTCTAACCAGACCTTCCTCTTGCCTTCATCTTAGGGCTCCCTCTCCTCCCCCTCCCTTCTCATGAGCGGCTTTCCTCTCCTACTATCCCTCCCTTTCTTGTGCTCCCCTTCAGTGTCTCTGCACTACCTCCTGTGTTGTCTTCCCTCTTCATCTCCTTCCGCACCTGTCTCCTGCCTATTGGTGCACCCACTAACGCCCTTACTCTTTTCATCCCGCCCCCTACACTGCTTCACCTTGCTATCCCCTCCTTTTCCATCCCCTCAGGCCTCTCCCCCGGCATGTCCCACCTGGCAGTTTTATTCTTCATTGTGTGTGCTCCAAGTGGGTTTAAAGTGTGTTGTTCTGAGTTGTTTTTAATACTGTGTCCAACTTTAAATCTGTGTGTGCGACCTCAGTGCCTTCTTATGTGCTATGAATCGCCAATATGTTTTTTAACTTTATGTTGACTTTTTGAATAGCCCGCCCCTCCATGAACGTCTCCATGACAATGTATTTCTACCTCCATTATCTCCTCTTACTCTGTTTCATGTCTCCCTTTTTTACGCCTTATATGTAACATTTTCTTCTTGTATTAGTTGTGATGTCACTCTGCTATAGAACAGTGGATTGTGCCACTGACAGCCCTTCCATGCCCATATGGGGCAGGGGAATGAAATCACAACAAAGAAAAAAAAGAACTATCCACGACAGTCAGTTTTAGCCCTGACGAAGATGACGGGGGTAGTCATTGAAATCTCTGGATTTTATCCAAATTTGATGTAGCAGATACACCCAGAACTTGTTATGCAAGGACTCCATCATGAAAGATTTCGTAATCAACAAGGAGACCTACCAAGTTGCCATTTACCTCACATACTAGGGTCTATGGTATATTGGTGGTGCAACAAAAGTAAGCCTCTAAGTCGAAGCCAGCAAAAGCTTTGCAAACTCAGTCATCAAAACCCAGAGGGTACTTCCTGTTGACCTACTATGATGAAATTTTACAAGTGCAAGAAATAGAAAAAATCTGAAAATGGTTTGCTTATAATTACATAACATGAAAAAAGTATCTAGTCTGTAATTTGTTATCCGACATCAAATTTGAAATAAAAACAATCTGTAGTTGTGCATTCAGGATGCCTGTTTTGCTGTGGTAAGAGTCAAACATCAGGCAATGTATGACATTGTTGCTCATATGACTTGTTTCGGTATTTATTTTAATATCAGATATCCAGGAAACTCGGCAAATGTTTGTTTCACATACAACTTGACACGCCATATCTGTGTGCGGTAATCGCTCCTGGATATCTGATGAAGGATAAATTCCCATTCATTTGACGGGGGGTCTTGTGAACCACGCCTGTTCACTACTGTAAGAAAATGAAACGCCTACACCCCTGCTTATGATGGTATTTATTGTGTAGCTACAATTGGCAGTTGATGGTGGCAGTGCTGACGTCACAGTTACAGATAGTCTGCATAAACAAGCTGTGTTGGTCACTGATGCAGCATAGATATGGATTATGATAACCCCTTCAGCATCAACTAAGACATGAAGATGGCTCATCGAAGCGCCAAAACAGGTAGTTATACAATAAAGAAGACCATAATGTCGGTTGTAGGCATTTCATTTTGTTACACTTCAGGTTTGGATTATGATATGTTCAATAGGCCTGCCACCATTGGTGATGATGTGGTGTAAATGAATAGCAAAACTGTCTGAATATCAATCAGCCAAAACCTCTCAGACAAACCGAACCTAAACGATGTCAAAGTTAGCTTAAGGAGGGCTATGCGTAAAGCTTTCAGTGAATTCGAAAGTAAAATTCTATGTACCGACTTGACAGAAAATCCTAGGATGTTCCGGTCTTACGTCAAATCAGTAAGTGGCTCGAAACAGCATATCCAGACACTTTGAGATGATGATGGCATTGAAACAGAGGATGACATGCGTAAAGCTGAAATACTTAAACACCTTTTTCCAAAGCTGTTTCACAGAGGAAGACCGCACTGCAGTTCCTTCTCTAAATCCTCACACAAACGAAAAAATGGCTGACATCGAAATAAGTGTCCAAGGAATAGAAAAGCAACTGGAATCACTCAACAGAGGAAAGTCCACTGGACCTGACGGGATACCTGTTCGATTCTACACAGAGTACGCAAAAGAACTTGCCCCCCTTCTAACAGCTGTGTACCGCAAGCCTCTAGATGAACGAAAGGTTCCAAATGATTGGAAAAAAATACAGGTAGTCCCAGTCTTCAAGAAGGGTCGTCGAGCAGATGGGCAAAACTATAGACCTATATCTCTGACGTCGATCTGTTGTAGAATTTTAGGAGATGTTTTTTGCTCGAGTATCATGTCGTTTTAGGAAACCCAGAATCTACTCTGTAGGAATCAAAATGGATTCCGGAAACAGCGATCGTGTGAGACCCAAATCACATTATTTGTTCATGACACCCAGAAAATATTAGATACAGGCTCCCAGGTAGATGCTATTCTTCTTGATTTCCGGATGGCGTTCGATACATTTCCGCACTGTAGTCAGATAAACAAAGTAAGAGCCTACGGAGTATGAGACCAGCTATGTGGCTGGATTGAAGAGTTTTTAGCAAACAGAACACAGCATGTTGTTATCAATGGAGAGACGTCTACAGACGTTAAAAGTAACCTCTGGCGTGCCACAGGAGAGTGGTATGGGACCATTGCTTTTCACAATATATATAAATGACCCAGTAGATAGTGTTGGAAGTTCCATGCGGTTTTTCGCAGATGATGCTGAAGTATACAGCGAAGTTGCAGCATTAGAAAATTGTAGCAAAATGCAGGAAGACCTGCAACAGATAGGCACTTGGTGCAGGGAGTGTCAAGTGACCCTTAACATAGACAAATGTAATGTATTGCGAAAACATATGAAGAAGCATCTTTTATTGTATGATTATATGAAAGCGGAACGAACACTGGTAGCAGTTACTTCTGTAAAATATCTTTGAGTATGCGTGCGGAACGATTTGAAGTGGAATGATCATATAAGATTGATTGTTGGTAATGTGGGTACCAGGTTGAGATTCATTGGGAGAGTCCTTAGAAAATGTAGTCCATCAACAAAGGAGGTGGCTTACAAAACACTCGTTCGACCTATACTTGGGTATTGCTCATCAGTGTGGGATCCGTACCAGATTGGGTTGATGGAGGAGATAGAGAAGATCCTAAGAAGAGCGGCACCTTTCGTCACAGAGTTATTTGGTAACCGTGATAGCGTTACGGAGATGTTTAGTAAACTCAAGTGGCAGACTCTGGAAGAGAGGCGCTCTGCATCGCGTTGTAGCTTGCTCGCCAGCTTTTGCGAGGGGGCGTTTCTGGATGAGGTATCGAATATATTGCTTCCCCCTACTTATACCTCCTGAGGAGATCACGAATGTAAAATTAGAGAGATTCGAGCGTGCACGGAGGCCTTCAGACAGTCGTTCTTCCCACGAACCATACGCGACTGGAACAGAAAAGGGAGGTAGTGACAGTGGCACCTAATGTGACCTCCGCCACACACCATTGGGTGGTTTGCGGAGTATAAATGTAGATGTATATGTAGAAACATGATGAGGAAACTACACTGCCTGAAATTTACGTCAATGCCCACGGCAGGTAACTGGAATGTTAACGGCTGGCAGAAGCCTCTGCTGCTACAGTTCAATTAAAATAACCATATACAATGAAACTCCATCGGAGGGTAGCTTAAATTTTCTAACTTGAAAACCATGTTGCTACTCCCAGGAATATCCCAACAGCCAACAACGAACTACAAACGACGCTATGTGAACAGTCTTGACCTGATGGTAGGTTAAATCAAAACTCAACTTTCAAGTCCAGTGTCAGTGAGCCACGGACCTCGTAGGAGTGGGAACAGTGCCACACTCTCCAACACCACATAGAGACTGCCAGCGGGCCCCAGCCAAACTACACCACACTGAGAACTCTGTACTGTTCCATGCCAACTGAACCATTCCTCACTGTCAGTTGGCTGACAACATTTAAACTAACTTGTCAATCAAAATCACACAAACTACACACAGTTTCACAAACACCTTCACCAAAAAGTAGACAATGCTAATGGCAGTGACTGTACAATAACAGGGACAAATCACGAGTTGGCACACACACAGCCAACTCATCAGCGATCGTCAGCCAAATACACGTTGCCCCGCAAGCCGACTGACCAACCATGTACGAAAGTGGTCCACACGCCATCATGTGTGTTGGTAACTGTCAGGCAAGTCATTGCAGTCTGGACCTCAGATTAGATTAGATTAGATTAATACTAGTTCCATGGATCATTAATACAATATTTCTTAATGATGTGGAACGAGTCAAATTTTCCAGTACATTACATAATTAAGTTAATTTAACAACATAGTTAAGTTAATATAACTACTCTTTCCTTTTTTGTTTTCTTTTTAATTTTTTTTATTTTTTGTTTTTTTTTTCTTAATTTATATCTAAAAATTCCTCTATGGAGTAGAAGGAGTTGTCACTCAGAAATTCTTTTAATTTCTTCTTAAATACTTCTTGGTTATCTGTCAGACTTTTGATACTATTTGGTAAGTGACCAAAGACTTAATTGGCAGTATAATTACCACTTTCTGTGTCAAAGATAGTTTTAATCTTGAATAGTGAAGATCATCCTTTCTCCTAGTATTGTAGTTATGCACACTGCTATTACTTTTGAATTGCGTTTGGTTGTTAATAACAAATTTGATAAGAGAGTATATATACTGAGAAGCTCATGGGATTATCCCTAGATCCTTAAATAAATGCCTGCAGGATGATCTTGGGTGGACTCCAGCTATTATTCTGATTACACGCTTTTGTGCAATAAATACTTTATTCCTCAGTGATGAATTACCCCAAAATATGTTGTCATATGCAAGCAATTAGTAAAAATAGGTATAGTAAACTAATTTACTATGATGTTTATCACCAAAATTTGCAGTGATCTTTAATTCATAAGTAGCTGAACTCAAACGTTTCAGTAGATCATAAATGTGTTTCTTCCAATTTAATCTCTCATCAATGGACACACCTAAAGATTTTGAATATTCTCCCTTAGCTATATGCTTCTGATTAAGGTCTATATTTATATGTGGCGTCATACCATTTACTGTATGGAATTGTATGTACTGTGTCTTATCAAAATTCAGTGGGAGCCCGTTTACAAGGAACCACTTAGTAATTTTCTGAAGGACATTATTGACTATTTCATCAGTTAATTCTTGTCTGTCAGTTGTGAGTACTACAATTGTATCATCAGCAAAGAGAACTAACTTTGCCACTTCATGAATATAGAATGGCAAGTCATTAATATATATTAAGAACAACAAAGGACCCAAGACCGACCCTTGTGGAACCCCATTCTTGATAGTTTCCCGGTTTGAGGAACGTACTGATCTTTGCATATTATGAGAACTGCTTATTTCAACTTTCTGCACTCTTCCAGCTAGGTACGAATTAAACCGATTGTGTAGTGTCCCACTCATGCCAAAGTACTTGAGCTTGTCTAGGAGAATTTCATGATTTTAATAAGCATAAGCCTTTGAGGGATCACAAAATATCCTAATGGGTGGTGTTCGGTTATTCAGACCATTCAAAACTTGCTTGGTGAAAGCATATATGGCATATTATGTTGAAAAACCTTCCTGGAAACCAAACTGACATTTAGTTAGTACTTCATTTCTACAGATTTGTGAAGCTAGTCTTGAATACATTACTTTCTCAAAAATTTTGGATAATGCTGATAGTAGGGAGATTGGATGGTAATTGTTGACATCACATCTATCCCATTTTTTATGCAAAGGTATAAGAACAGCATATTTAAGTCTATCAGGGAAAATGCCCTGTTCCAGAGAGCTATTACACAGGTGGCTGAGAATATTATTTATCTGTTGAGAACAAGCTTTTAGTATTTTGCTGGAAATGCCATCAATTCCATGTGAGTTTTTGCTTTTTAGCAAGTTTATTATTTCCCTAATTTGAGAGGGAGAAGTGGGTGAGATTTCAATTTCATCACATTGCATAGGTATGGCCTCTTCTATTAACTTCCTAGCATCTTCTAATGAACACCTAGACCCTACTACATCCACAACAATTAGAAAATGATTATTAAAACATTTTCAACTTCTGACTATTTCTTTGTAAAGTTTTCATTCAATTTTATGGTAATACTGTCTTTCTGCGCTCTTCGTTGGCCACAGTAGTGCTAAAACCAGGTCGGAAGACTTAATTTTAGCGATCCAGGCTGTTATTCCTTTACTTTTACTTTGTAAATGATCACTGACCATGCAGCCAAGTTTAAACTTGTAGTTACCTTAACAGCATGTAAAGGAGCTAAACGATGTATTAATGTATATATCGTTGGAATAAGAAGTAGTAATACAAATCCAGTTATTATTCCTTACAAGTTAGAATTAGCAGATGCCAAAATTGATACATTATTAAAAGAATTACCACAAATATTGCAAGAACTTCGTAAAGAACATTATTATTTCTTGGATTTATACATAACACAAGTATTTCAGGACACTTTAATAAAGACGAAATGTGTACATATATAACAAATAATTTTAATTTTTGTATACAAGGACAATATAAAGATGTGTGTAACATAATAGTTAACAACAATAATTCGGTTGGAATAGACTGTTTAAATTGGGTTGTTCTAACTCTAGAAAAAAATATATGACAAATTCGTTTGCCAAATAACAAGTTCAGGAGTAAATAGAAATGTAGTTTACTTTATAAAAAAAATTTAAATGCCTGAATAAAAGACTAAAAGAAATGTTTGCTTCCAAAATATCTAAAAAATGGTATTAAAAGACTGGGAGCAACAATTTAGAATTACAATACCTCAGATTTCAAAATAAATTAGAAAACAGTCCATCAACATATTGTTTATAGTTAGTAACAAATTATGGCAAATATTTTGAGAAAGCCCACTTTTATTATTCCACTAGCAAAAATGCTCAAAAATTAACACATACTTTTTCCCTGTTTTACAACAATCTCTAGCAATATGTATATTTCCATAAAAAAATAGTAAAAAATTAACTGGAATACAAGTAAAAATTAAAACAAATAATAAAGAAGAACGAGAAGAAATAGTTGATTTTGTATTACCTGCTTTTAGTTTTATCTTAGTACCTATTAATTGTATAGAAATCTTTGAATAGACAGTGAACGTAATTTCTGTAAAACAAAAATACTTTATAAAAGTCTGGAGACATATTTTTCTAAATTCATAGCTTGTTTTGTGCAGTACCTAAAGAAATAAATATCGAATAATTAGTACTAATAAAAACAAATAATATAATTCGATTTGCATATAAAAATAATAAATATTTCCAGCAAACTGCACCCATATACAGTTAATGAAACTGAACCAAACAATGGGATACGTTTAGAATCTATTATAAAGATGAAGTAAGTATTAGAATATTAAGATCGTTCTACATCTATTGATGACCAATACAAAAATAGTTTAGAGCAGGAACCAAAAATAAGACAAACAGAAGACATAAAAAACTATTGTAAAAATGAATGGATATATTTTCCTACAAGTGAGTTTTCGTGGTAACCGATATAAATACGTTTACATATGAAAGTAACTGATGGATTAAAATGGTGAAAAATCCGTTTATATTGTCAATGGTGCTAATGAAAAGAAATTTATAAGACATTTGCAAAAGAAAAATATCATTAAAATGAAGTGTTTATTTTTTCCATATAGTAGTCTTTGACAATAATTGTAAGTTTTTTATCATACTAGAAAAGAGCCAAATTTAGCAATAAAACAGATGGACTTTCCATGCTTAATGGACACTCCTTATCATAAAATAATTTACTTGCAAACAATAACAATTTTTGAAGATTAATAGATTTTATTGTATAAAGAAGAAGATAAAGAAATAATTGAAAATACAAAAATGGGTTAAATATTAGGAAAAATAAAAATTAAAAACCGTAAATGACTAAAAGAGCTAGCAAACGATTGGAACTAATATTTCCTACATTAAAATCGACAACTTTGGGGGGAAAGGAGAGATATATTTTTAAATTCGAAAGTATACCTGATTGTTATTGTTCTAATTATTGGCTTGAGAAAAAAACCAGCACTATAGATCTAAATGATTAAGAGTAAAGTTAAAGTAGATAATATTAAAAATCACCAGAAAAGAATAAAGAAATATTAGTGTCTATTTCATTTTTTATGTGCAGTTGTGTGAAATTGTATCTGTTTAAACTGTCTCGAATTTCTCTGGACAAACAATATAATTATGTTTAAGAAATCAAACAGTAATGGTGGATATTGTAATTATAGTCCAACTACAGTTGCTATGTGTTTAAGAAAATAATAATTTCCAAAAAATATAAACAAGCATGAATTAAATTTCCATCTTCTGCGGAATAAATATGGGAAACATTATAACCTAAATGACTAAATAATAACATATACAATTCCTTTTCCATAACTTCCTTAGTTATGTGAGTGAATACACCTTTCTCCCATTGGAATTATTAGTTTTCAATTTAATTTAACTAAATTAAGTTATGACTTTCAAGAACCCTGTAGTAATAAATGGAAGAAGACAGAAACTCTAAAGTAACAGATTTGTTTGTCAAAAATAGAATGCATTACTATGACATAGGAGAAAAATTAAATAGTTTGTTAATGAAGAATACCAAACAGAATACTTGGATTTAATTTTAAATGAAACTAGTTCAGCAAAAGTAACTGCCTACAATAAGGAAAAAGTGTGCTTAAAAAACATTAAAGGCTTATATAAACATAGCAGAAACAAATATATAAAAAATTGTTGAGGCTACCAATAAATATCATTTGAAAGAAACATTTAGATTGTAGCACAGAACACGAAATAAATGGTGATAAATATTATAAAGACGATTTTCCAAAAGGAGAAGCAGTAAAATTCAACAATGGAGTTCTAATTTCCCAAAGAAAAATTTGACTTGTACTTTTGTTTTGATTGTTTAAGGTCTGTAATGGTGAAATTATTCAACCTCTGGATTTCCATGATCACTAACAAATAAACTTGAAACAAAGCAATGTCAATTAAACTTGAAACAGAGAAATTATGTTAGATCAAGTTGGGTTAGGATATATTTTCTGTTGAATGATGATCGATTAATCTCGAAACCACGATAAAAAATAAAATAACCAACCAACCAGTAAACATTAATTACAAAACTATAAATCAACTTTAAACTGAACACAAAAAATTAGCATAAATATATTTACCATTACCTTTTTTGTAAAATGAAATCGTGCATAATGTCTAAATCTAAGAAATAATAATGTTCCGTACAATGTTGTTGCAATTATTTTAATAATGTATCAATGTTGGCATCTGCCAATTCTAACTTTTAATGAATAGTAACAGCATTTGTACATTCACCTATTATTACATCCATATCTACACTAATATCTTGGTTAATTCCATTACATGTGGTTGTATTCAAATCTAAAATAAAAGGTAGCTAGGCTTTAACAGCATTTCTTGCAGAACAAAATTTAGAAAATTCTCCTCACAAGTAACTATTAAGTGTACCACAACTGTCAATTGTTTTCGCCTGCCTCTTTTCTACAGTGTACTAAATCTGTAATTTTGGCTACTGTAATACAATTGCAGAATGGTTCTGTAATTGGCTTAAATTCTTCTATTTTTTCCTTTTTCTGTAAATAATATCTCCAATATTTCAACAAAATTATTTGTATTTAAATTTTCTTATGTGGCCATAAGTCAAATGTTTCATTGGTTGGTTTTACTACATTTCCAAAATGATTTCTTATGGAATAATCTTTTATTAGTAGTAGACATTTTATTTTCATCTCCCATTAATAGAGGAATGATTTATTATTTTTGTGTAAAAGTAGTAAGAATTTGTGAGGCAAAATTATTGGTACAGTAATAAAGTTTTCAAAAAGAAGTTGAATTCTATTCCGTTCAGTACAATTTCTAATCATCCATTTTATGATATACATGATATAGCAATTCTCAAATGGTAAAGGAGAGGGAGAGAGAGAGTAATATTTGATTTTTAACATTCAAGGAGAATACGATTTCTTAATTTGACTTAAACAATTTCTTTGTTACACTTTACATATTTTGTTCACTTTTTCATCTGAAATGAAGAAAAGGTAATACAAAAATAATCCATTCAGGGAAAAACAGTTTCTTAATTACACTTAAATATTTTTTTAAATTACACTTTATATATTTTGTCTCCTTTTTATAATGCAATTGAAAAAACGAAGATATATACAAAAAAATCAAAACATAGGCACTATCTGTGTAGATAGCAATGAAATTCATCAGCATTGTAGAAACTTTGATATAATAGGATCCTCTTTCATTCATTTTTAAATATATGTAAGTTTTGTGTGGTTTTTTTGGTAAGGAATTGAACATTATTTTGGGTAGATACATCGCCATATTTAGGTACAAGGCTTTTCAATGTAAGGTTGTATGGGAATGAT